>NC_089585.1:96913575-97253754 GCF_019320115.1 Miscanthus floridulus
CGTCGTTGAGATAGATTGGGATTGAGATTGACAAGGATCGGATCTCGGTTCAACTTCCACGGTCGTTAGTTGCTGGCCCTTAGTTAACTAACCACGGCGCTGAGTGGTGGTGGGCGCTGCACGGAAGGGACCGGGCCGGGCCGGCCATTTACTCCGATCCACGGCGATAATTATTCTAAAAGATACGGACTCTACAGTATAAGAGAAGAAGTAGAAAGAATTTTAGGTCTTGTTTAGTTCCACCCTAACTTCCAAAAAGTTGCTACAGTACCTGTCACATCGAATGTTTGCGGCCCGTGCATGAAGCATTAAATGTAGACGAAAAGAAAAATTAATTGCACAGTTTGGTGAAAAATTGCGAGACGAACTTTTGAGCCTAATTAGTCCATGTTTGAACACTATTTGCCAAATAAAAACGAACGTGCTACAGTAGCCCCAAAATCCAAATTCCTACAACTAAACACAGCCTTAATCCTAGTCCATTTATATATAGACTCTTATTAAACTCTTAGGTCTTGATAGAACTATATATATATAGAAGCTCTAGGTTGTAATCATCAATATTGAGAGAAATAAAGAATAACCTTTCGTGTTCTACTTTCATCTACCGTGTGTTGATCATGAAAAACAAAGCGGAAAAAATCCTAACCGCTACCAATATGTTTTATAACAATAATGACACCATGGCGTAGGGTGGCAGGTTTTCCTTTATTACTCATTCGATCGGTACTGTAGAGGCGAAGGACTGCTTGAACGACCAGCCAGACGGATGGTGACCGGCTTTAAGTATGGCAGGATCTCATCTTCTCGGATGTTTTTCGTGCATCAAATGTGACGTATTGTCACACTATTGGCGATTTTTTTTAATTTTAACACTTTTTCAAACTTAATTTTAAATCTAACGCTCTTGTTTTTTTTAAAAAAAACTAACACTTTTGCCCGCGCCTATTGCCCTGACGCGGCTAAATGCATATGCCGCGCCATACATGGCGTCGCGGCAGAGGGCTGACGTGGCGGCGACCGGAGGCGTTGACCGCTGACGTGGCATGGCTCTGCCGCGCCACCGATCTTAGCGCGGCAGTGCCGCGCTCTGATCCATAGCGCGGCAGAGCCGCGCCCTGATCGGTGGAGGTTATACCCGGCTCTGCCGCGCCACCGATCAGGGCGCGGCACTGCCGCGCCATGGATCAGGGTGCGGCACTGCTGCGCCAAGATCGGTGGCGCGACAGAGCCCTGCCACGTCAGCGGCCAGCGCTTCCGGTCGCCGCCACGTCAGCCCTCTGCCGCGCCGCCATGCATGGCGCGGCACAGGCATTTGGCCACGCCGGGACAATAGGCGCGGCCAAAAGTGTTAGTTTAAAAAATACTCGAGAGTGTTAGATTTAAAATTAAGTTCGAAAAAGTGTTAAAATAAAAAAAAGTTCCTATTGGCCCAGGGGGCTAAAATCAGCTCCTTCTCCCCGCCCCAAAGTATCTGTTATTTTCACTTTTCGAGAAACAACTTTGACAAAATATATATTAAAAAATATTAATATTTATGATACATAATTGATATCATTAGAATGATCTTTGAATCTAGTTTTTTAATAAATTTCTTTGAAGATACAAATATTGCACGTATTTTCTATAAATCGAGTCAAACTTTTGGCACAGAAACCAAAAGCGACCGAATAATTTGAGAGGAAGGGAGTAGTTGTTAGTAACTTGGCCTGTACTGAAACTATTATCTCGGGTTCCAGCTATCTCTTCGAGTTTGCGCCTGTAGTGATCCCGGGGTAGTGCGAAACTTCCATTGTCGTTGATCGAGCAGAGAACCCATTTCAAAACGCAAAGCATGTTCTTGAGCGCCTTGGTCGAGTTCTCCTTCGTGTGAAAATCACCTAGGACGAGATTTCAAAAAAAAAATCACCTAGGACGACCCTGTAGCCCCCTATTTTGTCACCATCAATCCTGTGAAGCAAAGAAAATTAACTATACAGTTTGGGCAACGTTGTGGACATAAGACATTTTCCAACCTTTTGTCCGTTGTCAGCTTGTTACAAAACAACAGATTTGTACGAATGAACAAAGTAAAGAAAAAGGAGATCACAAAGCATAAAAAAAGCATAGAACACATCTAAATAAATTCAACCCCTGAACCCCAGGTGAGGGCATCTTCAGTGATTAAAATATTTCTTTAAGTGAAGTTGCAAAGTGAAGATATGCCATAATAAGCAACAAATTGAAGAAATCTGATGCTTGAGTGACATGATTTTTTTTTACGAAGCTGGAGGGGTTTACACCCCTACAGAAATTTATTAAAAGTTAAAGCCAAAAGGCAGTTACAAGGAGAGTGACATGATTTGTAAGCAAACATAACACGAGAGCCCTAGCTTAGCAAGAAAATCTTACTTATAAGGGACCTTCAATGACTTATCAGGTGGAACAATGTTCTCTTTATCCAAACTTACAGCGAACTCAACAAACTCCTGCAGACACCTCAGAAACCATGTCATGGCAACATCATATCGGGTGCTGAACAACACATTCGCTGGACCAAACCTGAATATCAACCATTCACTTACTCACATGCAAAGCATGATAAGTTGCATTGCCAATCAAGGTGAACAGTAAATGCAGAAAAATACCAAAGCAATTGGTTATTTTAGGTTCCATTTTGGTATATACCCCATATTATAAAAAAAATATTATGGTTACTTTCATATGTTAACAGCATCCGTGTTATGGTGGGCAACGTGTACGCGAGAAAGAAGCAGGGCAGTGGCTGAGAAGTGGACCGGACCAAGGCGCCAAGTCGGGCTAGAGCGCGGTCACCATCCTCATGGCACGCCAGGAGCGTCGGTTGCTAGATCCAAGCCATTTGGTTGTTATCTCTTTGCATTAGCTGAAAGTTGTTAGGATTGGAGTATAAGTATGGAACACTTATGTTTAATGAAGGTTAGTGTCGCGGGGTCGGAACCACGGCAAGCATTGTTGTTCGAATCGGTGTCAGAGTGCGTGTCTCCAGTAACTCGGATGGACTCAAGAACACAAGAATCACAGAGAGGACGCAATGGTTTATCCTGGTTCGGGCCGATCGATGTCCTACGTCTAGCAACTGATGATCCTTACACTCAAGAGCACCCAAAATCGGGGGTTACAACAGAGTGTACAGGAGGAAGAGAGAGATTTGATATGGGTTAGCTCGGTGCTAATCCTGAGGTTGCCTCGCCGCCGGTGGAGTCTTTCCATCGTCGGAGAGGAGAAAGACGACGGGTGCGGTGGACGAGCTCTCGGTGCCCCTCTCTGGGTTGCTTTGCTCTCGGTGTTGTTTGGGATCGTCCTCCCCTTCTAGGATCCGATCTTATCCCTTATATATCGAGATAGGTCGGGTACATGACGGTTTGGGGGGTTGAGCCTATGGTTTACATGCGCCGGAGTCCAGGAGGGTCTTGCAGCGGCGCTCTGTGGACCGTGGCGATGTCGTGGAGCCGAAGAAGCCTTGGGCGTCGTCCGGCTGGCCTGTTCTAACACACTGAGTGCCAGGCTGTGTCGGCTTAGACCAGCCTCCCCCAGGCGTATCTTCTGGAATCTTCTTGGAGGCGAGGGAGGTCGGCTAGAGGGGCTGGCGCGCGGGCCCGGAAGCCCCTGAGCCCCCAGAGGCCGAGGGGAGCTTGTCTTCTTGTGTCACGCACCGTGCGTGACCCTGTCGGGGGAGCGGCTAGCAAGGCCGCGCCCAAAGTGCTGCGTTGGGGAGCCCCCGAGCCTTGATGGCTCGGGTTGTGTCTTTTAGTGCCCGGGCTTTGGCTGGCATCGTAGGCCGGGCAGGAGCGAGGGTCAGGCTCAAGTTTCCCGTCGATCGGGAGCCTGAGGCCCAGGCGAGCCCACGAGCCCTGAGCAGAGGCGTTGGCGTGATCGGGCTCGGGCAGGTTCCTTGGTCCGAGGGTGCGTGTGAGCTTACCCGATGGGTATAGCCCGCGAGCCCCCGTGCGGTCCTAGAGGGATCGACCGGGACGTCTCTTCGATCGGGAACCATAGATCCCGAGGCTTAACATACCCATATGTTAGGATCTCGTCAGTTAGCCAGAGATTAAGTTAATCTCTCTCGCTCTTTGGCGTTTCCATTCTCTCGCTCTCGCGTTCCAGTCCTAAACACCGGCATCGAGCACGGCGTCGCCGGGCGTTCAAGCCATGACCGTCCACCTCCCATTCCTATCCCTTGCGCAATAGGACTAGCTCTAACAATCTGGCATCAATGTCAGGTGCCGGAGCTTCCGCCGCGGCCGCCATTTCCACCACCACCTCCATCGTGCCCCTGGTGCTCCCATCCGCTCCCGCGCTCACCACCGCCACCATCGGCACCACCGCGCCGATCACCATCTCACAGCCCCCATTCACCGCGGTCCCAACCGACGCACTCAACGCGCTCACTGCGGCCATCTACGGTCTGCAGCGCCAGGTGGGGGACCTCACCAAGCGCGTGGCCACCGTCGAGAGCCGGCCAGCTGCCTCCGCGTCGCCACTTCTGTCGCTCGGGCTACCGGGCTATGGCGGCATTCCGCCGCTCCCGGCTTTGGCTCCGGTCATCTTGGAGCTACTCACCTCCCAGCCTGTGAGCACACACTCGGCGCCGTCCTCCATGGTCGTCACCACCCAGGCCGTGCCCATCACTCACATCAATTTTCCACACTCGCCGTCGCCTGTGCCATCCTTCTCCTCCATCGCTCAGCCCCCCATCCACCGCCATCCGCCCCAATGCACATGCCGCCACCGCTTTCCCACTTGCCACCAGAACTCACGGCCGCCGCCGCCGTGCCGCGCTACCACAAGATCTCTTTTCCCACCTACAACGGCAAAGATGATCCCCTAGGCTGGATCAACCGATGCAACCAGTTCTTCTGGGCCCAACATACCCCCGAGGCAGAGAAAGTCTAGCTCGCCTCCTTCCACCTCACTAGCGATGCCCAGCATTGGTACTATGTCCTTGAATGAGACACCGGCGATCCGGAGTGGGAGGAGTTCAAGCGCTTGTGCCACCAGCGCTTCGGGCCACCCTTCGCATGAACCACTTAGTGGACCTGGCCCGGCTGCCATTTTTGGCCACCGTCGAGGCGTACCAGCAGGCGTTCCAAGCGCGTATGGCGCACACTGGCGCGTGGTCTGCCAGAACACATCCGGATCGACGTCGAGCTCCACGATCCACAGGACCTCCAGCGCGCCATGGCCTTGGCGCGTGCCTATGAGCACCGCAACCCGCGCGCCGCTGCTCGCCCTGTCGGCGCCCTAGGCCAGACTACCTCGTCGCAACCCCGGGTGCGCAGCCGCAGTCGTCTTCGACGCCTCCGTAGCGTCCTTTCAAGTGCCTCACCCCGGCCGAGATGGTCGATCGTCGCAAGCTCGGCCTCTACTACAACTGCGACGAGCCGTACGTCTGTGGCCACAAATATCCTCACCTCTTCTACTTCGAGGTCATGGACTATGTCGTCGAGGAGCTCGAGGACGACGCCCCCGCCGAGCCCGCGACCACCGACGCCGCCGAGCCCACGACCTTCGATCCCGAGACGCTGATGATCTCCCTCCATGCTATTGTGGGGATCCACACGGAGGACACCATGCAAGTGCACATTGCCATCGGCAACGAGCAGATCACTGCTCTCATTGATTCCGGGTCGACGCATAACTTCGTTCATGTCGACGTCGCCTGCCACATCGACCTTCAGTTCCAGCCTTGCCTGGGGGCGGTCATCATCGTCGCCAATGGTGAACGTGTGGCTTGCCGCGGCCTTGCAAGTGACATCGACATCCGCATTGGGGCGAAGCGTTCACAGTGGACTGCTACTCCATTCCCCTTGACAACAACAACATGGTGCTCGGCGTCACATTCCTCCGCACTCTTGGTCCCATTCTATGGGATTTCGACGACTTGTGCATGGCGTTTTGGCATCATGGCCGCCAGATCCTTTGGAAGGGTCTAGGCTCGACGCGCACGGGCATCCCATCGACAGGCCGCCTCCACGCCACACGTGCCACCGGGCCGGCCATGCTTGATCGCTTGCTGCAGTCCTTCGATGATGTTTTCGCCGAGCCAATGGGCCTGTCGCCGACGCACGAGTGCGACCACCGGATCCATCTCCTCCCGGACACGGCTCCAGTGGCGGTCAGGCCATATTGGTACGCGTAATTACAAAAAGACAAACTCGAAGCTTAGTGCATCGCCATGCTCGCGCAAGGGATCATCCACCCAAACACATCGGCCTTTTCAGCTCCGGTTCTGCTCGTCAAGAAGCAGGACAATTCCTGGCGGTTCTACGGTGATTACAGGGCCTTGAACGAGCGCACCGTGAAGGACAAATTCCCCATTCCTATGGTTGAGGAGCTCCTGGATGAGTTACACGACGTTCGCTTCTTCACAAAGTTGGATCTGCGCTTGGGCTATCACCAAGTGCGCGTCCACTCGGCCGACATCGAGAAGACAGCCTTCAGAACGCACCATGGCCACTTTGAGTTCTTGGTCATGCCATTCAGGCTGACCAACGCGCCGGCAACGTTCCAGAGCTTGATGAATGCCGTCCTACAGCCGTTCCTCCGTAAGTTCATGTTGGTGTTTTTGACGATATCCTAATAGGGATGAAAACGGTACGGATATTTTCCGATCGTATTCGAAACCGAATTCGTTTAGAGGGGTTGAGATCTGTCCGTATCCGAGTCCGGATATCCAACATCCGATACTGTATCCATATCCGAATACTCAAATCATATATTTATGATGTCGATATCCAATCGTATCTTATCCGACATAATTAGCACTATCCGTATTCGAATCCAAATCCGGACAGAAATATGAAAACAAATGTAATATCGGTGATATCCGTCCGTATCCGATCTGTTTTCATCCTTATATCCTAATCTATAGCCCGTCCTGGTCACAACATCTCCAACACCTCAACGCCGTCTTATCGGCCCTCCGACAACACCTCCACGTCAAGCGCAGCAAGTGTGCGTTCGTGACCTCCTCCGCGGCTTTATCTCGGCCATGTGATCAATGAGGCCAGGGTCGTGATGGACGGCGACAAGGTCGAAGCGGTGGCCACCTGGCCACAGCCGTGCTCAGCGCACGACCTTTGCGGCTTCCTCGGGCTGGCCGGGTACTACCGTCGGTTCATTCAAGACTTCGACGCCATTGCCGCTTCCCTGACGTGGCTCCTGAAGAAGGATGGCTTCGTCTGGTCCACAGAGGCATCTACGACCTTCGACGCCCTAAAGCAGGCCCTTTCCTCCGTGTCCGTTCTGCACCTACCCGACTTCGACAAGCCCTTCACCGTGGACTGTGATGCCTCCGGATCGGGGTTTGGGGCGGTGCTCCACCAAGGGGATGGCGCCATTGCCTTCTTCAGCAGCCCCTTTGCGCCGCGGCACCTGAAGCTCGCCGCTTATGAGCGGGAGCTAATTGGGCTGGTGCAAGCTGTTCGCCACTGGCGCCCTTACCTTCGGGGCCACCGGTTCGTCGTCCGAATGGATCACTACGCCCTCAAGTTCATGTTGGATCAACCACTCTCTACCGTTCCTCAGCACCAGTGGGTAAGCAAATTATTTGGCTTTGATTTCACCGTGGAGTACAGACCCCGCCTCAATACGGTCGCAGACGCGCTCTGCCGCCGCATGGAGGGCGACCTGCACCTCGGCGGTCTCTCAACGCCCGCCTTCACGCTCTTCGACGACCTTCGCCACGAACTGCATGACGATGCCACCCTCCGCGCCCTGCGGGACTCCATCATCGATGACCGTGGTGTGCCATGGCGCGTGGCGGACGGCCTCATCCTCCACGGCAACCACGTCTACATTCCGGCATCCTCCGCCGCGCTGCCGAAGGCATTGCAGCTTGCCCACACCATGGGCAATGAAGGGATCCAGAAGACCCTACAGCGTCTACGGGCGGATTTCTTCATCGACCACGATCGTCGTCTCGTGCGCGAGTTTGTTCGCTCGTGCACGACGTGCCAGCGGAACAAAACTGAAGCCCTCCATCCTACCGGCCTCCTCCAGCCCTTAGACGTGCCCTCGCAGGTATGGGCTGACATCTCCCTCGACTTCATCGAGGGCCTGCCGTGGGTGCATGGCAAGAGCGTGATCCTGACGGTGGTGGACCGTTTCTCTAAGTACTCTCATTTCATCGCGCTAAGCCACCCCTACACCGCCTCCTCCGTAGCCAAGGCCTTCTTCGAAGCCATCGTTCGCCTCCATGGCTTTCCCAGCTCCATCATGAGCGACCGTGATCCGGTGTCCACGGGCAATGTCTGGCGTGACTTGTTCAAGCTGGCGAGCGTGAAGTTGAAGATGAGCACCGCCTTCCACCCCTAAACCGATGGCCAATCCGAGGCGGTGAACAAGACGATTGTGATGTATCTGCACTGCATCACCGATGATCACCCGCGCGCATGGCTGGATTGGCTCCCATGGGCGGAGTATTGTTACAACACTGCCTACCACTCTGCGCTGTGTATGACGCCCTTTCAGGTGGTTTATGGCTGGTCACCGCCGGCGCTTCTTTCTTACACTGCAGGCTCAGCGTGCACGGACACCGTCGACACCCTCCTGCAAGACCACCGTGACGCGTTCATCGCCGAAGTTCGTGAACGTCTCCTCCAGGCTCAGGCCTACGCCAAGAAGCATTACAACAACCACCACCGCGCGCTGGAGTTTGCGGTCGGCGACTGGGTCTGGCTGTGCATTCTTCACCGACCTGCGTAGTCCCTACTTCCCGATCCTCGTTTCAAACTGAGCCCCTGGTTCGCCGGCCCGTTCCAGGTCGCGGAGCGCATCGATGAGGTGGCCTACCACCTGCATCTCCCAGAGCGCGCCCGCATCCATGACATCTTCCACGTCGGCGTTCTCATTGCCGTTCCGCGACACGCCGCCCCCAGCGCCGCCAGCACTGCCTCCTCTTCACAACGGGCGTGTCCTGCATCAGCCAGCTCGCGCTCAACTGCGCCGCGGGGTGTGGCACGTTCTCATCTAGTGGGAGCTGCTGCCCGAAGCCGAAGCCACTTGGGAGACACTTTAGGATTTCTAAGACCGCTTCCCCCTCCTTTTAGCTCGAGGACGAGCTATTCGTCGAGGGAGGGAGAGATGTTATGGTGGGCAACGTGTACGCGAGGAAGAAGAAGGGAAGTGGCTGAGAAGTGGACCGGGCCAAGGCGCCAAGTCGGGCCAGAGCACGGTCACCATCGTCCTGGCGCGCCAGGAGCGTCGGTTGCTACATCCGAGTGTTTATGAGTATGAGTCATTTGGTTGTTATCCCTTTACATTAGCTGAAAGTTGTTAGGATTGGAGTATAAGTATGGAACACTTTTGTTTAACGAAGGTTAGCCAGAGATTGAGTTAATCTCTCTCGCTCTTTGGCGTTTCCGTTCTCTCGCTCTCGCGTTCCAGCCCTAAACCCCAGTGCCGAGCACGGCGCCGCTAGTCCGCCGCCGGGCGTTCAAGTCCACCTCCCATTCCTATCCCCTGCGCAATAGGCCTAGCTCCAACAATCCGATACTAGTTTAACTTTGGCGACATGAAAATCCATTAAAAATAAACATGAAAGTTCTGAAAGTATTGTGTAATGATGTCATCTATCACCACACAATTTGAACTAAAAACTAAACTTGTCCAGGGAGAAAAAAGAACAAGAAATTTCATGTTTATTTTTGGGGAGGAAACGAGTCAAAATTTGATCAGACGACCAAATGAACAAGTTTTTTTTTCAGCATAGTGAGATTGATTTTTTTTCCATTTTATTATGAACCACTGAAAAGTGAGGATTGAGGAATACTGGCGTACAGATCATCTAGAAAGGGACAAACACAAAGCAGAAAGCTTACAGTTTATACGTTTTGTTATTGATGTCTATGATTCTTGGATAGCTTCCCACAGCATGAATCTTGATCCGGTATCTATGCAAACGCTGAGGAACTCAAAAGCACAGTTTTCTTTCTAGAACAACTATAGCGTGCTAAGTATCAAGGTTTAACATCCATATGTAATCAATGAAGTGAAACATTCAACTTAGCAATGTAAGTAGCAAAGAAGTTATTAAAAAAAACTTAGTGTGTGACACGTGCACTTGAGGGCTAACAAAGTGTGGCTAGAAAACCAAAAACATGGACAGATGTGGCAATCAACCAAACACTTAACTAGTAACTGTGGCATGAGAAAGGTATCGCAAGTTAGGCTGCAAACCAAACACAGCAATACTACTCAACTACCTTGGAGTCTTTGACACACATATGTTTACACTACTATCCTAGGCAGTAATACACCCCAAATAGTTGAGGAGACGGCTGGCGGATAGAGGTTCTTGGACCTATAGAGGTTCTTGGACCTAAGTATATCTGGATATGCACCCCTAACAATATAGAAGATGGCTAACGGACTTCTTCGAGCCAAAATGTATTTGGGTATAGATTTATAGAAAGCAACATATCAGAAAAGAACAAAACATCGAAACAGGTACCATAATAATAGGCCAATGGAGCCATAATTTGGATATACTTCTGACGAGAGTGATGAGTACATAAACTTATAGAAAACATCATTATGTGCCAAGGATACTGAAATTTCGGGGTAAAATACTGAGCCATGATATGCAACAGAAGTGCAACTTGACCCCAAGCAGCATTTATCTCATCCCACTCAACCTAAGAGTGACATAGATTTAAATAAAAAATAGCTGAACTCAGAAGTATGCCTCAAATAGAATGCAGGCGAAGCATTGAATGTAGTGAATCAATGTCTTATCTTTGATATTTGCAACTTGCAGTTAGGATACCAACCTCATGAGAGTGTCCAAGACGAAGGTTATTTATTGTTCCAAATACTCCATGGTGTGAAATATAGAATGCATCATTCAGAACATTTGTATGCTTTAACAATTCCAGATGGGCCTGAGAAACTTCTATTTTTGCCAAAATAGCATCTTGTTCTTCCTGCGTAGTGAACTGGCAATTTTTCAGGTAGTAAACTATCAGTAACAGAAGAAAATGTTGGGAAACAATTCAATCCTAGGGAAACCTGCACATAGATAAGGAATCATAATTTCTGCTGCTATCTACATTATTGGCTTTAGCCATCAATTTGTTGACACGGAAGAAATATATGATGACAAAAGCAACGTAGACTTGGTAAACTGTGAGCTTCTGAATTATAGCTGACATGAAACAGAGTACATGTCTAATTGTATGTACATTTCACTGAAGGAGTCAACACATTTTGAAGTACGACAACATTAAGACAGTGCATTGTTAATCTGATAAGTAGATATCCATATACATATGAACTATAATGAGTATACCTGATGAGATGTCCGCTGAAACCAAAAGCTGTTGAATTCTTGCCAGTATCTGCCAAGAATATGACACATAAGCTTTTCTTAACAATTTAGTATGTATACAATAGGAGTAAACCAAAAATTGCAGACTGTGTAAGCAACTGCATAGTTGTGGTGGTGATTCGCAGAACAATATTCCTGTGATAATAATTATCCAGTGGTGGTATTGGTGCCAACTTATATCGAATGTTTTACTTAGTTAATTAAATAGCAGAACCAAATTATTTAACATTTCAAGTAAAGAAGTGGGTGCAATATTGATCAACCTCTTGTTAACAGGAAAGAAACAAAGGAAGCAAGAAAAACAAAAAAAACACTGCAGGAAAAACTAACAGATGGAGCACCTACTGTTAGCATCAAGTAAATAAACATGATTCAAGACAATGCAACCTAGACAAACTTTAAAACTAATATCAAGAAGATGCCTGAAAGAAAATGGCAAGGAGAAAAAGTACTATCTGCTCTTTCAATTCCTTAAATTGTTTAGATTTTGTTTCAAGATCTTTCATCTCAGAAATAACTTCTGGATATTGCTTTTCAGCTTCTTCAATATCAGCTCTAAGTTTCTTTTCTTCTTCCTCAATCTGAAATTGCAGCACAAAATACAAATGGAATTCACAAAAGTGTTATAACTTACACATTCCAACAAAAATTCTGACAGCTTCTGCAATAAGGTTGGAACATTGACATATCTGACAGTTTTTGAAAGAAAGGACATATCTGACAGTAATATTCTGCCATGAGTTGATTGCTTATGTTTGGTTATTCATCAAGTATACCAATACCAATCAAACAATAATATCTGGATCCTGTATCTTCATTAGTTAGTTGTAATCAAATCATATATGCCAAGAGGCACGCTCACCTTTTGTTTCTCCTTCTGAAAATCCGTTTCACTGAGGATGCTGTAGGACTCCTGCTCCAAATGTTGAAGAGAAGCCTCATAAGCTTTAATATCAGAACTAATATCTTCAATCTCAAAATCCATCTTATCAGAAAGAATTCTCATACATTCCAGACAAAGCGGCTGCTTAACCTGCATATGACAATTAAGCCATCAAATCACTAACATAAAAAACAAATAGCACAAACACAAAAAGAAAAATATGAATGACAGAAGTACCAAATATATCCATGCTCACATAATGAATATTGACGCATCTTAAACAAGCAATAGTACCTGAGTTTGTGAGGTAGCAATCTCAAATGCTCTTTTTAATACGGTAACACTAGAGAGAAATCCAGAATTATTTCCTGGCATAGAGCTACTGGAGTTAACACTTGGTGGCAGCAACTGTCTACCAACTCCTTCAGAGGAAGATGTCTTGTATATGGAAGCAGCAGGAGGTGGAAGCATAATATATGAAGCCTCTATCGGCTTTGGTGGTTGATTAGGTTCAATATGTGGGGCTGCTGCACTTCGTGGACGTGGGGGGATTCCAAGACCTTGAGATCTATTGTTCTTTGATAATACTACATAAGAACTGTCCATCCTGCTTGCGCCCAAGGTACTACCCTGAACAGCAGATGCATGCATACCTGCACCCATTAATAACAGCACAAAAGGTAAGAGCCACCACTATCGCAAAATTGCAAAATAGAGAAGCTTGATGGGTATGGGTAGTGCTTGAAGGAAGAAAATGTAGATTTACCAATGGTTTTCAAGGTAATTCTGTGACACAAAATAATTTAAAAGAAGATATCTAGAGTAAAGGAAAATGACAAATGATAATCCTGGTCTTAGTATTAATGCACTGGAATAATTTAATCATTAAACCTGCTTGGCAACTAAAATAAATTCCAATGTTTAGCATCATCTAAACAAAATAAAGAAGAATTGTTAACCGTACGATCAAGGCAGCACGCAGCAGCCTTTTCCCCATTCAAGAAAAGAATTATAGCTATGTTCCTGAACGAGTCGCATGTCCGAGTATTTAGCTGTTTAGCTTACCCTCAGTGTGGACATGAAGGTTCTATTGTGTGAATACCTCTATTCAAAACTCTAAAAGGAAGAGAAGATTGCAAATGTTCTTTTAAGCCAAAATCTTTTCAATTCCTGCCATGAGCTCACTAGGTCTCCTTCGGAATGTAGGATTGAAAAAATGCAGGAATAGGAAAAACACAGGAATAGGATATGAATTCATAAGCAAAATTGAGGAAACAACATTAATTTTGTACGAATAGGTGTTTGGATAAACACCAAGAAAAACACAAGAAACAAGAGGTTTGAGTGGATGTTTTTTCCCATGGTTTTCATGTGAAATCAAACACAAAGGAAGGTTTCCTTCCAACTAAAGGACACAACAGTAACTCAATCCATAGAAATGAGGATCCTATATTTTTCCTTTGTTTTTCCTAGAATCCAAAGGGATTAAAATACCCCAATTGTACTTGAAATTGCTGCATTTCTTTTTCTAGAAAGTAGAAACATTACAGTTTAGTGCATTCCATTAGAAAAATGCACTTGAAGTTATAGGGCAATAAATCGTGCCCGAGTCTTCATGGTAATATGTATTCACCTTCTAAGAATTTAACCATGATTAAGAATTTTTTTCTCGAACGTGCCATTGGCACGGTATTCATTAAGCAGAAGGAGAGTTTTACAAATTATTAAAGCTGGGACGGTATTTTGTGGTTACCGAACCAAACACCGACAGAGCTCACACAGTTGTGATTACAAAAGAAACTACGTAGCGGCCGCGCAGAGGACCAAGCAAAGGGACAAACAAACACAGCAGGCCCTGAACCCAGCGACTAAAAAGCGTCCTGCTCGAAGCCAGTGAGGTTGAGCTCCATGGCCACCGGATCAAAATCTGGAGCGAAGAGTGCCTGAAGGGCCTCCTGCTTGGAGGGCGACAACGGCTCAGCGAAGAAGGCCTTGATACTGTCCAAGGCCGTAGGCTCCGGACTTTGCGCCATGTCTGCGATCCCTAGCTTTTGCTTCAGCACATTTTGTGCCTGGACAGTCATGTTGGAGGCCTTGGCCTTAGCAGTAAGCCTCCCACTCCGACGCACCGACAACACCGTTGAAGGTGTCCTAGACCTCCTCAGCCTCGGCTTGATGATCAAAGGGGTCTCGAGCGGGACGCATAACCGCGCCTCCAATTGTGTCAACAGGGACACATCAGCTGATGGAGGTTGAGCGTTATGGCCTTCGTCGTCAGTCGAAGACCCGCGGCTGGGCCTCAACAGCTCAAGCTCCACAGCTTCCGAATCCGACACAGGCGTCCGCGGCCGCTTCCTACGCTGGGGGAGCAACGCGCGGCCAAGTCAGGCGATCCACAAAGCTGCGCCGGAAGGGGCGACCCTCCTGCTGGGACCCCCACACCCGAAGGCTTCTCCATGACGACCAACCCCTCGGAGCGCATGGGATCCCATCGCTCATGAGTCCAGAATAGGCAGTTGAAGCACCTCCCCCGAAAATCGGCAGGGAAGATCCGGGGTCTGACCCCCGAGCGGGCGCCTTGCTGAAGCCTGGCCTCACCGCCTCCCCGGCACAGCTGCTGGTTGCCCACGGGATGATTTGGAGAACGAGGCAGGATGCAACGCCACCCATCAGCATCAAGGGCGGATACCCTGCTCCGTGGGCCGAGCCGCAGTTGAACTGGGATTCGCTGAGCCTCGGAGGGCGAGGCCGCACCGCCCCTGCGTGGCGCGTCACAGTCACCCGTTGCGGCCGTGGCAGCCCTCCGCCAGCGGCGTTGGTGACGGCATCGACGCTGCCTGCGGCGCCACAGCTGCCATCGGTGGGGGGCTCGCCGAGGAGGGAGCAGCGCCCGAGCAAGTCAAACGCGCGGCCTGCAGTGACGGGGAAGGAGAGCGCTCGAGGTCGGAGTCGCCGGAGAGAGAGCCATCCTCCTAACGCAAGCGCTTGGACCTGCCGGCGGAGAGGTGGCCGGGGAAGAACGAGGCGGCGTCGGGGGGAGAGTGGGGCGACCAAGTGACGCCAATAGCCCGGAGCTGGTGGCCGTGGATGCCCCTAGCCTGGCCCCACCCTTTCGAGACGGCGGTGATGACAGCAAAGGATGCGCGGCGGCGGGCACGCCGGCAGCCACGAAACCCTCATCGGCAACTGCGGCAGTCGCAGGTCCACCCGCTCCAGGCGAAGACCGCTCGGCCGGCAGAAGCCGTTGGCCGCCCGCCAGAGGGGAGGCGCCACCACAACCGCAACCAAGACCGGAGGCAGAGGCGGAGTTGCCCATGCGGCAGGGTGGGGCAGCCGCCCCACCTACCGCCGGAGTAGCACCACTACTAGCCCCCATGTCTTCCTCCCTTCCGCCCAGGCAGCCAGCGGAGCGGTGCGAATGGCGTCTGTCGCGATGGCCGACGAGTGACTAGAGCTGTAGCCAGCCGCCCAGCCACAATGAAAACCGGCCCAATAAGCCCAGCCTAGCAACCGGCCCAAGTGGAAGTGTGTGTCCCCAACCCCAAATCCCTAATTCCCAATCGGCAATCGTCCCGGCTCGGCGGCTCCTCCATTCGCGCCGCTCTGCTCAGCGCTCGCTCACGCAGTCACGCCGCGCCACTCGGCGCTCGGCCGCTCGCTGCAGCCGCCCGACACCCGCCCGCCCCAGCCCCGAGCCCCGAGGTGCGCCGTGCCGCCGCTCCTGGCCTCCCGCTCGGCACCGGGGAGGCTGCTCTGATGGAGGAGGAGCTCCAGGAGGATTTGGCCGACGAGCAGACGACAGGCGCAGGCCACGGGCATGGCCGTGGCCAGGGAGAAGCTGAAGGAGAGCGAGAGGGAGGAGCTGGCCGAGGTCGAGGCCGAGGAGCAGGCGCCCCCAACACCAACAGTCATGCATCTTCTGCAATTGGAAAGAAAAAACTTGTGACAAGAGGTACAATTGTGAATTTGAGATTTAGGCTTTTAGCAATTTATTTGAGATGTGATAATTGAGATTTTGCTTGTTGTAAATGTGTAGATTTGAAGTCTTTTTTTTCAAGTATGAGTGTTGGTTCTGGATCCCGCCCAAGTACCCATGAAAGTCAAATTGGTGTGGCTGTGGAATCTGAAGAAATACATCAAGAACTAGTTGTAGTTTCTCAAGTTGAATCAACTGTTGTTAGGCCAGAACAAGCACAAGCCCAAACAGAGCAAGCACAAACACAGGATGAACAAGAAAGTGCAGGTACTGATCTCATTAGGGAATTTGATGCAAATCTTCATGTTATTGCTGATCCTGGATGTCGAATAGCAATTGATAGATTTCACCCCGACATTAGAGATGAGGTTAAGAGGGCTTAGGGGACAAGGATATGATGGAGCCTCAAATATGAGAGGAGAATTCAATGGGCTACAAAAGCAAATTCGTGATGATTTTGGAAGGCTTGTCATGATTTTGGAAGTTTGGCCATACAGATGGTTAAAAGTGAAAGAGACATCACTTTTCCATTGGTCTATCGCCTCATCAAGCTAGCATTGCTTCTACCTGTTGCAACTGCCACTGTTGAAAGAGCCTTCTCGGCTATGAATATAATAAAGACAGATTTGCGCAATAGGATGTCCGATGAATGGCTTAATGACTTGATACTCTGTTACATTGAGAAGGAGATTTTTAGAGGCCTTGATGGAGATGAAATTTGGAAGACATTTCAAGCCATCAAAAATCGGGTTATTGACTTGCCTAGGCCACTAAGAAGACCTAGACACGATTAGTTCTTTAGTAGTAGGCTAGTGGTGTAGTGGTATATCTCCCCATAACTTTATTATTGCATTATAATTCATATATTACACACTAAGTCACTAACTGATTTTCTCTTCAAATTTACAGGTTTCTTAGCTCTTGGAACGTTGGATTTTGGTCTTTAATTTGGACACTTATTCTTGTTCGGTTGGTCTTTGTTGAATTAACGGACTACTATCTTCAAATTAGAGGTACCATCATCAATCGCTATTTAAATTTGCAATAAATTAGCTGTCGATGTGCGTCCTTGTATTGTCATTACAAAGTTGTGTCTGCGATGCGCCCCACCTAAATTTTTTTTGTTCGAGCTCCGCCGCTGACCGGAGGCAGGAGACCCATCAGTCGATAGATCAGCACGAGGAGGGAACGCTCCGAAGCTAAAGGATGGATTTGAGCGGGATTGAGGGAAGATTGTGGTGGATTTAGAGGATTTTGTGGAGGGGGCGGGCGAGCACCCGAGGGGAGCGGGTGGGGCTCCAACGGCTCCATCTAGGGGCTTGCCGATTTTGTTCCTACCATGATTAAGAATTTAACCATGATGAAATCAGTTGAGGACGACGAGTTGGTAAAGGTAACAGAATAGGGCTAGTGTAATCTAATCGGGCCGGAGAATGGGTACCGGAGTCGGCTCCGACGACAAGAAGCGCGCCGTGGCACTCCTGACACCTGGTTCGGAGCGGAGACGGGTCCACCGCGCCGCCCTTGCCACCGGTCGGACGCTTCATCTCGCCGGGTAGACGCTCTTGACTAGCAAGAATCCTCGCTGAACCGTAACATAGTCGCGTTTCGCGGACTCCGAAGCTGCTTTGTATCAGCTATTCTCGCCACGAGTGGAGTCGACTCGGAGGAAGAAGGTGACGGGCGGGGGAGGACGACCAGGACTCCATCAGGAGGAACCCGAGGAAGACGCGGACGGAACCGGACGGATACGCACGGCGCCGCAAATGGCATCATTCCATGACATGTGGGACCCAGATCTGAATGAGTGTCCAGGCCCACGTGCCGGTGGGTTCGAGGACGGTACCGTCCTCGTGCCTTCTCCGTTATAAGGACGTCTCTGGTAAGGTTTTCTCTCTCTCCGTCTCTCGCTTCGCCAACGCCGGCGAGAGCTAGGGTTTTGTGCGCCACCGCCACTTCCGCCCGACATGGCCGAGACCCCCACGTATCAGATCCTGGTGCGTCTCCTCGACGGGCGCACTAGATGTCTCAGCTTCTCCACGCCCACCGTTTCCGGCGCCGTGCTCCTCGACGCCGTCGCGTCGATCTCTCGCGTCCCCGCCGCCGCCCTCCGCCTCGTCACCGGCCGCATCGACGTCTCGCCGTACAACGTCCTCACCTCAGCGGCTGATGGCCAGTTCCCCTCCGCGTCCGCGCTCCTCCGCCTTCGAGGAGGCAAGGGCGGGTTCGGCTCCCTCCTCCGAGGGGCCGCTTCCAAGGCGGGGCAGAAGAAGACCAGCAACTTTGATGCCTGCCGCGACATCAACGGCCGCCGCCTCCGCCACGTCAACGCCGAGCGCCGCCTTGAGGAATGGAAGGCCGAGGCCGCCGACCGCCAGCTAGAAAAGCTCGCCGAGAACTTCATCAAGAAGAAGGCCAAGGAGGCGGGCCGCGGCGGCGGACCCTCAGCTGCTGAGGTGGACAAGTACCTGGAGAAGTACCGCAAGGATGCTGAGATCTGCGTCAACGCGGTTGAGGAGTCCGTGCGTGCATCTCTTCGAAAGAGGAAGACCGCGCCTAAGCCGCCCTCTGGCGCAGACGCTAAGAAGCTTAAGAATTGGTGAGTACCGTCCGATCTTTTAACATGTTGGTTCAATTACAGATCATGGAAATCAATTAGTTCCTATGAAACTTTCATATGCTCGTCAATTCCTAGAATCACTTAAAGTCTATCTTAAGTTTGACTAACTTTATACTAGGAAAGAGTAATATCATCTATGCCACCAAATAAGTGCAGTATGGAAATATATTTCGTGGAGTATCTATCTATTGATACTAATTTGGTGTCATAGATATTGGTGCTCTTTTCTATAAATTTGGTTAAACTTAAAATAGTTTGACTTAGGACAACTCTAGAAGTTGATTTATTTTGGGATGAGGGAGTACTTAAGATGGGAAGTTTCATGTCCTTATTTTCAAGATGTGGCAGTCTTGGAAACTGGAGATGAAACATCCTCTGTTATTGCACAGTTTCATTTTAGTGTTTCGTAGGCTAGCTGCAGCATTTAATTATTCCATGTTGCGATCAAATGTGCCTTGTGAACTATATAGCCATTTAATATTGTTCTAAGTATTAACATATTATTAGGACATGGTCATATTGGCAAATAAATATGGTTTATCATATGTGGCCATCTCTTATATTTGAAGTTTCACATTGTCAAATAAACATTGTAAGCTAAGGAGAGAGCGCGAGGAGTAGCCGTAGCTGGCCACACTGGATCGGGTGAAATGAAACAAAGCTGCTCAGTGTGGGTTTCTTCCGCTTTCTAATGCATGGGAAACAGCGCTGACTTGTTTTATCTCCATGAAACTCTCATCCTCTCTCTTAACACTCACAAATTTTGGTGAGTAATGTGGGCATGTAAGAGGCATTTCATGTTTGATTTTCTCAAGTCAACATGTCAATTTTGATAGTTTTTCTGGTAAGCCGCAAATTTAAGTTACTTGTGGGATGATTGGGGTTGGGGTAAAAAAATGTTCTGTGCAAGTCTGTTTTTTTGTTTTTAGGTAGTTAACTAAATCAAATATATCCCTTCACAATGGCTTAATGTTTGCTATTCTAGTTTGTGTTGTGAGGTGTCTGAATTATTTCGATTATGCAGGTTGGGAAAGAACAAAGTAGAAGAAGATGAAAGTGATAGTGACAGTTATGTGGATGATGAGAGCGCAGATGCAAAATCTGTAGTAGTTGATGACGGGAATTGCTCAAATGGATCCAGCAAAAATGAGGAGAAGCTTGATATGGGTTCTGTATCTGGGTCACATTCAGAAGGAGAGTCCTCAGGGGAAAAGTCCCAGCACAGCAATTCAGAGGAAAATGTAAAATGTGTTCAGTCAACTGTGGAACTGACAACAAGATCAGGAGCTGAAGGTGGTGACTTTGAATCTGATGGTAGTGCGGAGCCTGAGGTAGGAATGGTGGATCATCCCATTAGTGCTGTTGCTGCTGCTTCAGAAGAAGTGAAAGCAGATGAGGATAACACTACTTCAGCTACTTCATACCAAAACAATACAGAGGTGCCACAAGTTGAAGAAGCACCGAAAGCAGACAAGGATAACACTGCTTCAGCTACTTCAAACAAAAACAATCCAGTGGTGCCACAAGTAGAAGAATATGCTGATGCCAGCAAATCTTATTCAGAGCCATTGGACCTTGCAAAGTACAATTCAGCTGCAGAATTGGAGGTATGTTTTTTTTTTCATGCCAGGTTCTTGTTTGTTATTGTGGTTACATGGTAGTCAGCTCTAGAAATGGATTTTCCTGAGTAATGACTGTCAGAAATTAGAAGTATACATATACTTTCGAGGATATTAGCTTAGCTCTCCAATAGTTCAATACTCTGATAAACACTTGGTTATCTCTTTCTGCCAATTCTGTTCCATTTTGATATTCATTTGAAGTGGCATATGGGATTGGCTTGGAAATTAATGGGTAATCAGCTTATGAGAGGTCCATACATGCTAAGTGTAATGTGCAACAATGATAATGCGCATTCAAACACACTATCAGCACACTGTCGGTCCCCATGCTTCATTCTGTTTTCTTTATACACACTTGTAAAACTGTTTGATTCGTATTTTGGTAATATGTCCGTATCCTACTTGGCTGTTTGAGCACAGTTCACTGGATTTCTGTTTCCTTTCTTCCTTTTTCCATATGAACTCTATCCACAGAAGGGTCTGGTTTTTTTATTGATTTTTTCTTCCTTTTATTATATAATTAAGACAAATAAGGGTCTGGGTATTTGTTTGATCATTGTTTTCCTTCTCTGTTTGAACTTAAGTATATATCAAAAACTTTGCTTTCTGATGTTCTGATCTCAATGTTTGTTTCTCACATTGCTAACCTCTTCGGTTCTGTTGTTGCCTTATAGGTGCTTGGTCTGGAGAAGCTAAAAATAGAGCTGCAATCTCGTGGATTAAAATGTGGTGGAACTTTACAGGAGCGAGCTGCCCGACTCTTCCTTCTGAAGACAACTCCATTGGATAAGTTACCAAAGAAGCTGCTCGCAAAGGCCACTACTGGGGAGAAGTGAGAAGCTGTAGCAACATATAAACAAGTACTAAAGGTGCAATGCTTCAGTTTTTCTTTGGCAATGTATGGAAATCTGTTGTGGTGTAATCATGTGTTATAAGCCCTTGGTTTGGCATTGACAATGAGATGTCTGTATGTACGTATATGTTAACCGTTACTTGGAAGGCCTAAGTTTGGACTAGGATTTGTGATGCCTTAAACTTTTACCAAAAAAAAGGGGTGCGGGAAATTGAATGAAGTTCGCCATTCCGTTGCCTGGTATAAACAATTGCACCTGTTGAGCCCCTAGGATTGGTTAGCAATTCAGATTGTCCATGATTTAGGTACGATTTCAGAACAGCCTTGAAGATTGTATAACAGTTCTGTTCTGAAGAGGCATATGCTTGAGCGCGCTGCACACTAAAGCTCTTGTATGGTTGTCTCATAGAACAGGGCTTAGAAATTAGCAGTGGAGCCACTACAGGTTAACTGAACTACATCTTAAAAATGAAAGAAAAAGATTCACTCGGATTAGCGGTGTAAAATGAAAGAAAAAGATTCACTCGGATTAGCGGTGTTTGGACCACTTTGGATTATTATAATATGGATTATAAATTATGATCACAGTAATCTAGATTGTGGATTATAATAATCTAATTTGTTTGGAACCTTGGATTTTAGGTGTAGGATTATTGTTTGTACTATAATCTCCTATTAGTAAGCTGGAGGTGGATTATAGGATTACTACAAGCCACTGGTTGGATTTTTATAATCTATATCTCATAATTAAAATGTTTATATTAGTTAGAGATTGTTTTTAGTAGTTATCATAATCCAAGGTGATCCAAACATATCCGAGCATGGACGTTCTACCCGTTTCCCTCTATTTTCTCTAACTTGTTTGAAAAAGGGTCTTACATTGGATATAAGGCTCACGTTGTCCTCTTAATTTAGTTTTCTGTCATCCTAATCCGCTTGAGGTAAATGTCGCTCATTCTTTTCAAAGAAACTTTTGTTGTTTGTATCACTAATCAGTGAGCTTAGCTTAAAGTTCCTTTTGGTTGGGTGGTTGGATAATGCAAACTAGGCTATAAGCTGGATCAGCTAGAGCCAAATAGGGCCTCAGACCCTTTCACCAAACAATCTCCACGTGTTCCATGAAAAGAAAACAACTTGTTCGGCTGGTGCTGATACGATCGGGCTGGTGCTGATACGATCGTATACGATCGTGGATTATTACTGCTGGCTGGTTTGGTATGACAGAAAAATACTGTTCTGGCCGAAAATTTACGATCGTTTACGACCAAACGAACAGGCTGAAAACAGATGGTCGCATATTCCAAGAATCTCTTTATATATCTTTGTATTGGTAGGAATGGCGATTTTAATGAAAAAATTTCCTTGTAACAACATTTTCAACTAGATGTCTAAATATTTTCACTCTCTATTTCTGGTTTCTCACTCGCCCAAGATAAAGGGCGAAGTTAGTTCTCTAAAGTGCTAAATATAGCAAATTTATTGGAGGATGGAGAGATCGAAAACATTTATTATTAGAATTTGTGATGACTCCAAATAATGACTTAGAAAATGGATTTAAAAAAGATCGACGCTCTAAGTTCAATGTGTCAACACGTAAGTGTCATGATGTTTAGGATCGGGGAATAATGATTGTCCAAGTAAACCAAGGACTTCAAATAGTCTATTTATGTAAATTTTTTTTCTCAAAACAAAAAACCATGTTACATCATGTTTTCAATGTCCTATGGACAAGTGAGGAACAAGCCCTCTATAATAATAGTTTTTTTATTTAAATACACGGACGGTCTGGACATGTCATCATGCATCATTTTGGTCCACTAACTCCTAAAATATATTTCTGGAATACATTTCTTTCTCAGTGATGTGCAACAAGTCCATACCTCTCAATGTGGGCTTTACTGTTGATTTGGCACGCTGATTGGGCTTTATCATGCCATCTTCCTTTCTTTATTCCTCCTCCCTAGCTAGGGCATTTTGTCAAGCATGTTGTAGGTGAGCATTCATCTGGTTTTGACACCATCTGCCAAATCTCCTCCATGCTCATTGCCAACAATTCATCATGCCGAGCACCATGAAGCCATCCTCAACTGAATCTCAAGTGTGGGCAACGGCCCAAGGGTCGCACAGGTTGTTGTGACCAACAACCATGGAGGACTAACAAAGACGCAACAAGCCATAGTGAGTAGGGGACACAACAACCAACAATGTGGGGGATGGAGGCTTGATCCTCTTTGTGGTGGGGTGCCTTCCCTCCTCCACTCAACACAATGGCATGGTCAAAAGATAGACACGGGTGGCTTTGGCGGGATATGAGGCAGCATGCACTACAACAAGGTCAAGCGAGGGTCTCATCATGGCATATAGTGGCTGCTCAGCGGCTGCAAGCTAGCGAGCATCGCCACTAGTGCATAACAATGGCGTCGTGACGAGGCCATAGATTGAATAGTGCTATGAATACCTAGAACATGACCTCCACGCCCATTGAGCGTGTTGCCTTGGAGCAAGTACTCCAACACTAGCACACACCCATTAGGCTCATCAAAGTACCATGGAGGCAAACAATGTGTGGGTGGTGAAGGGTGATGAGCATGTTGAGCTGTTGACGGAATGCTTGGTAATCCCTACTGTAGTGGATCTTAAGGACGTCAAGCCCTGAGGGGGATTGCTAAGGGAGGTATAGCATGTTGAACCTGCTATGGTTGGCCACCATGGATGAGATCCTGCAGTCCCAACTGTGTTGATCTCCACCTCCACCCACGTGAGCTGTCGACCTGCACCCTTATCCATAGTACTAAAATTAAAGTGGGTGCAAGATCAACATTGAACACCAAAGGTAGTTAGAGTTGATTAAGAGTGTTTGCATTGAAATTAATTATCAAAAGCGAAAAGCATGGCGTATTATGATATCTAGTCTAGCATCCCAGAAGGAAACTCGGTTTCTAAACTAGTTAAGACCGAAGAGGGGGAGATGATGAATTGGGTCTCTAAAAACTTTAGTCTAACACTATACTTGAATTTCACTAGAAAAACCATAAACTAACTAGCAAGATGCGCACCTTAAGTTTTTCTAGTGTGCTCTACCTATCCAACCCTCAAAGAGTTTTCTAATCTAGAGTCAATTCTATCAACGAGCATATGTTAATCTAGGAAAGATAAAATCCACACAAATCAAGCAGAATGTGTAAGCTTAAATGTGGTAAGTAAAGATAACGTCGAGAGAGGGCAAACTCCTAATGATGAGGTGATTTTTCTCATGGTATTGGTTGCTAAAATGCAAACCCTAGTCCTTGTTGGAACTTCACCAAGGTATGCTCCCATCCACCAAGCCTTTCCCCCGTCACGGCGTTGAGCTCACCATAAAGGCTTGTGTAACCTAGGAAAGTGTTTAAAGTCACTAAGGCTCACCATTGTGGCCCGACTCTTATGGTCACCTTGGCATCGTTCACTGCAGAGCTTCTCCACTAAGGAAGGGTTCTGCTCATCCCCTGACACAAAGTTGACACTACTCCATAGCTAGCGCAGAGGGCCCACATCACCAAAAGGTCATCAGGACCTCAAGTGCTCTAGCTCATCAAGATTACAAATGAATACCAACCTAAACACTCAATCTCTCAAGATAGGCCTATCTCTCACAAATTTGAATACTAAGTTCAATTCTTTCACTTGGATGTGGATAGAAGGCCTATGTCGGTGTTTCGAGTTGCCACCAATAAGTAAATTTCTAATATTGCGTGTCTGGCTCGGATGGTGTGCTAAGAGGACTTGAGGTTTATACTGGTTACGGCAGAATGTCCCCACGTCCAGTTCGTTGCTGTTGCTCGTGTTACTAGTACTGAAAGTTTGTAGTAGGGGTTACAAATAGTCGAGAGAGGGACGGGTCCCAAGTCTCTAGAGAGAGGATCGAGCGAGTGCCGAGAGCTCGGTCGCTTTCTGGCTGTGTGCTTGTGTGTTCTAATTGGTTCGGGGTTCGAGTCAGTGTGATGTGTTGTGATGCGATCGATTTGAGTCGAGTCTAGTCTCATTCATGGGACGCCCTGCTTTCCCTTTTATAGGCCAAGGGAAAGTAGGGGTTATAGTCGAGGGAAAAGAGGAAAATGAGAAGGAGAAGAAATCCTCTAGGATCACCGGGTCCTTCTTTTCCTTCACACGGGTCCCACCGACCCTATAGACGTCAACAGGGATAGCTCCACGTCGTGGCCCTGTCTATCACTGGCGCCATGTGCAGGCGTCATCTCCCGGTCGTGGCGCTCCACTCCATCCTGGCGGACGTCATGGTGAATGAACACACCTGTCAGTGCCCGTACGAGGGTTAGGTGGAACATCACTGGTACGCCCGACGCTGTTCCGGATGTGAATCCCTAGGTATGGCCCATCACGGCCATGGATTATATCGGGGCATGCCGGTCACCTCCCTGGTGTTAGAGTTTTGACCCAGGCCCATTCGCTTAGACCTAGAGTGGTTGGCGGCGATATGGGTCTCTATCGAGCGAGACGGAGCTCGCGGCCTCGGGGTCAGGCGAGGCGGAGTCCTCCCACAAAGGTCAGGCGAGGCGGAGCGTAGACCCAAGGGCTGGGCAAGGCGGAGTAGAGACCGAAAGGTTGGGCGAGGCGGAGCCCATGGCCTCAGGGTTGGGCAAGGCGGAGTCCTCCCCCAGAGGCCGAGCGAGGTGGGGCGCAGACCCAAGGGTCGAGCGAGGCGGAGTGCAGACCCAAAGGTCAAGCGAGGTGGAGCCCGCAGCCTCGGGTCGGGCGAGGCAGAGTCCTCCTCTAGAGGCCGAGCGAGGCAGAACCAGCCCTCAGAGGTCGAGCGAGGCAGAGCTCGTGACCTCGGGGTCAGGCGAGGCGGTGTCCTCCCCCAGAGGCCGAGCGAGGTAGAGCATAGACCCAAGGGGCGGGCGAGGCAGAGTGTACACCCAAAGGTCGGGCAAGGCTGAGCCCACGGCCTCAGGGTCGGGCGAGGTGGAGTTCTCCCCTAGAGGCCGGGCGAGGCAGAGCGCAGACCCAAGGGTCGGGCAAGGCGGAGCACAGACCCAAAGGTCGGGCGAGGTGGAGCCCACGGCCTCGGGGTTAGGCAAGGCGGAGTCCTCTCCTAGAGGTCGGGTGAGGCAGAACCAGCCCTCAGAGGTTGGGTGAGGGGAAGCTTGCACACCTAGGGGTCGGTTAGAGCTGTAGTCGTGCTCTTGACTGCTTAGACATATCAATGTTGATGGTTATTAGCTCCTCCTCTTCAAGTACCCTAGTATTGGTCCCCGACAGTAGCCCCTAATCCTACGGAGTAGAATACTCCTTCGGAGGCTTTTCTAAATGGGAGGACTCTAAAGGCCTTGGCCTTCTTTTGTTGCCCACAGCGTTACCTAGAGGTGGTGATTCCCTTTCCTCGAACCCCCTCCTATAGCAGGGGCCCAGCCGAGGATCGATTCGTCTTTGCGATTGTCTTCCCTCAAGCGTTCTTTTCGGTAAGAACAGAGGGGCTGAGCCATGCCATGATTTTCTTCTAAGGATGAATCATGGCACCCGGTGAGCTATCAATGGGCTAGTCTGTGTGGGGCCCTCGGCATCTCATTCGTGGGGATCCAGCTTGGGTCAGCTTGGCGACTGGCCCTAGATTCTCAACGGTCAATCCATATAGTTCTCGGGTCCGTTCGACCGGTCCCGAGGGCTAAGTACCTTTCTTCAAAGAAAAACCATGGATCGTAATCGGCCGAGACTCGATCTTAGGCTGGGATGCCCGCGGTGCTCGCGTGCCCGGGTACTGGCCGCTAGTTGGGCCTATCCATTTCCACCTCTCACCCTAAAGGTGCCTGGAGCGGTTGTCAAACCCGTCGATGGGCCGACCTGCGAACTCTTAGGCCTAGTCGGGCCATAAAGGCACTTTTAGATCTATATTCCCCTTACTCATGTCAAGTCGTGACCCATTCAGAGAGGTGAAATGTCCGGCGAGTTTTCCGAGGGAACGGATAGAGATTGAGTGCACACATCCTACGGCGGAACGTTGTGGTAGATCGTGGCAGGCGCGGAGATCTAGGCGGGTAGTTGGTTTCCTCGCACCCATCGCCCTTATAAAACAAAAGGGTTCGCCCCCTGGGTTCCATACCTTACATCCTTGCCTCCGCAGCCATGACCACTGCCACCAATCGCCCAGGGTTCCCCATCTCCACATCCCCGCAGCCGTTGAGCCCGCATCCAACCGTCCCCACCTCCAATGGATCCATGGTGCTGTTCTGACATCACCTTCCAGCGCATGGAGGGCCTCATCCATCATGGTCTTCTTCGCATGCGGACCTCAGCCGAGGAGTGGTTGCTGCCCGGTGAGGAGGATCTGCCATCGCTGCCTGATGGCTACATAGTGTTGTTTGCCCACTTCCATGAGCATGGGTTCACGACCCCTACCCACATATTTCTCCGAGGGCTGCTGCACTACTACAAGATCGAGCTGCAGCATCTCAACCCCAACGAGATCTAGCACATGGCGGCGTTCGTTGCCCTGTGTGAGGGATTCCTAGGGATTAGCCCCCACTTTGATCTGTGGAGGTACTTCTTCGCCATCACCCTCTAGAAGAAGAGGGAGAAGAGCGGCAGGCAGGAGCTGCACATGCCGATGGGGTGCATCGGCATTCAGCTCCGGAACAACTGGGTCGGCAAGTACCTATCGATGCGGCTATCAACGTCCAACAACAGGTGACATTCATAGTGGTTCTACCTCAAGAACGATGCCGCCGTCCCTTTGTCGGAGTTCACCAGACGCCTGATCGAAGAAGCCCTAGAGTCATGAAGGAAGTGGGGCGTTCTAGAGAAGGACAAGAAGAAGATCCGGGACCACATCGCCGCCATCCACATCCTGAAGGAGAGCGGCCTAAAGGGGTTAGGCGTCATTAGGGCCTACCACGCAGGGAGGGTGGCACCGTTGATGATACTCATGCTCCCACTGTATGCAATGGTGCCTGAGGCGTCATTCAATGGAACTGTGCTTGCCGAGGGAGCGCTCCCCTACTCTGAGGTCATGCAACGCATTAAGGAGGTGATGGAGCCTTCACGGGATGATGCAGGCGCCCTCCTCGATTTCATCTACTGGTACCAGGACATCCTCCGATGCGACCGGAACCAGGCTATGTCATCTTCATAAGTTTCCCCTCCTCATACCTCCTCTTCAATTGATTTCCTAACCTCTTGATTCTAACTTTGAGAGGGATGGGACCAGCCGAGGGACCTCATCTTCATGGATCACCCGACATCATTGCTGAGGGATTCATCCATGAGGGTGGTGAATTGTGCCAAGGGCGAGCGGCTAAGGTAGGCAAAGGAGGACAAGAGAAAGAAGAAGCAGCGGAAGCTGCAGGCGTGGAAGAGAGGGGAGGACACCGACAACGACGACGATGATGACGACAGAGATGACAAAGAGGTAGTCGACGACATCGAGTGGGATGACCTAGAGAACGAGGATGTGCTGATAGGTGTCGGTTCGTTCTTGCAGGAGTCGGGACCCTCCCTATTTCACGGAGGAGAGAGCACGTCTAGGGAGCTAGCGGAGACGGGCCGTACCGTCGGCCTGCCCTAGGAGCCAACAGGGGCGAATGGCTCTGTCGCCACGCCCGAGGTGCTAGCGGAGGTGGGTGGCTCTGTCATCGCGCCCCAAGATCCAAGGGAAGCAAGCCCCTCTGCCTAGGAGCAGGGGGCAGGCTCGAAACAGCCTTGCCCCGATAAGGCAGAGCAGAGGTCAGGGGGTTCGCCCCCCAAACGTATCTACCGCCCGATGGCGCTAAGGTGAGTCGTCAGCTCTTCTGTTTTTTCCCTATTTTGGTCAGATTTCATCGTGACTTATGCTTTTCGTCTCTTGCAGCGTCGGGAGGCAGCGTAATCCTTTGGCGCTGGCGCCAAAGAAGAGCATCGCCCTTCAAGCGAGGCGGTAGCCGTTGGCTGGCGTCGCGCCCATTTTAGGCGAGAGCGGCTCTAGTTTGACTACGTCGCCGGCCAATCAGGCACCGCCCACAGTGCCGCCCATGCCCTCAGTAGGATAGGTGGACGTGGGGGCTCATGGGATGCCTTTGGAGGTCACAGAACAGCCAATGATGGCAGTGATACCGCTGCCAATGATGGGGTAGATGGGGCTGTCGACCATGCTCGCAGCACCGACTATGGCGGGCACGACATAGCCAGTCAGGACCCTACCAATGCAGGCTGAGGTGGCAGCGGCTAAGATAGGCGGGTGAAAGGTCCTAGTATGGCTAGAGGGGGGGTGAATAGCCTATTTAAAAATCTATAAATCAACTAGAGCAATTTGATTAGTATGACAAATAGCGTAATGCAAACTTGCTCTAGCTCTACAAGGGTTGCAAGCCACCTATCCAACAATTCTAGTTGCAATGATTACTTAGGCACACAAACTTGCTACTCTCAAGAGCTCAACTAGATGAATGTAAACAACAAAGCAAGCTCTCAATTCTAATTACTCTAAAGAGCTTGTATCAACTAGTTTGCAAGAATATAATCAAGTAAGTAGGATGATTATACCGCCGTGTAGGGGATGAACCAATCACAAGATGAAGATCAAACCAATCACCGGGAGAATGCAAATGACAAGAGACAATCGATTTTTCTCCCGAGGTTCACGTGTTTGCCAACACGCTAGTCCCCGTTGTGTCGACCAACACTTGGTGGTTCGGCGGCTAAGAGGTGTTTCACAAACCTCGTCCACACGATAGGACACCGCAAGAACCGACCCACAAGTGAGGTAACTCAATGACACGAGCAATTTACTAGAGTTACCTTTTGGCACTCCGCCGGGGAAGGTACAACTCCCCTCACAATCACCGAAGGCGGCCACGAACAATCACCAACTCGTGCCGATCCTTCACCGCTGCTCCAACCGTCTAGGTGGTGGCAACCACCAAGAGAAACAAGCGAAATCCGCAGCGCAACACGAATACCAAGTGCCTCTAGATGCAATCACTCAAGCAATGCACTTGGATTCTCTCCCAATCTCACAATGATGATGGATCAATGATGGAGATGAGTGGGAGGGCTTTGGCTAAGCTCACAAGGTTGCTATGTCAATGAAAAATGTGCAAGAGTTCTCCCTTGAGCCGGCCATGGGGCTATATATAGAGCCCCCATCAAATAGAGCCGTTATACCCCTTCACTGGGCAAAACGCGCTCTGACCGGACGCTCCGGTCATACTGACCGGACGCTAGCCCTCAGCGTCCGGTCGCTCAATGTCAGCCACGTGTCCAGACTCAACGGTCATCGGCCTCGACCAGACGCTGCTTCTTCGAACTGACCGGACGCTGAAGCCCCTGCGTCCGGTCGTTTACAGTAAGCTCCCGAGCATGACCGGACACGTCCGATAAAACTGACCGGACGCTGAAGCCCCAGCGTCCGGTCGTTTCCAGTAAGCTCCCCGAGGCATGTTTTTTCGACCGGACGCGTCCGGTCCATCTTGATCGGACGCAGACCAGCGTCCGGTGCTCAACCCCAGCGACTGTGCCGTCTGACAGCTCGATCGGACGCAGCCTTTCAGCGTCCGGTCGCTGAGTGACCCAGCGTCCGGTCAGTAGACCGACGCCAGCATCATTTCGACCAACTCCATTTCAACTCTAACTTCTTCACCCTTGCTCAAATGTGCCAACCACCAAGAATTTTGCATCCGGCGCAATAGAAAATAGACATTTCATTTTCCCGAAAGCGCCGAATCCCGCCGAGCAAGCTCGGCGGGAGGGAGAGAGGGACCCAAACCCATCTCAACCCTGCAAACACCTTGCGCATAAGTGTTAGCATTTTTTTCACAAATATTATCAAGGGTGTTAGCACTCCACTAGATCCTAAATGCATATGCAATGAGTTAGAGCATCTAGTGGCACTTTGATAACCGTATTCCGATACGAGTTTCACTCCTCTTAATAGTACGGCTATCTATCCTAAACGTGATCACACTCACTAAGTGTCTTGATCACTAAAACAAAATGGCTCCTACATTTTATACCTTTGCCTTGAGCCTTTTGTTTTTCTCTTTCTTCTTTTCCAAGTTCAAGCATTTGATCATCACCATGCTATCACCATTGTCATGATCTTCGTCATTGCTTCATCACTTGGAGTAGTGCTACCTATCTCATAATCACTTTGATAAACTAGGTTAGCACTTAGGGTTTCATCAATTAACCAAAACCAAACTAGAGCTTTCAGCGGGTCATAGCCGAGCGCTATCATGGCGGTGCCTAAGGAACCAGCATGACCCGTGCCATCGGCGGCCCAAGTGATGGTGTCTGGCATGGGCCAAACAGAGGGGGACGTGGCTGAGGGGTCCCCGAAGGTCATGGTGCTAGGAGAGGAGTCAGTGTCCATACTGCTGACCCCTTCCATCACCGGAGGGAGTGTCTCGGCAGGGACATCATGGTGAGAAGGGTCGGTAGTGATCAGAGCTGGTGGGAGCCATCCCTGGCCCTAACGTCGGTGGGCAGCGACTCGCCTACGCAGGGCGAGCCCCTACTCAGGTGGGTGAGTCTGGATAATCTGACATCGATGTTCTTCACTCTCGATAATGCCACAGAGAGCATGGAGCGGGAGAGCCTCAACGTGGGGATCATGTCCATGCTCAAAGCCCTAGACCACACCCGAGGTGCCTTGGACAATGTTGTTGTTCCCTCTGGCTAGGTATTCGCTTGACCCTGCTTCTCGCCCTTTTTTTCTACATATTTTTTGTATTCTAACCATCGTCTTCTTTTAGTCCCTTATCGCTCACAGCCGGGGGAAGTCTCGGTTCCTTCGTGAGCAGAAGGAAACCTAGGACCGCCTTATCGAGGAGGCATGGCTGCATAGGGAGGTGACTACTTAGCTTGTTGCCTCCTAGCAGAGGGCGGCCGAGCTGACTCCCCTCACCAAGGAGGTGGACATTCTTTGATCGTGGGTGGCCGAGGCCCGTTGGCATGCTGACGAGGCCGAGAGGGCGTTCGAGGCCCTATCAACAAGATTGCGAAGGGATGATGAGGAGGCCGCCAATGTCAGGAAGGAGTGGGATGAGCTGCTCCAGAAGGACACCGAGACCCACCAGCGGATCCTTGACCTTCTAGCCGAGGTTGAGCAGGAAAGGGAGCTGAAGCTAGGGGCCAAGGAGAAGCTCGTGGCCCTAGAGAAAGGGTGAATCTAGATGCCACGGTGCTTGCCCTGCTACACAAGGAGCAGGATGAGCTGCTCCAAACCATAGAGAGGCTCCGCTCAGAGCATGGTGTGGCTCATGAGGAGCGCGACCAGGCCCTCCGATAGCATGACCAGGCCTACCAAGATTGTGACGACACATAGCAGAAGGTTGGCTCCCTCTAGGCCGAGCTCGGAAACGCGACGACCCAGAAGCTGGAGGCTAAGAGCATCTCTGCTGGGATAGCCATGGACCTTGCCAAGGCGAGGAGGAATCTTTAGGTGGAGAGCAACGAGCTCAGTATCCTGAGCGCCGTCCTTGGAGTGGTCTACGATGACCTTGAGGTGGTGCGATCGAAGGGGACCAGCTCGCTCACGGCCCATGCCGTTGAGATCATAGCTTGGGTGCGCCAGCTTGAGAGGAATGCACTTTGCGCCAGGGTCAACCAATCCTTCGTGATTGCTCATTCTCATTATTGGGACAACATCGTGCCTAGCTATGAAGCCCATGAGCTAGAGGAGATGGAAGCAGTGGTGGTTCCCCTTTCGTAGGACCTAGCGAATAAGATCGAAGACATAGTTCTCCTCCGAAGGGGTTAGTTAGTTCAATAGGTCGGTCGATCATTCTTGTAATCAGTGGACAAGTACTGACCCTTGTGTATTGTTTAAACAAACTCATCATTTCGTTTGATCAAATCTATTTTTTTTGGTGCGTTCCGACCCTTCCGTTTGTTAAGACCGTAGAGCTTGAGGTGTAGGAGGGAAACTCTGATCACACTAGTAAGCAAGAGTACCATAGCTACTGGGGCATAGGTTTCTTGCAGTTCAACTAGCCTTGCTCAGTTATTCGTTTCTGTAGACCTTGCTACTAGGTCTCAACGTGAGGAAGGGTGTCGAGCGCGGCGACTGTTTCAGAAAGGGTGTATGTATACCCTTATTAGCCCTCGATTGAGACCCAACCCCTTACCATTGCTAGGGTCAAGTGTCACTAAAGATCAAGGAGAGGATAACGAAACTAGTAGGAGAAAGCATCTCTTGTTTTTGTGCGTACCCCCTCCCTAGGATTTGAGCCATCGTTCTGTGATCGCGTGTTCGGTCTCCTTGCGAGTTGAACTTTCCTTGAGCCCCCATGCGTAGCAGGGGTCCAGTTGAGGGTTGGCTCATCTTTGTGAGCATTGCCCCATCCGTGGTTTCTACAACTAGAGGGGTTGAGCTAATATCTCTTGCCTCGATGGCTCGAGTGACGTGCTCGGTGAGCTCGCTATCGGGTATGTTCGAGTGGAATCTGGGTCCGTTGTTCGTGATAGGGTTGGCATAGCCTTTATGTGGCATTCCACTACTCCTTAACTTGCCTCCCGATGGATGCCCGTGTTGCTTCGGAGAGTGACTCAGGTGGCCCGCTGGCCTCTCCTCAATGGAGATTCTATGGGCTTGGCTCGAGGTTAGGATCAAACGAGAAGGTCAAGATGACCCTATCCGCTTCTGAACGGGTTGGGCAAAGGCCACTAGGGCTCATCTTGCATTTTCTCCCCTAGCTCTGTTCAACACGAGGTGGCCTCGGGCCCTTCGTGGGCCGGCCTTCGAACCTCGGTTAGGTGGATTTCCGAGTTTGGGTCGAGCGGCTCGAGCCCCTGAGCCCCGTGAGGCTTAGTGGGGGTCGGCCATGTTTTATGTGTCACCCTGTCTGCGGTTTTCACAACCAAAGGGGTTGAGCTAATGACACTTGCCTCGATGGCTCAAGTGTCATGCTCGGCGAGCTCACTAATGGGCATGTCCGAGTGGAATCCGGGTCCATCATCCACTGATGGGGTCGGCATAGCCCTCATGTGGCATTCCACTGCTCCTTAACCCGCCTCCCCAGCAGATGCCGTGTCACTCTGGAGAGCGACTCAGGTGGCCCATTGGCCTCTCCTCGATGGAGATTCTATGGGCTTGGCTCGAGGTTAGGATCGAATGAGAAAGGTCTAGATGTCCCTGTCCACTTCTGAGCAGGGTCAGGCAAGGCCGCTAGGGCTCATCTAAGTTTTCTCCCCTAGCTCTCTTTGACGTGAGGCAGCCTTGAGCCCTTTGTGGACCGGCCTTCGAATCTCGGTCGGTTGCCGCTCATGTCGAATGAGACGGCTATCGCTTTGTGACGCGACGCGAAGCGTTGTGGTGCAATAATTGCATATGCAATGCTTGGATGTATGAGATGAATGTATGAATGAATGAATGTATGTATGAAGGCATGCATGAGAATGGATGAATGAATGCTCATGTATTGGAAATGTAAAGTGGGGGTCAGTAAAGTTACCTCGAAGGTTCGAGTGACGGTTTCAGGGAGCTCTTACTAGATATGTCTGTGTGGGGTCTAGGTCCGCCGTTCATGACGAAGTTGATGTGACCTGCATAGGACATTGTGCTGCTCCCTACCCGTCTCTCGGCAGTAGCCGGAGCCGTCTAATCGACTGTGGGTGACCTACTGGCCTCTTCTCGATAGAGATTCCACAGGTGGGCCCCTCTAAATCCTTCCTAGGAAGGCAGAGGCTAAAGCTTGGAGTGCGGGCAACAAACTCTGATCATGCTGGTGAGCAAAAAACACCGTAGCCATCGAGGCATAGGTTTCTTGCAGTCCGACCAATTTGACCCAATGTTTGTTTTCTCACACACCTTGCCTTTAGGTTTTAGTGCGAGAAAGGGGTCAGGCATCGAGAGTGTCTACCGAATAGACACTCTTGCTAGCCCTCGAGAGAGAGCAGACCCCCTGCCATTGCTGGCGTTGGGGGGTCGATAGCAAAATTAATGTGCGTAAAGTAAGGGTGGTCCGTTTCTCGACAGCGGCCCAAATCGTTTGATTGACTTGGGTGACCTGCTGGCATAGGAAATACCTCGATGGTACGAGTGATGGGTTCATGGAGCTCTTACTAGACATGCTCGAGTGGAGTCTAGGTCCGTCGTTTGTGATGGGGTCGGCATAACCCGCGTGGGGCTTCCTACCGCTCCCTACCCGTCTCTCGGCAGCGGCCAAGCTGTCCAATCGACCTGTGTTATCCACTAGGACAGGACTTACCCATGGAGATAGGGGATGAAAACATCCTGCCCGAAAACTTAGTTAGGTAGATAAGCCAGGCGACGAACTCGTAATAAATGGACAAACTCTTAGATTTCGTTATGGCCAAATAGTTTTTTGCCCTTTTCCCCTTTTTGTAAAAAAAGTTAGTGCGTTCCGACCCTTTCCACCATTAAGACTGTAAAGCTTGGGGTGTGGGTGAACAAATTCTGATCACGCTGGTGAACAAAGATGTCATAGCCACCGAGGCGTAGGTTTCTCACAGTCCGACCAGTTTTACTTAGAGTTTGTTTCCGTGTCCCTAGCTTTGAGGTTGTGGCAGAACCACCTGAAATAGCGTACTTACGAAGGCGCTCATCTTCCATCAGACACTAAGCACCCCAAAAGTAACTACAGCGAGCGGTGTCCGTCGGGCACACCCCAAGGGAGAACCTGAAAGATCCACATTTTTCCCAAGGATCCAATAATGAAAACGAGTTACAACACAAGTCTATCTCATACATTGGAGTTTCTTGAAAAGTACATTATTACAATACCAAATACAGAGTGCGAAATGATAAACAGTGGAATATTAAAAGATAACATCTAGTGATAAGATAACGAGGATTCTGTCTGAGCCCACCAGATGGATCCTCCACACAAGGAACTCCTCAAGCGTCACCTGCAACAGGGGTAAATAAACCCTGAGTACACAATGTACTCGTAAGACTTATCTGATAGTGGGAATACTTTCTCGACTCCAAGGAATATGCTAGGCTTTATAGTTTGCTGGTTCTCTTTTAGCAAAAAACAATACTAATAGTGAGTCCTTATTGATACATTATTATCATCAGCCGTATTAAGTTTTCATCTAGTCAATCTATATAAGCACATGTTCTACTTTCAAGCAAGAGTTGAGCAATCGATACTGTTCCTTCTCTTTTCCACTTCTAGTTCTTACTACGGTGCTAAACCGCAGACAAGCCGTACCGGATAACCCGGCGATTCGTGAATCAATGTGCCCAGCTGGATGCCCCGAAGACACACGCCCCGCTTGTACCCCAGGCACAAGTAGGACTAACCCACCACTCTCCTGCCCCGGGTGTCCAGGTCCCCATCCAAACTTGGACTCCAAGCCCCCGCCTCTGAGTCCCGGACTCAGTGCAGTGCAAGGACCTCCACCACCTCCTCTTCCCATCAGTCGGTCCGAAAAGAGCCAGATCCACGATAAGAGAGCAGCACGCCTTCCCTGTGCCCATACCCAAGTATGTGCTTGGGACAATAATCTGTGACTTGCCTAGAGTCATATGCAACGACCGGTCCTTAATCGACACAGACAGGGAAAAAGTGTAACCGAGCTATGCCCTGTTGGCCGCAGGACACAACCCCTCACACCCACCAGTACCAAATCCACATCCCTGTCCGGTCACCATTTTCCTTTCCATTATTTCATCATGATATCATAGTTTAATCACCTATTTGCGAGTAACGACAGGTTACTCACGCTACCGACATCCTGAGCATAGCAGCTACTCGACCTGTACTAGTAGGACTCATGGTGGATATATTTATGCATGTAGCTTCCATAAAATGCCTGTAACGTAAATGCATATCATATAAATATATTCAGTGGTCATTTAAAAATAGGGGTTATGCACCGGAGCTTGCCTTGGGCAGGCACGGTGTCAGCAAAGTTAGTGACGGGTGGCTCCGGAACGTCCTCCTGCACGAGGATCTCCTCATACTCTTCGACGACTTCATCGTACTCCTGCTCACCGAAGGTCACGATCTCCAGTGGCTCGTCCTCTATATGCATGTAGTGATGATGATGCAATAATTAATATATAGGCAACCGCAACTCTTAAAATAAGAATACATCTACCAAGCTACTAAGCTAACTCTAATGACTAATACGCAAAGTTACCTATTATTCCCACTAAACAAGTATGAAACATTTCATGTATTATCTTAGCAACTAAAGGCATCCTTATTGTTAATATCAATTTACTATATATATAATAAAACAAGGTGCACTAGCTACCATGCATCATAAAAATTCATTCTCTAAATAACCATAATAAGCATTTCAAAATAATAAAGTAACCCTAAAGGTATCACTGAACTATACGAACTAATTACACTAACAGATAGATCATGAATTTAGGAATCTAACAAAATTTATTTCACAATCAATAAATAAATTCAAATGAGCTCTAGAGATGAAGAAAATGATATTATTGGAGGAGGCTAATCACGCAATTGAACTTGTTGACTTGCACATGACTGTGGGTCTAGAATTACTAGATGAGACCGCGGGTCAAGAAAATAATAGAGAAGGAGGATGAAGGAATTCTTGTAGGCTAACTACCTCGGAATTGAATGAAGTGCCTCCTACGGTGATCGATGTGCGGAGGCAATGCAAGATGAGAGACACCAGGGAGCTTAGCAATTGCTTGCCCTGCGTGGAGCGGAGCAAAACCATATATAACACTGGTTGTGGGTGGTCATGACAAGCTAGGTAGTCTGGAAGCACGAAACGAGTTGGCAGGGTTGTCCTCCGGCTCCGTGCCGTGTGCGGTGGTGTGGTCTTGGTCATGGGTGAATTAATTCAAAGATGAACTTTGAGTGGTCTTGGACTTACGAGCACGTCAGGACTGGAGTGGGCTTTGGGCTGAACGTGCTTGGCGGTGGGGTGCTGGTTCATTTATGCAGGTCAAGGAATTAATTGAGGAGAAGACCACAGGTCAAGGAAACATTAGAGAATAAGAAGATCAATTGTAAACTAGCTACCTCAGCTGATTATAGCTCAGGGAGAAATCGATAGACGCAGCTCTCTCGGGCAAGAACAGAAGAACTTGATTTGAGAGGAAGAAACAAGTGAGCAGCGGAGCGAGATAGCTTGGCGTATCCTTTTAAAGACAGGAGACGCAGGAATGGAAAAGCAAAGACGCGACAGCGACGCGTCGTAAGGTTAGTGGCTAAACTAGCTTGCTTAAAGGTAATAAAGCGCCGCGGAAACGACGTGCTGCCGCGGGTAAACAGTGTTTCTTTGAAGCTACAGTGTTTCCACGCGTGAACAGTGCTTTCCGCGTGTGAACAGTGTTTTCCGCACTGCTACAGTGCCGCCGTATGGAAAATCTTCACTGCTCCAGTTCTGACGTGAGGAAAATCTTCACTGCTTCAGTCTGACGTGAGGAAAGGGTGCGTGCACTACGAGCCAAACTTGTGAGTGAGATTAATGCGTAGCGTGTGCGACACACTATGGCAGCGGCAGCGCGTAATGCACTGATAATTTTGCAAGGTGATTAGCAAGCGAAGTAAAGGCGGGATAATTAGAACAACGAGAGATGACCGTGGCGCGTCGCGAGATTAATGGAGATATAAATCTTGTCAAGTGGTATGCTAATAATTAGTGAATGATAATAATTTATCATTTGACTTTGTGGCTATGGAGCTCTCATGTGGAGAGAGATGACGTGCTAGAAGGACAACTTGGACGAGGAATAAATTAGAGCTCAATTTGAGAATTAGTGCAATAAAATTTAATTTCTCATTTACCAAATGCAATAATACATAAACATGATGCTCATGACATGGTTTAGTATTTTGATTAAGGCGTAACACCGAGGGTGTTATAGAGGTGTCAACGTGAGAGGGGGTTGGACACAGAGAATGTTCGCCAGGTGGATATACTCTTAGATGCGCACCGACTTCTTTGGTAGTTAAGGCCAAAGAGCCCGAGGTGCGGAAAAAAATCCGATCACGCTGGTGAGCAAAGATGCCGTAGCTGCCGAGGCATAGGTTTCTCATAGTTCGACTAGTTTTACTCAACGTTTGTTTCCGCAAACCTCGCTTCTGGGTCTTAACGTGAGAGAAGGTCAGGCGTAAAGAATATCTACCGGATAGGTACGCTCTTATTTAGCCCCCGAGTGAGGCCCAACCCCCCGCCGTTGCTGGGGTTGGGTGTCACTAAAGGTTGGGGAGTTGATAACGAAACTGATAAGAGAAAGTGTGTGTATATTAAGGATAAAAGTGATGTAGCTGCTCGATGTTCCAGGCATTGACAAAAACTTTGCCGTCGGTGGCCTTGAGCTTATAGGCGCCTGGTCGGAGCACCCCCGCGATGACATACAGTCCCTCCCACGACGGAGAGAGCTTGTGGTGGTTCTTGTTGCTCTAGATGAAGCGGAGCACTAGATCTTTGACATTGAAGGCTGACCCCGCACTCAATGGCTGTGGTACTGGCGCAACGCTTGCTGGTACTTGGCCGAGCAGAGGAGGGTGACGTCACATGCTTTAGCTAGCTGGTCTCCTTCATATGCTCCCCCTTGTTGAAGCCCCTAGACAAGAACTGCTTTAAGAGGTCACAGTCCTTGTATAGGTGCTCCACAGGGAAAGCATGGTTCGGGGTACCCTCGGTGGGCTTCTGGCCTCCCTTACGGTTGACAGTGGCCATGAGCGAGCTCTCACGCCATTGTTTGTTCTTCTTCTTGTTAGGACAGTTGGAGACACCTTCACCGGCGTCCTCTTCCAACTTTGCCTTGCCCTTGAGGATGCATCGACCAAAGGCCTAAGGTCCCAACAAGTTGGGGCTAGGGCTAGGGCTTCGGTCCTCGCCGTTGTCGTAGCATCCACCATGATGTGGGTGGTAGCTACGGCTAGCCCCCTTCCTTGCATCATCATAGGTATGCCAGTAGGCATCGAGGGTGTCGCGTGCGTTGTGGTGGAGGCCAAGACGCTCATGTACTAGAACCGCGGTGCGTGGCCTACCGCCTTGCTGTGCCTGGTGGACCAACATGTCCTCGTTGGGTTGTTCTGAGGGTGTGTTACACCTGCTGGCATCGAGGGTGCCACGTGCGTCATGGTGGAGGCCGAGACGCTCATGCACCAAAACTGCGATGCACGGCCTGCACGGGACCGCTGTCGAGGCGCTCCAGATGAGGTATTCCGAAGAGAGCGGCTCTCCTCTGGCAAGCTGCATCATGACATTGGTGAACAAAAAGGTGAGGTGACACAGGTCCTCTCAGGACGGTTGGGGGTCCCAGGAAGGCACCAAGCTAGCGCTCTAACCTCCCGTAGTCGAAGGTAGGGGGCTGGTCGCTCCTGGGGGCGTGGGCCTCTGCTGTGTGTAGCTGTAGCTCCTCCAGCACCTCGGTGATCACGTCGGGGCCGGTGGAGTGGAGAGGTCGGACGGCGATGGGAGCCCGCACCAGCTGTCCCTCCATCGTGACGATGAAGTCCAGATCCCCGAGGCGCACGTGCGTGCTCGGGACCCGACTGATGTTGTGATTAGCCATCCGAGGCCTGGTGTGGATGTCAAGACGCGCAAAAGGCCCCTACCTGGCATGCCAACTGTTGGTGTTTTGAGTTGCCACCAACAAGTAAATTTCTAATATTGTGCGTCTAGCTCGGATGGTGTGCTAAGAGGACATGAGGTTTATCCTGGTTCGGGCAGAATGTCCCTACATCTAGTTCATTGCTGTTGCTCATGTTACTAGCACTGAAAGTTCATAGTAGGGGTTACAAATGGTCGAGAGTGGGATGGGTCCCAAGTCTCTGGAGAGAGGATCGAGCAGGTGTTGAGAGCTCGGTCGCTTCCTGGCTGTGTGCTTGTGTGGTCTAATCGGTTCGGGGTTCGAGTCTGAATCGGTGTGATGTGTTGTGATGCGATCGATTCGAGTCGAGTCCAGTCCCGTCCATGGGATGCCCTGCTTTCCCTTTTATAGGCCAAGCGAAAGCAGGGGTTACAGTCGAGGGAAAAGAGGAAAATAAGAAGGAGAAGAAGCCCTCTAGGATCGTCGGGTCCTTTTCCTTACGCGGGTCCCGCCGACCGTGTAGACGTCAACAGGGACAGCTCCATGTCGCGTCCCTGTCCATCACTGGAGCCATGCGCAGGCGTCGTCTCCTAGTCATGGCGCTCCACTCCATCCTAGCGGACATCGTGGCAAACTAACACGTCTGTTAGTGCCCGTACGAGGGTTAGGTGGAACAACACCGGTATGTCCAACACTGTTCCTGATGTGAATCCCTAGGTATGGCCCGTCATGGCCATGGGTTATATCGAGGCATGCCGGTCACCTCCCTGCTGTTAGAGTTTTGACCTAGGCCCATTCGCTTGGACCTGGAGTGGTTGGCGGTGGTATGGGTCTCCGTCGGGCGAGACGGAGCTCACGGCCTTGGGGTCGGGCGAGGAGGAGTCCTCCCCTAGAGGTCAGGCAAGGTGGAGCGCAGACCTAAAGGTCGGGCGAGGCGGAGCCCATGGCCTCGGGGTCGAGCGAGGCGGAGTCCTCCCTAAAGGCTGGGCGAGCACGGGGCGCTGACCTAAGGGTCGGCCGAGGTGGAGTGCAGACCCAAAGGTCGGGCGAGGCGAGGCTCGTGACCTTGGGGTCAGGCGAGGCAAAGTCCTCCCTTAGAGGCCGGGTGAGTCGAAACCAGCCCTCAGAGGTCGGGCGAGGCGGAGCTCGTGGCCTCGGGGTCGGGCGAGGCGGAGTCCTCCCCCAGAGGCCGGGCGAGGTGGAGCGCAGACCCAAGGGTCGGGCGAGGCGGAGTCCTCCCCTAGAGGCCAGATGAGGTGAAGCGCAGACCCAAGGGTCGGGCGAGGTGGAGCGCAGACCCAAAGGTTGGGCGAGGCGGAGTCCTCCCCTAGAGGTCGGGCGAGGCGGAGCCCATGGCCTCAGGATCGGGTGAGGTGGAGTCCTCCCCGAGAGGCCAGGCGAGGCGGAGCGTAGACCCAAAGGTCGGGCGAGGCGGAGTCCTCCTCCAGAGGCCGGGCGAGACGAAACCAACCCTAAGAGGTCGGGCGAGGCGGAGCTTGCACACCTAGGGGTCGGTTAGAGCTGTAGTCGTGCTCTTGACTGCTCGGACGTACCAATGTTGATGGTTATTAGCTCATTCTTTTTGGGTACACTAGTATTGGTCCCCGACACCCTATCTCTCAGATTTTTTTTTGCCTTGGATGTGATTAATATGCGCTTGAGAGGGTGGTTGGAGTGTAGGATCTCTTGCCCTAGCTTCTAGAAGCCTTGGGGCACTTCAACAATATCAATCAAGTGAATCGGAACCATATATACAATCCATCCACCCCAGCTAGTTGTTAGGAGAAATGAAAACTTATTTTTGGTACCATCGGCAATCCACTGCACTGATTTTTCCACCCGCCGACCGTCCAGTGCAGCTACTCGTTAGGCTAAGGTTCTTTTGGTGGATTGTTCGGTGTTTTTTTAGCGCCACGCTTATTGTACATCTTCAGACGATTCACTGCACCTACTTGAAAACCACCCTTGGACACCTCTGTGTTGTTCATCATTTGACCGACACTCATTTGTCCGGTGCCCTTTGCATAGTGTCGTCCGACTGTCTGGTGAGGTCACTTGCACAGTGACCCTATCACTAGACGCCACAAAATGATCTGTCGATTATCAGACACTCCGACGTGTTAAATATTTCGCCTACTAGACCGTCCAGTGTATGCGGTTTTTGCACATTTGCTCCGTTTGACTCCATTTCTTCGCTAGTCTTCGCATAATTTATTCCCTTGCATCCCTGGGACCTATTACGACATGTATAACATATCTTACACACATGTTAGTCTTCACATAATTTATTCCCTTGCATCCCTGGGACCTATGTGTTGTTTTTATACTTTATTTTTTATGTTATTGTTCATCTATCCATTTTTATTTTCACATCCACATTTAATTGAACACGAAAAGTAAAGAAGACATAATGGAAACACATTTATAGTTGAACGAAAAATCAGAATAGAACATAGACACATTCACATTTAGTTCAATGGGAAAAATAAAGAAAACATAATGGAATGAATAGGAAAATCGGAGGGAGGTTCGGACAAAAATTGACATCAAACGGGAAAAGAAATAAAAAAACATGTGCCGCTGTCGTGACGGACGTGCGTGACGTCGTGTTCAACCATAGTAGAAAAAGTAAAACCAAAACGTCTTTAGTGAACTAAAAAACAGAAAATAAAAAAATAAAAATGGAACGAAAACCAAAAAAACTATATCTATACCTAGTAATAAAGAAGCAACATTTCTACCATCATTACATTTTCGTCCAGCCTAATTACTCGTGTTGTATCGCGTTACAAGCGCTCTATCCGTATCTTTTCCCGTTTCGGTCTCTGCCTTTTTTTTCCTCCCCCGCTCGCATGTATGTGTTCCCGATCGTCGCTCGGGGTCTAGGGGTGTGCTGTCCCGCTCATGCACGGTGATGTCCGTGACTTTTCTATTCCAAAATGCTGCCCTTTCCATGTTTATTTTATTTTATTTTATTTATCTTTTCTAATGAAGGAAATATGCTTTTCATATATAAAGATATTATGTTTGAAACATTGAGCCTTAATAAATAAATATTTCTATTACAAGTTGTTAGTTCTAATTAGAAATACATTTTTACTATAACATGAATCAACCAATAGCCTAACTAATCAAAATGGAAACTTAAATCTTAAGCGGATTGTCATCCAATCTAATCAAAATAAATGTTTCTCCAAACTATTTGCATACCAGGGCATATCTTTAAGTTGTCCGCATATACCAATGCAACTCTCAACAAGTGTTGACACGTGGAAACCGAGACACGACCACGATTAACCCCTTTCCAACTTTAATAAGATAATAAAATTACATATTTTCATGGATCCTCAAAAGAAGTCATTGAACTTTGATGTCTAACTCTACCAAGACATGGATAATATGAAAACTAAAGTTATGATACATTTGCGAGTAAATATTTTTATGCCTTACAATAAAATAAAAAATCTATCAATGTTGCGTTTTAATTCAATATTGAATTAATAGAACATCATCATATTATTATCAATGTTGACTTATATTATCGATACGATGATCATCATAGAATAAAATGTAGTTTCTAAATTTTATAGAAATATAATAAAAATAAATATATAATATTGTCATCCTTGTTTCCATTAACAAGCCTGCAGCAAGCACTCACAGTATAAAAAGTATCACTTATACAAATTAAGATGTCGTGGCCGCCGCAACTGTGCTGCAAGCTAAAGTGAATAAGTCAAACTCGTTTGACAACTTTTTTTCTTCTTCCCATTGCAACGTGCGGACATATTTGCTAGTCTCCAGAAAAAAAGAAAAGGAAAAAGTAGTGAACATGCAGCACGCACACCATGAGCGCATACTAAAAATACGTAGAACGGACAGAACGTTAGTCGAACACCCCGAGCACAACACGAAATTGGACACGGAAACGCCTAGAAATAAATAGAGAAGGATTGCGAGCCAGACACTGGGAAAAACATAGAACGGACGACCGAATGTTACGCGAGCAGGACGTGGGGAACATCGGGAAAAACGCGGCCGTGGGAACACCATGATTTTTTTCATCACAGAAACACCACGGAATCAGACACCAAAAAACAGAAGTGGGTGTGGATCCGTTGTAGTATAGGTAGTAGCAGTATGGAAAAGGTAGCGAGTAGGTCTCGACCAACCCCCATCGTATACACTGCACCAAACCGTGGGAAAGTTGGATAATAATTAGAGTGACACAGTAAAATTGATGCATCGTTGAATGCACACGAGAATTCATTTGCAGCAGGGGAGAGATTTCTATCTTTTGCTGCACACGTATCTCAATGTGCATCCAATGGTGATGCACATAGGAGCTATGTACTTAGGGGCAAATTTTCTATAAGTTATTTTTGCCCCTAAGGGCATGTGCCCCCACATGCATGCAACGTTGGATGCACATGGGGTGCATGTGCAGGAGGAGAGAGATTTTTATCTCTAGCTATACACATATCTCAATGTGCATCCAACCGTGATGCACATAGGAGCACATGTCGTTAGAGACAGATTTTCTATAAACGTGGCTACTTGTAGTTTCTTGGCTCTTTGCGCCAGCAATCTTTAACCCATTTGGATTTGAATGGGAAAAGAACTATTGATGACCGGAGAGATTGGTGGAAGTGGTTGGGTAATAGAGGTGGTATTAGAATGAATGTAGAAACCAGCTGGGAGTCTTGGTGGATAAGTAAGAGTTTGCACCTAAAGTAGACCAACATTTGTGCCCTTATGATGGAGATCATTTTTTCACTTTGTTTCCTACTTTTCCAGTATGGTATTGTATACAACATTAATGTAATCGGTCACCGAAAAAAGATCGACATTTATCTTTTTTCATGGATCATACTATTAGCTATTCTTTCTGTTATGAAGGTATTGGTCTACAATCCTTAAGATTCTTACTAGTGTTTGTGGTTTCCATCAACTTAAGTCGCTGCCATTTTCTCTGTACATACATGCATACACACATTAATACTCACATGACGGTTCTAATATTTTGGTCTACAGATGATCAAAGTTGGTCGAAAGAAATTTGGGACACAATAGCAGGTCCTGTTCCGCTTCTTGAAAGCGGCTATGCTTTTATGTTTCTAGGTATCATATGGTGGCTTTCGGTCTCTGGATGGTGATGCACATAGGAGCACATGACCTTAGGGGCAAATTTTCTGTAAGTTATTTTTGCCACTAAGGGCATGTGCCCCCGCATGCATGCATCATTGGATGCACATGGGGTGCATGTGCAGAAGGAGAGAGATTTCTATCTCTTGCTGCACATGTATCTCAATGTGCAGCCAACGATGATATACATAGGAGCACATGCCCTTAGAGGCAAATTTTCTATAAACATGGCTACTTGTAGTTTCATGGCTCTATGCGCCAGTAATCTTCAACCCACCAGGATTTGAATGGGAAAACTATTGATGACTGAAAAGATTGGTGGAAGTGGTTGGGTAATAGAGGTGGTATTGGAATGAGTGCAGAAACCAACTGGGAGTCTTGGTGGATAAGTAAGAGTTTGCACCTAAGGAAGACCAACATTTGTGCCCTTATGATGGAGATAATTTCTTCACTTCGTTTCCTACTTTTCCAGTATGGTATTGTACCCAACATTAATGTAATCGGTCACCGAAAAAAGGTCAATGTTTATCTTTTTTCATGGATCATACTATTAGCTATTCTTTCTGTTCTGAAGGTATTGGTCTATAATTCTTAAGATTCTTTCTAGTGTTTGTGGTTTCCACCAACTTAAGTCACTGCCATTTCCCCTGTACATACACGCATACACACATTAATACTCACATGATGGTTCTAACAGTTTGGTCTACAGATGATCAAAGTTGGTCGAAAGAAATTTGGGACACAACAGCATGTCTTGTTCCGCTTTTTGAAAGTGGCTATGTTTTATATGTTTTTGGGTATCATATGGTGGCTTTTGGTCTCTAGACTTATGATATTTGATATTTTATCAATGATAGTTGCATTCAGTGCTACTTCTTGGTGCATTGTCCTAGTGAGTGACCTTATGCTTTGCAACAATATTTCAATATCTACCTAGATTTCCTAGATTTTTTTCGAACATCCCCTCTTCCCAGATTGGACAAGCGTGCTCGAGGGCTCTTATGAAGACCATATTTTGGCCCTAAATTATGGAACTTGGAAGATTATTTGACATGATTATGGGCCTTGCTTTATTCATCCCAATTGACCTTCGATCGTGGTTCCGCTTCATGTTTGAATTTTAGAGCCATCTTTTGTTCAACAAGGCGTTTAGCCAGGGTCTTGAGATTTCAAGGATCTTTGCAGATCACAACTGAAAGAAATATAAATTACAACCAACAAATGGTAGGTAATTCTAAGCGACATGTTGCCTATTTTTTCAGCCATAAATACAACAGGGGAAGCCCCCCACTGTTGGTATATATATTTAAATAAAGTAAACTGTACAAAGAGAAAGGGAGAAAGGGAAAGGACTATAGGGTTGTACAACTGTACAGAGAGAGGGAGAGGAGAGAACAGCAGAGGGGAGTCAGCCTTGGAGTCCTAAAGAGGACTAAAAGGCTGCCCTTTTTGAATCACAAAGTCTATGGGCCTGCAGTCTAGCTTCCTCCACAAAATTTGATTCCAAGAAACAAGGGAGGGACATCCTCGATCAAAAAAAATTGTTCCTTTGTTTCCATATTTACCAGGCTCCAATGATGAAGATTTCCATGAAGAAAGTGCTCGAGAACTGCTTCTTAGCTTGGGTTATCATCTGAAAGAAATCTGCACCAAGATTCCAATGTTTGTCAGGTTGTTGCCAACAGTTTTGGCTGAATGGACAACCAAAGAAGAGATGGAAGGTTGTTTCTTCCAAATTTCTATTGTGGAGCACACAGTTGTAGTTGTTCCCTTCTAATTTCTGCTTCTTTCTCTTAAGGAAGTTACTTGTGTTTAGTCTATCCATTAGAAGTAATCAAGTGAAGACTCTAAGTTTATTACAACATTTGGAGTCCTAAATCCAAATGAAGGGCTTAGGAGGTTGGATATTTTTGTAGGAAAGGTTGTAGAGCTTAGAAGAACTATATGCATTATTTGCCCAGATGTATTGCCAAGTGTCTTTATCTTCTTGCTGAACCTGAATTGTTTGTAAATAATATCGACAAAATCTGGTCGGCAGTCTATCGAGGGTTATATCCACGGTAGTAGATGATCGGTGGAGGTGCGCATAATAGAAATCGGATGGTGACACAAGGCATAGAGACAACGATTTAGACAGGTTCGGGACGTCTGATCGACGTAATGCCCTACGTCCTATGTCTTTGTTGGATTGTATTGAATATGAGATGAATTCAAGGGGGTCCCTACCCGCCTTATATAGTCTGGGGGTAGGGTTATAGGTCGGTTAGATCTAGATCTATTCGGCTATATGGTAAGTATTTACAAGGAATACGATATCTATCATATCCGAACAGATCTTTCTCTATCTTCAAGATTCTTTCCTGAAACTGTGTGATGCATGCCAATTGGTGTCTTGCGTCACACGCCTTCTCCTTATGGGCTGGACCTCCCCTGGTGGTGCGGCCTATGTCTACTACCATGGGGGTTATATCCCCCACAAATAATCTTGGAGACTTTGATACTCATGATAAGCTTGTTCAGAGAGGGGTAGGTGGAACTAAGTTTCCAATGTATTACTTGTCAGGAACTGGGCAACTGAGATGTTTGTGTTTTTTGCAAATGTATAAAGCCTTGGATACTTGGTTTGCATAATATAATCATTCCAGAGGTCATGCCAGAAGAGAATAGTTGAACCATGACCCACCTTGCATTTGTCAATTCCACAAAACATATCACAAAGTTTTAAAACATCCCTCCACCAGAAAGAGCCTTTGTTAGAGGTGACATGGGGTATTTGACCATTAGAGTAGTGAGCATTCTAGATGAGCTTAACCCATGGAACTTCTTTCTTTTTGTACAATTTTATCTAGGTGTTTGAGAAGAATAGCTTTGTTTTGGCTTCTTAGGTTTATTATTCCTAGTCCACCTTTTCTTTTTGGTTTGCAACTTTTCTGGAAAGCCACAAGGGGCTGCATTTTAGCATTACTATCAGCTCTTCTCCACAAATAGTGCCTTCTAGCTCTATCAATGCATTCTAGCCACTAGGATTTGGAGAGTGCACATGGCATAAGTAGGAAAAGAAGACAGAACTGTATTAACAAGTTGGAGTCTTCTAGCATGGGTTAAGAGGCTGGAGGTAGCAGTAAGCCTTCTTTCAATCTTGTTCATTATGAAGCCATAGTGCTCTACTCTTGGTTTGGTGGTGCCTAAAGGCAGACCCAGATAGGTGAAGGGTAAACTTTCTAGTTTGTAACCGAAGACACCCACCAGTTGTTGTGCTTTATCATCACACATGTTGAGAGGAACAAGACATGATTTTTTATAATAGACCCTGATCCTAGTCGAGGTAGAGAAGGACTCTAATAACCCCTTAAGCGTGAACCGTTCTCTTTGGGAAGCTTTCATGATCAACAGGGTGTCATCAACATATTGTATTATGGGGTATTGATCCAACTCATAGGAAGAGATGGGGAGTTCAAAGAGACCATCCTAAGGACCCTTATTGATGATGCATTGATGGAGATCAGCTGTCAGAACAAATAGCAGGGGGATAGAGGACCCCTTTGCCTAACACCTCGCTTACATTGAAATGATTTCTCGGGAGACCTGTTACCTGTTGTAGTTTTATTCGATATTATTCAGATGCAGCAATCAGTATGATACTTGATTTAATTCTTGGGATAGGATGCTTTGTAGTTATGTTACTTTTGTTAGTGCAGTTAAATTATGGATCATTTTGAGTTGGTCGTGCTAGGTGCTCTAGTTTTATATTGATTTTTTTTCTTAAAAAACGCAGGAGAGCTGTGCATCATTATATTAAGAAGATAAAAAAGGGACAAGTGCGCATACAACACAAAAACCTCAAACTCACTCCACACACACACACACAAACACAAACTCTGTTGCTGCCCTTAGAAACACTCGCGCCTGCAAAAGAAAGTACAGACGACTAATTGACCATAAGACAGGGTGCTAACCACCTGGATCAATGGCAGCTAGGAGGGATAAACCTCTAGCCCCTGCCAATGACCATGTCTTTCCCTCATCTTTAGCTACAGCTAGTGCACCTACAATATTTGGGGTTGCACCATTAAAAACATACTTGTTGTGGTGTGTCCATAAAGTCTAGGCTCCAAGGATAATGAGGGAGTTCATTCCTTTCCTTAACATGTCACCAACAGTACTGCTCACCCCATTTCCCACCACAAATGGAAATAAGTTTCTATGGGTTGAGGGGTGAAGGTTTGGAGCCCAAACCGTGAGAAGAGCCGATACCAGAACTCTCTTGCAAATACACACAGGACTAAGATGTGATTAATAGTCTCCTCATCCTGGTCACATAGAGGGCATCACTTAGGATGAGGAAGCCCATGGAGGCAATCCACTGTCCAACAACGGTTGTGAGCGCCCAACCAAACAAAGAAGCGACGTTTGGGTGGTGCCCAAGACTTCCAAACTCTTTCCCAAGGCTCAAAAGAAGTAGATCCTATGAAAAGACCCCTATATGCAGTCTTGACCGAATACTACCCATCAGAAGAGAACTGCCAAATATGCCTATCTTCAACCTCTAGTGGTAAAAAGAAATCAGATAAGTTGTCCCAAAGGTGAAGATAGTCAATGATTACTCCAATAGTGAGAGCCCCTTGAATGTCAGAAATCCAAGTCTCGTTGGAGAGGGAATCCTGGATAGTTCGCTGCTTGAGCCTTCTTTGGGAATGATGGCAAAAAAGGCAAGGTGCAAGGTCTGCGATACATTGGCCATGGAGTCATTGATCCATCTAGAAAAGGGTAGTTGATCCATCCCCAACTTCAGAGTAAACAACCATTGCAAAAAAGGTTGTAATTTGCTCAGGCACATGGATTGGAAGATGTAACACCCTCGGTGTTACACTATAAATCATTTACTAAAACATGTCATGAGCATCATGTTTATGTGTTAATGCATGTAATAAATTGTGTCGATCAATTTCTGTAACTCGAAACGATCAACTCGAATGCGAAATGAAAGTTAATTCAATAGTCATGTTATATCACTTAAGGTTAAAAACCAATTTTTATTAAGCAAAAATGCTATGAAATATGTATGTGAAACTTAAATAAAGTTTGAAGTACAAACTTTATAGATGACAATGAAATACTTGCTGTCAAAAAATGATATTACTAGCTAATATTTCCACTAGCTTAGAAATCGCAAATGGAAGTCAATTTTTGCTCAAACACAGAAATTTTCAAGTCTACCGACTGTTAGACACTGCTATATTTAGCAATTTATCATGAGAGATTGGGTTAAGGAATAGTGAGGTATTATGGCTTGTTTTAGTATCCTAATGGACCCCTAAGGTGTAGCGAAGTGGGTTTGGGGATTGGAGCAATTGGTCAGAGGATTTGAACGCTTTAAAAACCATGCACAGCATGTTCTCGGCCGACTTCCCAGTCTGCCCCGACGTCGGCGCGTGCACACACTGGCCAGCCGCTGCTATCGTAGGCTACCTGCTCGGGTGAGCTAGCTATCCATCAACATGAGCCGCCGTGCCCCACCCCCTGAGCCTGGCTGCCCGCCGCGCTGTGATGTTGCCGCCGCCGTCCCATCACTGCGCTGCACGCCTGCTCACTACATCGTGCCTTGCTGCCACTACACCACCATGTTCTCCTGCACCGTGTTGTTGCTACCTTGCTACCGCGCACGTGGGATGTCACCTTGTGGTGCCGTCGGTCCACCATTAATGGCGTTGTGGTACGTGGGCCAGAGCCAGCCATGGCCGCTTGCACTTGTCGCTTGCGCCTGGCGTGTGTACCCTGATTGCGATGCTCGTGTCCCGCCAAAGAGCACCAGCCGCGTCACTGCTCGTCGTTGTTTCCACCATTGCGCCCTCCCCTGCTTCCCGCCATGGTCATGTCGTGACCCCGGTGAGCTAGAGCATGGGAGCTTGCCTTAAATGTCATGTGCTCGTGTCTCCGCCTTGGCATCCATGTGCCAATTGTCCCCACCCTGCCTTGAGTTGTGTCATGACGTGCTCCAATTTGGAGTTTTCCCTCTGCTGTGCCATTAAGGCTGGGTTTAGCCATGGCCGAAGGCAACCACTCACCGCACCATCCCACGCCTAGCCAACTATGCCACGAGTTTTGCATCCACCTCCACTACACCCTACGCGCCTCACTCACACCTCTACCATCTTGTCGGTGCTGTTGACGCGGCCACGCCATCACGGGGCACCGGTGCCTCCTGTTGGCCGCACGTTGCTAGCCCAGCTCGAGGTATCTCCGACCGAACCATCATCGCAGCCGTGACTGGGGTAAGCTAGTGATGCTCTCGTGATAGCCAGTAGCTATGCGGTGGTCTAGGGTGGCTGGTATGGTCACGCCACCGTTGCATGCGCCTGCTCACCATGGCTATCACTCCCGCAAACTCCACCACTACCATAGCTTCAGCTAGTGTAGGTGCTAGGGCTGTAGGTGTAGATCGGCCCGCTATCTAGGCCGGGGCGGGTCCCGGTTGGCTGGCATGGCCGTCCTGTGCCGCGTCCGCTGTGCCGACGTGTGCAGGGGTGGCCAAGGACCTAGCCATGGTAAAGGCGATAGATTGTAGGGTCCCATCCACATAGTCTCTCTCTTGGGAAATAATGTTGTGGAATGCGGGTTGATTCGGTCTTAGCGCGGGGGCATTTTTGCGAAGTTAGCAGCGCGCGCAGGTCGCTCGGTCATGGGCCACCTCGTGGTGGGCCACGTCTGCATGGGACGCGCAGTGGTGGGCCACGGAGTGGAATTCATTTTTCCTTTTCTTAAGAAATTAGAAATAGCTTTATATTTTAATTTCTGAGCTGAACTTTGAAAATTAATATCAATTCGCATAGATGTCCAAAAATTGTGAAATAAATTTTGTTTAGTTCCTTAAAATGTTGTCTATCTGATGGCATAGTTAGTTTATGCTTGTCTAAGTTGATACTGAGGCCTATTAAATCAATTTCAAGTGTTTAGTATTATTTAGGTTAATATTTGTAGGAATTTTTGTGGCAAATGGGTAATAGTTTTGTCCATAGAATTTTTACAGTAGGTTCATTGTATTATTATGTGCTCACTATAATTTTTGTAGCCTTAGAATAGGTTGATAAATAGGGTAGCTAAGTACTCCTTGTTTTAGTATATATGAAATCATAAATAAAGTAAGAAATGCATTTTTGGTTGCTAAGATAATACTTGAATGTTTCATACCTGTTCAGTGGAAAGGATGGGTAGCTTAGCATCTTAGTCATTAGAGTTAGCTTAGTAGCTTGGTAGATGTATTGTTATTTTAAGAGCTACTATTGCTAAAATGCTAAGTGTTGCATCATCATTGCATGCATGTAGAGAACATGTTGGTGGAGTTCATAACCGTTGGAGAGCAAAAATACGAGGAGGTGAGTGAGGAGTATGAGGAGGAGGTCTTTGTATAAGAGGAAGCCTCGGAAGCCGCCGCCGACTGACATAGCTAACAATCCACCTGCCCAAGGCAAGCCCTGGTGCATAACCCGTATTTTGAATAATCACTGGAAATATATATATATGATGTGCATTTACGTTATAGGATTTATATTGAAACTATATGCATAGATATACCTACCTATGAGTCCTACTAGCATATGTCTGGTAGCTGCTATGCTTAGGCTATCGGTAACGTGAGTAACCTGCCATTACTCACAATAGGTGATTATTATTATCACTCTCATGATAAAATGATGAAAGGAAATGGAGACCAGACAGGAATATGGTATGGGTATTGGTAGGTGTAAGAGGTTGTGTCCTACGACCAACGGAGCATAGCTTGGTTACACTATTTTCCCTGTCCGTGTCAGTTAAGGACCGACCGTTGCATTGGGTTCTAGTCAAGTCACAGACTTATTATCCTAAGCACAAACTTGTTTATGGGAGCAGGGAAGACTCGTTACTCTCTTATCTTGGGTTTTGGCTCTTTTTGGACTGACTGATTGGAGGCGGGGATGGTGGAGGTCTAAGCACCACACTGAGTCCGAGACTCCGGTGTGGGTGCTTGGAGTCCAAGTTTGGATGGGGACCTAGACCCATCGACAGGAGAGTAGTGGGTTGGTCCTGCTTGTGCCTAGGGTACAAGCGGGGCGTGTGTTTTGAGGTACCTAGCTGGGCACATTGATTCACGAATCGCCGAGTAATCCAGTACGACTTGTCTATGATCTAGCACCATAGTAAGAACTGGAAGATGAAAGATAGTGAAATGGATATGTTTGTTCAACTCTTGCTTGAAAGTGGAACATGTGCTTACCTAGAATGGTTAGATAATGAACTAATCATGACTGCTAATAAGAAACATACATAAGGATTCACTACTAGTATTGTTTTTTGTAAAAAGGAAACCCAGCAAACCATAAAGCTTATCATATTCTTTGGAGTCAGGAAATTATTCCCACTAGTCGGGTAAGTCTTGCGAGTACATTGTGTACTCAGGGTTTATTCACCCCTATTGCAGGTGCAGCTTTAAGAGTAGCTATTGTGTGGAGGATTCTTCTGGTGGGCACAACCGGATCCTTGTATTCTACCGTTAGATGTTTATTGTAATTCCGCTATTTAAATTCTGCACTCTGAACTTAGTATTGTAATAATGTATTTCTAAGAACTCTTGTTGTATGAAATGGACTAAGTATTGTAAACTCATTCTCGTTATTAGATCCTGGAGGAAAAATGTGGATTATTCGAGTTCTCCTTGGGGTGTGCTCGACCGAATTCATCCGATGTAGCTTGCTTTTGGGGTGCTTAGTGTCTGGTGGAAGACGAGCGCCTCTGAAGGTGTGTTATTTCAGGCGGTTCTACCACAGAAGATTAGCCTAGGGGCAATGTGGCTCTATTTTTTGTAACTAGACCCATCTCATACGTAGTGCCTAGCCAAGAAGTTTGAGATCAGAAATTCCTAAACTACCAAGCTCTTCAATGCAGCATGCCTTGCCCCAAGCAACCAGACAGTGTCCACCTTTTGCATCTTTGCGGCCTCTCCAAAGAAAACTAGGTCAGATTTTATCCACTGCTTTGATAGCCCAGGGTGGAAAATCAAAAGCCATAACAAGATAGATGAGCATACCAGTAAGCACAAACGGAATCTAAATCTTTCTTCTGACCTTGGTAATCAAATCTACTTTCCAACCAGGGAGCTAATTAGAAGTATGGTCAATAATTGGTTGGATTTGTTCTTTGGTGAGGTTCTTCAAAGAGAGAGGCAATCCCAAATATTTGCATGAGAAATCTGTGAGTGCAAAGGGCAGCAGGCTCTATACAGCAACAAGTTCTATGTCGCCACATCTGATGCACAACACATTACTCTTCTATAAGTTTGTCTTGAGCCCCGTTGCTTCTCCAAAAAGATTGAGAATACCCAGAGTTATAGCAACATCACCCACTTCAGGTCAGAGGAACATAATAACATCATCCACATAAATGGAAATTTGGTGCTATAAGTTATGTTTAGATAGCGGCAGCAGCAAGTCTTCAATTTTGGCCTTCAAAATCATGTACCCCAAGACATCCATAACCAAGATAAATAACATCGGGGAGAGGGGGTCACCTTGTCGTAGTCCTCTCCTATGAGAAATATGATCACCAGGAATCCCATTTAGTAAGACTTGGGTCGACAAAGAGGATAACAACCCGCTGATTATATCCTACCAAATTGTCCAAAATCGAGTTGCTGCAAGATCTCGAGTAGGAATGGCCAAGACACCGAATCAAAAGCCTTTGAAATGTCCAGTTTGAGTAGAACTCTGGGCTGTTTCAATGGAGAAACCTTGCTGTATGCTGCACTAACATGAAGTTATCCTATATAAAATGCCCCTTAATGACGGCGCTTTCGTTGGGAGAGACAATTTGCTAAAGCCTAGGGGCCAGACGATTAGCAAGCATCTTTGTGACTAGTTTGGCAAAGCTATGGACCAAGTTTGTGGGCCTAAAATCAAGATGGCAATGGGGACATCCCCGTCGAGGAGCAGCACCCCGCTCCCTGGCCGCATTCCCCATCTTGGGGCTTGTTTTCTCCCATCCCCGTCCCTGATAGCGGTCGCGGGGCCCCGCCGGGTTGAACACACCCGATTAAAAGTGACTGACTCAAAATAAATACTCTAAAAAAATCAAAATCCTTGACAGATTCAACAATAGAAGTACTATAATGACTTTGTTCTTCACATGGAATAGGGACATGCAACAAATGCACAAACTGTTAAAAAATCAACGAATCTGGAACATGAAGACCCCAACATGAAGCTCAATAGTCGCATCTATTGCATCCATCCTGACAGAGCTCAATTTGCTAACGGGCTATGCCTGGATCTGTGTGATGATCATTGGTTGCACCTACGGGAGTGGAGGCATGACGACTGAGTTGGGGACCAGGCGACCAGCAATGGCGTGGCGCGAGCGCCTCATGGATCTAGTGTAGGACAACGGTAGTGGGATGGGTGAAGCCGTGGAGGGTGGACTATGGATAGGAAGTTAACGACACGGCGCAACTGCCACTCCATGAGCACGAGATTGCGGGTGCAGAAGTGGATGGGAGAAGCGGGCGAGGGCAAGTGGCTGGCGGCCGCAGGTCATGGATGGTGGGATTAAGAGGTGAGGGATTGTTAGGGTTACTTGTTACTTATATCTCTATTCTGGGCTTGAGCTGAACATATTGTGATAGGCTTCTTTTGGCCAGTATACTCGGGTCCCCCAACGGGTAATGGGGACAGGGACTACTAGAACACTCTGCTACCCGCTTGACCCAACGGGGATCACTTTTTAACCATTGAGCTCCCCATGGGGATCATTTTTTGACTACTAAGCTCTCCTAATGGATGAAATCCCCATTGAGGATCGGGGATCGGGGCCCGTTGACATCTTGAGCCTAAAATCCCTAGGCTATTTAGCACCTTCCTTTTGGGAAGGAGGGTGATATATGCCAAGTTGAGAGTTCCAAAATTTTCCATCTTCTTGCTCCATACCGCTGAAATAGCCGTCATGATATCTTCCTTTATAATAGGCTAGCAAGACTTGTAGAATAGACTTGTGTAACCATCTAGCCCTAGGGCCTTATCTTAAGGTAGTTGTTGAATCATCCTCCAAACCTCATCTTTAGTTAAGGGAAGATCAAGATCTGATAAGTCATGTGGAGTAATTCCCAAATTAGCCAAATTGATAGTGTGCTCCCAAACTATACATGTTCCCAGCAGATTTTCATAAAAGTAATCAATGGTTGTAGCCTTCAGTGGTAGAAGCTACACTTGGTCAAACATGCAGTCTGATCCTTTGCTAGTCAAGCTACACTGGATCTTCACTTCATCCACCTAGACCCTTTCCTACCCTGCCACTTATGTGTAGCCCCTGTCAAGACCTATCTCTGACCATGTTCCCTATGTTTTGCACATTGGAAGCTCCATCCCAAGATCCAATTTGTTTAGATTTGAGAATTATTGGATTGAGCATGGTGACTTTTTGAAAATTGTTGATCTTCATTGGAACAACTCATCTGTCTTTGCCAATGCAACCAAGAATCTATCCTCCAAACTAAAATAGGTTAGAGCTAGTCTGAAAAAATGGAGCAAAAATCTTTCTAAGCTAAGAAAGCTGATTTATAATTATGATTGGGTCCTCCTTCTCTTGGATGGCCTGGAAGATCAAAGACCTCTCTCCAACCTTGAAAAGGCTTTCAAAAAACTTGTCAAAAGCCATCATGTTTCTCTCTTGGAATCAAAGAGAATTTACTGGAGATAGAGAAATACAGTCAGATGGATCAAGCTTGGTGATGAAAACACTAGCTTCTTTCACACCATGGCAACTATTTCACATAAGACAAACTACATAGTCACCCTCACCAAACCTGATGGCAGTGCTGTGATAGATCATGATCAAAAGGCAAATTTGCTTTGGATAGCCTACAAGGATAGACTTGGAATCAGTGAGTTCTCAAGCATATCCTACAATCTCAATGACCTATTGATAGAACATACCTTGGATCAATTGGACATAGAATTCAGTCCTGATGAGATAAAGCATGTCATCAAAACCCTGCCAAGTAGTCATGAACCTAGGCCCGATAGCTTCAATGGCCTGTTCATTAAGAAATGTTGGAATATTGTTAAAAATGACTTCCTAAGGTTATTCAGAGATTTCTTCCACATGAACATTGATCTCACCAGCATCAACTCTTCTATCATTGCACTCATTCCAAAGAAAGGGAACCTTGAGATAGTTGATGACTATAGACCCATATCTCTACTGAACTACACTCTCAAATGTATCACAAAGATCCTGTCAAACAGGTTACCAAGTGTTATCCTACAGCTAGTTCATGCAAACCAATATGGCTTCATAAAAGGCAGAACAATTCAAGACTGTTTAGCTTGGGCCTTTCAATTCCTCCATATGTGCCACCATTCAAAGAAGGAAATCATTATCCTCAAGCTTGACTTTGAGAAAGCTTTTGATAAGCTAGAGCATCAAGTCATTCTCCAAGTCCTCAGACACAAGGGCTTCTCAGAAAAATGGGTTAACTGAATTCATAACATCCTGAGCACTGGTACCTCTTCTGTCCTCCTTAATGGTGTCCTAGGGAAATCTTTGACCAGCAAAAGGGGAGTAAGACAAGGTGACCCTCTCTCTCCTCTCCTTTTTGTGCTTGTAGCTGACCTTTTTACAATCTGTGGTCAATAGAGTCCGGCAGAATGGTGTGCTCAAACATCCTTTAAGTGAAGACTTTGGAGGGGATTTTCCAATCATCTAATATGTTGATGACACCTTGTTGATCATTCTTGGTGATGCCAGAACCCTTTTTAATCTCAAAGGTTTACTCAGATCCTTCTCTGACTCTACTGGACTACATGTCAACTTTAAAAAATCATTTCTGGTACCCATCAATTCAACTCCTGATGGAGCCACTCACTTGGCCAGAACTTTTGGCTGCAAAGTTGGGACTATGCCCTTTACAATCTAGGGTTACCACGGGGCACAACAAAACCATCCTTGTAGGAACACACACCTATGTTGACAAAGATTGAGAAGAGATTGTCTGGTATCAACAAGCACCTGTCATATAATGGCAGACTCATTTTAGTGAACTCTGTCTTTTCTACACTCCCTACATTTTACATGTGCAGTCTCAAGATCCCTCCTCAAGTGATCAAACAAATTGATATTTATAGAAAGCACTATCTGTGGAGCAAAGGAGACATCAATAGAAAGGGTAAATGCCTTGTTGCCTGGGAAGTAGACACCAGACCTAAAGATCAAGGTGGTCTAGGGGTAATTGATATCAAGAGTCAGAATAATGCTTTGCTCATGAAATTTCTTGACAAATTTTACAACAAAGCTGATATCCCATGGGTCTCTTTAACTTGGTCCAAGATGTATTCAAACACTCAGACTCCCCCACAAGCTAGAAGCCTAGTTGGGTCCTTTTGGTGGAAAGAGGTCATGCAACTTTTTGACAAATTCAAGGACATTACTGTCTGCTCTCCAAACAAAGGTAACATTGTTCTTTTCTGGTCAGATAACTGGTCAGGTGCTATCCTCAAAGATTAGTACCCACACATGTTCTCTTTCACCAGGAAGCAAAAAGCTCCATCAGGTTCTTTCTTGATCAAGAACTCAATAGAATCTTTAGCTTGCCCTTGTCCACACAAGCTGCTGCTCAATTAGATGAAGTGCATGATCTTCTATAGGAAAGAGCATGGAATGAGAACACTCATGATAAATGGTGCTATAATTGGGGATCTTCCACCTTCAAGAGCAAGAAAGTGTACAAATTACTCATTGGACATACACCTTGCTCCCCATTGTTTAATTGGCTATGGGCCTCAAGTAACCTGGGTAAACATAAATTCTTTTTTTGGCTGTTACTCACGGACAGACTTAACACAAGAAACCTCCTGAGAAGGAATAACATGGTACTTGATAACTTAGTTGTGTCTTGTGCAACACTGGCTGTGAGGAATCCAACTTTCACCTATTTTTTGAATGCACCTTCAGTTAGGCCTGTTGGAATTCAATCCCCATTTCCTAGAACACAAATTTACAGCCACTAGACATGATCATAGATGCCAGATCAGTTTTTGGAAATACTCTGTTTAGAGAAATCTTCATAACTGCATGTTGGATCATCTGGACAACAAGAAATGCAATCATCTTTGACAATGCACAAGCTAACCTTTCTAATTGGAAGAGAGACTTCAAAGATGAGCTGGGCCTTGTGTGTTCTAAGGCCAATCCAAGGAGGCAGACTGCACTCAATCTTTAGAGAGATAGCTATAGCTAGTTTATTTCCTCTCTTTTGTTTTTGGGCCTTGATGCCCTGTACTTGCCTGTAATTTTTTTTCCTTTCCCTTTGTATAGAGCATTCATTCATTTAATTGAAAAAGCAAAAAATATTAGGTAGGGGGTTCCCCTATAGATTCGGTCAAACGGTTGTAGCCTTGTCCTCATGGCTAGTGTAGATCCATTCCCCTTCAACAATTTTACCAATAAAATTCTTTCTTTTTTGATGCTAGGCATGCATATGAAAGAGCCTTGTGTTAGCATCACCGTCTTTGAGACAACTGATGCTTGAGCATAAACGAGCCATTGTGCGCTTGAGACATGCGAGGGCCAAGCTGTGCTAGTTCAGATTGTTCTTAAGCAAAACTTCTCCCTAGGAAAGCTAGTGATTATCCTGAGCAATCTCAAATTGATGAAGAATTTCCCTTGCCAAGGCAAGCTGAAAACTAACCTGGCCAATCGTTTTATCGCTCCAACTATGTAGGCCCTTGGTAACATCTTTGAATTTCTTATTCAGAGATAAAAAAAGGGCACAGACCAGCAGGGGTTGATGCCAAGGCTGAAGAGACAACTTCCTAGAAACCATCGAATTTAGGCCAGAATGATTCGAAGTGAAATCTAGGTCGACCCGACTTACTCACCTAGAGGCCAAGCAGGAGAAGATAGTGATCAGAACCATCTGAAGCCATACTCTAAAGCAAACAGTTGGAAAATTTCTCCTCTCAGTCAATTGAACATAACACTCTATCTAATTTCACCAAAGTAGGAGAGACTTGCTGGTTTGACCACATGTATTTGCGACCATGTTGGGGTATTTCTTTAAGGGGTAGATCATTTATGAACCTCCTGAACCGGCCCATCATTGCCCAATTGTAATTAGCATTATTCATGTCCTTGTCTTTGTAAATAAGATTAAAATCCCCAGCAACCATCCATGGCCCCTGACACGCTGCACGAATATCTCATAACTCCTAAAAAAGGGAACTTTGTCATCATTGCCTTGGGTCCATATACACAAGTCATCCACCATGACTGTCCATTCTCTAGAGAAAACTGAATTGTTACACTATGATTGTCAACCCCTTGAGTTACTAAAACACCGATGTGTCATCTCCATGCGACCAAAATCCCTCCATTGGCTCCAATAGAGGGGGCAGCAATGAAGTCTGAGAAATCTGAGCCTAGAGTAGAGAGTATAATTATGTGAGGCATATCAGTGACCTTGGTTTGTTGGATACATATGATGTCTAACCAAGATGAATCCACAATAGAGCATACAGAGTCTTGCCTGGAAGTAGAATTTAAACCCCTAACATTCCAAATTAAAATCTTTGCGGGATCCATTAAACAACAGGTTTTAAGATCGACCAACCCCAGAGCAGATGGCTAACGAACCCAACGGTTCACCATCATCCCCTTGGCTAAAGACATGAGGCATGGACCAATTGAATAGAGCAGCCAATGCCTAAAGATGAGAATCAGACAAAGGATGCCTAAACAGCTTCATGTAGTGATGTTGAGCCTACTGGTTGATACCTTCGGCTTTGCTAAGGATGTCCATAGCATAGCCCTCTTCTTCGTCCTTCTTCCTAGATCGTCCGAAAGGAATTCCACTATAGCCCCAGCAATACGACGACTGTGACATGGTGTGGCACCGGACAGCTGAGACTTGCATCTTCGCTTGTTGATGACTGGCATTGGGAGTAGGCCATTCGTATGTTGGGTGAGCCTGCCGAGAAAGGCTGTTGTGGCCTCCAAAGGTGAGGGAGTGTAACACCCTCGGTGTTACCGCTTAAACAACTTACTAAACTATGTCATAAGCATCATGTTTTTGTGATAATGCATGTGATAAAGTGTGTAGATCAATTTTTGTAACTTAAAATGGTCAATAAAAATACTAAATGAAATTTGATTCGATAGTTCATGCATATCAAGTAGGATTTAAAACTATTTTTTATCGAACAAAAATACTATAGAACGTGTGTGTGATACTTAAATAAAGTTGGAAGTGTGCCAACAACTAATATTTCCACTAGCTTAGAAATCGCAAATTGAAATCAAATACTTGTGGTCGAAAAATGATATTACTAGCAAATATTTCCACTAGCTTAGAAATCACAAATTGAAATCAAATTCAGCTAAAAAACTTAGAAATTTTCAAGTCTGCCAACAGCTAGACATTGCTATGTTTAGCAATTTATTGTGAGAGATTGGGTTAAAGGGTGGTGTAGTGTTATAGCTTAATTTGGTAGTCTCATGTGTCATCTTGAGTATGGTGAAGATGGTTTAGGTCATGAAGCAACCGTTTAGTTTTTATAGGTGCTTTAAAATTCGTGCATGACACGGTTTCGGACTGGTTGGCCGCGTGGCCGCTATCACCACGCTCAGGCGCTCGGCGTCGCGTGATGGTCGCGCGTGCATGCGCTGCAGCGCGTGGCCGGCCGTGGCCACCTCTGGCCTAGCTATGGTTCGGCTGCCGCTGGCCCCGTTGCGTGGAGCCACTGCTGCTGCCGCCTACCCCGCCCGCGTCACGACAAAGCCGCTGCCGGTGAAATCAACTCACCATCGCATCCACATTGTTGCCCTGCCTCGTGTTGTCGCTATCGACGCCACTGCGACGTTATGCTGCGCTGCCGCTGGCCTTGTCCTAGCACGCACGTGGGCTGTCCCGGCTGCCTCGTGCTGTCGCCTCGCCGTAATGGTGCTGTGGCCACGCATGCCGCACCCCCACCTGTCTCTGTGCGTGCACATGTGGTTTGGCTGCATTGTTGTGTAGCGGGTGCGTAGACACCACGTTAGGACTGGTCGGCTGTGTCCCGCCAAGGCATGGACGAGCCGAGCCCACCTGCCGTGCCCCGTCTCTCTCTCTGCTTTCCGCTGCCATCGAGTCATGGTCACGGTGAGCCAGAGAGTGAGCACCTCTCATCAATTTCACATGCCCACGTCTCCGCCTTTATGTCCTCTTACTGACCGCCCCTACCTCGCCTTGATTGTGGCTCAGCCAAGCTCCAACTTTTGGAGCTTTGCTCCCGCTGCCGCGCCATTAAGGCCCTGCCCGCCTCGCCGTGACCAGCTCCAACCTCACCATCTCGCGTCAAATTGACCGCACCACTAGCCTCACTTAGAACCCCTCTTCATCATGCGCATGCTAGTTGTAGCCCTAGTGCCGCCTCCATGCCGCTAACACGGCCGTGTCGCTGTGGTTCATCGTCGAGCTCGCCGCGCGCACATGGCCAGACTTGCTCGGGGCATCTCCGGCTAGGACACCGCCACGGGTAGGATCGTGGTGCATCATTGATTCTTACACATCACCTCTATTATCTATTGTATGTTGTGGCTCACCGTAACACAGTTGCCGCCACTGTAGGTCACCGCCGTCGGGGAGAGCCCGCTCTGCTTCACCCTCGTTCGTGCAACCACCGCCCATCGTCGCACGTCAGCCAATAGGTGAGCATTGATCCCCTAGCAAGGTTTGCAAGGATCATGGGTGGCCAACATACCACCTAGTGCCACTGCCCATCGCGTCGGCGAGCGCGGGGCATCTCGGGGACCTCTCCGGTGCGAAAGTGAAAAGATATGAGGGCTCCGTTGCAAAGTCGTTGTCTATAGAAATAGTACGTGTAGTGTTCGCGCTATTATCTGATAATGCGAGGGCATTTTTGCAAGAGTGCCAGCGCGCGGGGCTCCCCGCTATGGGCCGCCTCTGCGCGTGGGCCGCGTTATGCCGAAATTGGTTTATCTTTTTCGTGGAAAATAGAAATAGCTTTTCATTTTAATTCTGAGCTAAACTTTGGTAATTAATATAAAATAATGTAGATATCCAAAAATTGTGAAATAAATTCTGTTAGGTTCCTAAAATTTTGCTCTATCTGTTAGTGTATTTAGTTCATATATGTGCTTGTTGATACCAGGAGCTATTAAATCATTTGAGAGTGCTCCATATTATTAAGTTAATTATTGTAGTATTTTTTGTGGTAGATTGGTGATAGAAAAAACCTTGAAATTTTTATAGTAGCTTCATTGTATTATTATGTGCTCACTGTAATTTTTGTAGCCTTAAAATAGACTATTTAATATGGTACCTAAATACCCATTAAGGCTAAATGAATAATGGCATGATATTAGTTTATAAAAATTAAGCACTTATAGGGTGAGCTTGGAATCTATTTGGTAGAGATAATGATTAGCTTAGTATCTTAGTCATTAGAGCTAGCTTAGTAACTTAGCATGTGTATTCTTATTTTAAGAGTTGTTGCGAAAATACTAAGTGTTGCATCATCGTTGCATGCATGTAGAGAACGAGTTGGTGGAGTTCGTGACCGCCAGAGAGCAGGAGTACAACGAGGTGATCGAGGAGTACAAGGAGGAGGTCCTTATGTAGGAGGAGGTCCTGGAGCCATCACTGATTGACTTAGCTGACAATCCGCCTACCCAAGGCAAGGCTCGGTGCATAACCCTTATTTTGAATAATCACTGGATATATATATATATATATATATATATATATATATATATATATATATATATATATATATATATATATATATATATATATGTGTGTGTGTGTGTGTGTGTGTGTGTGTGTGTGTGTGTGTGTGTGGTGTGTGTGTGTGTGTGATGTGCATTTATGTTATAGGATTTATATTGAAACTACATGCATAGATATACCTACCCATGAGCTCTACTATCATAGGTCGAGTAGCTGCTATGCTTAGGCTATCGGTAGCATGAGTAACCTACCGTTACTCACAATAGGTGATTATTATTACTCACATGATAAAATAGTGAAAGGAAATGGAGACCGAGCAGGGATATGGTACGGGTATTAGTGGGTGTGATAGGTTATGTCCCGTAGCCAATGGGGCATAGCTTGGTTACACTATTTCTCTATCCGTGTGGATTAAGGACCGTCCATTGTTGTGGATTCTAGTCAGGCCATAGACTTATTATCCTGAGCACATACTTGCTTATGGGAGCGGGAATGCTCGTTGCTCTCTTGTCATGGGTTCTGGCTCTTTCTGGATTGACTGATTGTAGGCGAGGATGGTGGAGGTCTAAGCACCACACTGAGTCTGGGACTCAGGAGTGGGGGCTTGGAGTCCAAGTTTGGATGGAGACCTAGATCCCTTAATAGGAGAGTGGTGGATTGGTCTTGCTTGTGCCTAGGGTACAAGCGGGGCGTGTGTTTTGGGGTACCTAGCTGGGATACATTGGTTCATGAATTGTCGTGTGATACGGTATGACTTGTCTATGATCTAGCACCGTAGTAAGAACTAGAAGATGAAAGATGGTGAATGGATCTGATTGCTCAACTCTTGCTTGAAAGTAGAATAGGTGCTTACATAGAATGGTTAGCTAATGAACTAATTAGGAGTGCTAATAAAACAATATATAAGAATTCACTGCTAGTAATGCTTTTCGCAAACAAAAAGGAAACCCAACAAACCATAAGCTTATCATATCCTTTGGAGTCGGGAAATTATTTCCACTAGTCGGGTAAGTCTTGCGACTATATTATGTACTCAGGGTTTATTTACCCCTATTGTAGGTGTAGCTTGAGGAGTGGCTATTGTGTGGAGGATTCTTCTAGTGGGCACAAACGAATCCTTTTATCTTATTGTTAGATGTTTATTTCAATTCTGCTATTTAAATTCCATACTCTGAACTTGGTATTGTAATAATGTATTTCTGAGAACTCTTGTTGTATGAAATAGAGTAAGTATTATAAACTCGTTCTCATTATTGGATCCTAGATGAAAAACGTGGAGTGTTCAAGTTCTTCCTTGGGGTGTGCTCGACAAAACCATCCGATGTAGCCAACTTTCGATGTGCTTAGTGTCTGGTGGAAGATGGGCTCCTCTGGAAGCATGCTATTTCGAGCGGTTCTGCCACATGTGGTACCAAAGCCAATAATGAGTTATGAGTTTTGTAACTCTTTTCAAAACAAAAAATTTAACCAACAAAAGTTTTATGAAAAGTAGGCTACGATACAATTATGTAAATAAGTATAAGCCCTAGTAATATGGTCTATCTAGGATAGCGGCACTGGTTTATCTAATCAATTTTTTGTAGGTACACTAACTTACGCTGCATAAAATCATTTAGCAAGCAGAAAGTGAGTGTGCGATGTGCCGAAATTTTTTGCCAATGCCGCTATGTTCTAGCTTGAGTGAATGGGTAGGCCAATGCATGCATCATGAAAAGAGAATCTTGCTTAAACTAAACTTCCCCCACACGTATAATTTAGATTAGTTAATTGATAGGATAACCTAAAAGAATGCTTTAATAAAAGTCTTATCATTTCTCTAAGTCTCTTGTTCCTAATCTAGAGGGTTGTCCCCGATGGTTGGTTCTTATCTGTTTATAAATGAACCTGAGGTCTGGTCGGGGGAGTACCAACGCTGGGGTAGACCTAGGTGATAATGGCCATGGGGAGGACATTAACAACACCAATGGGGATAGCCACGAGGCCCTACTTCTAACTCCTCCTCTGCACCACCACCTCTGATGACCCATGCGAAGATGATGGCAGAGATGCTGTGCCTTGGAGATGCTTGCCCAGGCTATTGGTGGCTTCACCTGTGGAGGCCCCGGTGGCAACGATAGGAATGGGGGTGGTGCCCGTGCTCCTGTAGAGCCCTGTTCCTACCAGGACTTCCTAAAGACACACCCACCCATGTTCACACTAACTACTGAAGAGCAGAAGATGCGCTTTGCCGCACAATAGCTTCTGAGGTCTACCAGTGTGTGGTGGGATACTTTCAATACCATATAGCATGTGGACCACCGTGTGACTTGGCAGCAGTTTGACACTACTTTTCATGAGTACTATATTCCCACTGGTTTGCTGAACAGGAAGTTGACTGAGTTCCTAGATCTGAAGCAAGGGAGTATGACTGTGATGGATTATGTGAACAAGTTCAACCATCTTGCACAGTATGCTGGGACCCATGTAGACACTAATGAGAAGAAGAGGGACTGTTTCTACCATGGCCTCTCTTGCATCTTGCAAAAGGAGCTGTACACTAGGGGATATCAGACTTTTGGTGCTTTGATGGATGCAGCCATTGCTATGGAGGGACTTCACTGTGATTCCCAAGCGGAGTGGAAGCGCAAGCGGGTGATCACTGGATCTTCTAGTCACCTATAGGCTTAGAAGGTGCAGGTTGTTAGGAGGATGTCCTATCACTCTTCGGGTGGACAGTCGCCCCGCCAGACTCAGTAGACTCACCAGGCACCTCCCACCCAGTATCATGCACCTACTTAGTAGGTGCAATAGTAGCCTTAGGGAAAATAGGTTCCGCCTCATTAGGGATAGGGGAACAAGTTTGGTGCTTGTTTCAAGTGTGGCAAGAAGGTCCACTATGCTCGAGAGTGTCCACAGAACCAGCCTGCGCAGTCTTCCCAGCCTTCAGCCAACTCCCGTCTGGTCAAGAGGACGATTATTAAGAAGAAGGTGCCCGTAAGCCGCTCTGGATAAGTCAACTTCATGAAGGTTGAGGAGATTTTGTAGAATGAACCTATGATGGCTGGTATGTTTACCATTGATTCGCACCCAGCATATGTGTTGTTTGATTCTGGTGCATCACATTCATTCATGAGCATGGGATTTGCACAGAGGCACAATATATCTCTTATGGCTATTCCTATTGCCTATAGAATCAGTTCTCTGAGTGCATAGTTGTGCGTTAATACTTGGATGGACACAGTCAGATTAGTGCTAGCCACTCACACTTACTACCTCCAGTTCATGGTGCTGCCTGGGCAAGGCATAGATGCAATTCTAGGCATGAACTGATTGCGAGTTTATGGGGTAGTCTTGAACCTTAAGTAGAGAGTTATTGAGTTATGGCTTTCTTCTTCTGAGGATAGGATGTCTCTTCTTAGGCCCTCCGATCTAGTCTTACCAGTTGTTGCTCATGTTGAAGCTTCTCTTGATCTTGCTTCTATTCCTGTGGTCTGTGAGGTTTTGGATGTCTTTCCTAAAGATCTACCTAGGTTGCCACTGGATAGGGACATGGAGTTTACTATTGAGTTAGAACCTAGCACTGCTCCTATTTCACGGCATCCCTACTGCAAGACTCCTAAAGAACTAGCAAAAATGAAGAAGCAGTTAGAGGAATTATTGGAGAAGGGCTTTATCCGTCGTAGCTCTTCACCATGGGGTTGCCCAGCTATTTTTGTAAAGAAGAAGGACAACACTCTTCAAATGTGTGTGGATTATCACCCTCTCAATGCGATAACCATTAAGAACAAGTATCCATTGCCTCGTATTGATACCTTGTTCGATCAGTTGGCTGGTGCAAAGGTGTTTTCTAAGATTGATCTTCGTTTGGGTTATCATAATATTAAGATCATACCACAAGATATACCAAAGACAACTTTCTCTACTAGGTATGGGCTATATGAATACCTAGTCATGTCCTTTGGTCTCACCAATGCTCCTGCATTCTTCATGTATCTCATGAATTCAGTCTTTATGCTGGAGTTGGATAAGTTTGTAATGGTGTCCATTGATGATATTTTGATATACTCCAAGAACAATGAAGAGCATGCATAACATCTTTGGATAGTACTGACTCGATTACAGGAACATAAGTTGTATGCCAAATTTAGCAAGTGTGAGTTTTGGTTAGATTGAGTGTAGTTTTTGGGACATGTTCTAACACCTGAGGGTATCTCTGTGGACTCAAGCAAGGTGCAAGATGTGTTAAATTAGAAGTATCCAAAGTCAGTCCATCAGATCTACCAGTTCCTTGGTCTTGCTGGTTATTATCGGCGCTTCATTCCTGACTTCTCCAAAATAGCCCAACCAATGACCAAGTTGCTCTAGAAAAATATCGAGTTTGTATGGAGTCCGGCTTGTGAAGAAGCTTTCCAAGCTCTGAAGCATTTTCTTACCACTGCTCCTGTTCTTGCCCAACCAGATATTGATAGGACATTTGATGTGTATTGTGATGCCTCAAGGCTTGGATTAGGATGCGTGCTTATACAAGACAGACATGTGATAGCTTATGCTTCACGCCAGCCAATGTTCAAGGTGCTTAGTGTCTTGTGGAAGACGAGTGCCTCCAGAAGCGAGCTATTTCGGGTGGTTCTACCACAGGTGTTACCAGAGCTAATAATAAGGTATGAGTTTTGTAACTCTTTTCAAAACCAAAAATTTGACCAACAAAAGTTTTGTGAAAAGTAGGATGTGATAAAATTATGTAAATAAGTATAAGCCCTAGTAATATGGTCTATCTAGGATAGCGGCACTGGTTTTATCTAATCAATTTTTTGTAGGTACACTAACTTACGCTACATAAGAATCATTTAGCAAGTGGAAAGTGAGTGTGCGATGTGCCAAAAATTTTTGCGAATGCCGCTATATTCCAGCTTGAGTGAACGGGTAGGCCAATGCATGCATCATGAAAAGAGAATCTTGCTTAAACTAAACTTCCCCCACACGTATAATTTGGATTAGTGAATTGATAGGATAACCTAAAAGAATGCTTTAATAAAAGTCTTTTCATTTCTCTAAGTCTCTTGTTCCTAATCTAGAGGGTTGTCCCCGATGGTTGGTTCTTATCTGTTTATAGATGAACCTGAGGTCTGGTCGGGGGAGTACCAGCGCTGGGGCAGACCTGGGTGATAACGGTCGTGGGGAGGACATTGACAACACCAATGGGGATAGCCATGAGGCCCCACTTCTGACTCCTCCTCCACACCACCACCTCTGATGATCCATGCGAAGATGATGGTGGAGATGCTGGCTGCTCGACGCGAGTCAGCCTGTGCCTTAGAGATGCTTGCCCAGGCTATTGGTGGCTTCACCCGTGGAGGCCCCGGTGGCAATGACCAGAATGGGGGTGGTGCCCACGCTCCCGTGGAGCCCTGTTCCAACCAGGACTTCCTAAACACACACTCGCCCATGTTCACGCCAACTGCTGAGCCTCTAGATGTAGAGCAATGGCTTCATATTCTAGAGCAGAAGTTTTAGCTGCTCACTATGACTGAAGAGTAGAAGGTGCGCTTTGCCGTACAACAGCTTCTAGGGTCTACCAGTGCGTGGTGGGATACTTTCAATGCCATGCAGCCTATGTACCACCGTGTGACTTGGCAGTAGTTTACCACTACTTTTTGTGAGTACTATATTCCCACTGGTTTGTTGAATAGGAAGTTGACTGAGTTCCTGGATCTGAAGCCTAGGAGTATGACTGTGATGGATTATATGAACAAGTTCAACCATCTTACATAGTATGCTGGGACCCTTGTAGACACTGATGAGATGAAGAGGGACTATTTCTACCATGGCCTCTCTTGCATCTTGCAAAAGGAGCTATACACTAGGGGATATCAGACTTTTGGTGTTTTGATGAATGCAGCCATTGCTATGGAGGGACTTCACTGTGATTCCCAAGTGGAGTGGAAGCGCAAGTGGGTGATCACTAGATCTTCTAGTCACCTACAGGCTTAGAAGGTGCAGGTTGTCAGGAGGATGTTCTATCACTCTCTGGGTGGACAGCTGTCCTGCTAGACTCAGTAGACTCACTAGGTACCTCCCACCCAGTATCATGCACCTACTCAGCATGTGCAACAGCAGCCTTAGGGACAGCAGGTTCTGCCTCGTTAGGGATAGGGGAACAAGTCTAGTTCTTGTTTAAAGTGTGGCAAGGAGGTCCACTATGCTTGGGAGTGTCCACAGAACCAGCCTGTGCAATCTTCCTAGCCTTCAGCCAACTCCCATCTGGTCAAGAGGATGATTATCAAGAAGAAGGTGCCCATAAGCCGCTCTGGACAAGTCAACTTCACGGAGGCTAAGGAGATTCTGCAGAATGAACCTATGATGGCTGGTATGTTTATCATTGATTCGCAGCCAGCATATGTGTTGTTTGATTCTGGTGCATCACAATCATTCATGAGCATGGGTTTGCACAGAGGCACAATATATCTCTTATGGCTATTCCTATTGCCTATAGAATTAGTACTCTGAGTGCATAGTTGTGCGTTAATACTCGGATGGACACAGTTAGATTAGTGCTAGCCACTCACACTTACCGCCTCCAGTTCATGGTGCTGCCTAGGCAAGGCATAGATGCAATTCTGGGCATGAACTGGTTGCGAGTTTATGGGGTAGTTTTGAACCTTAAGTAGAGAGTTATTGAGTTACGACTTCCTTCTTCTGAGGATAGGATGTCTCTTCTTATGCCCTCCGATCCAGCCTTACCAGTTGTTGCTCATGTTGAAGCTTCTCTTGATCTTGCTTCTATTCCTGTGGTCTATGAGGTTTCGGATGTCTTTCCTAAAGATCTACCTAGGTTGCCACCAGATAGGGACGTGGAGTTTACTATTGAGTTAGGACATAGCACTGCTCCTATTTCATGGCGTCCCTACCGCAAGGCTCCTAAAGAACTAGCAGAAATGAAGAAGTAGTTAGAGGAATTATTGGAGAAGGGCTTTATCCGTCCTACCTCTTCACCATGGGGTTGCCCAGCTATTTTTGTGAAGAAGAAGGACGACACTCTTCAGATGTGTGTGGATTATCGCCCTCTCAATGTGATAACTATTAAGAACAAGTATTCATTGCCCTGTATTGATACCTTGTTCGATCAGTTGGCTGGTGCAAAGGTGTTTTCTAAGATTGATCTTCGTTTGGGTTATCATCAAATTAAGATCAGACCACAAGATATACTAAAGACAGCTTTCTCTACTAGGTATGGGCTGTATGAATACCTAGTCATGTCCTTTGGTCTCACCAATGCTCCTGCATTCTTCATGTATCCCATGAATTCAGTCTTTATGCCGAAGTTGGATAAGTTTGTAATGGTGTTCACTGATGATATTTTGATATACTCCAAGAACAATGAAGAGCATGCACAACATCTTTGGATAGTACTGACTCGATTACAGTACCACAAGCTATATGCCAAATTCAGCAAGTGTGAGTTTTGGTTAGATCGAGTGTAGTTTTTGGGACATCTTCTAACACCTGAGGGTATCTCTGTGGACTCAAGCAAGGTGCAAGATTTGTTAAATTGGAAGTCATCAAAGTCAGTTCATTAGATATGCTAGTTCCTTGGTCTTGCTGGTTATTATCGGCGCTTCATTCCTGACTTCTCCAAAATAGCCCAACCAATGACCAAGTTGCTCCAGAAAAATATCGAGTTTGTATGGAGTTTTGCTTATGAAGAAGCTTTCCAAGCTCTGAAGCATTTTCTTACCACTGCTCCATTTTTTGCCCAACCAAATATTGACAGGCCATTTGATGTGTACTGTGATGCCTCAAGGACTAGATTGGGATGCATGCTTATGCAAGACGAACATGTGATAGCTTTTGCTTCACGCCAGCCAACTTTTGGGGTGCTTAGTGTGTGGTGGAAGACGGGCGCCTCCGGAAGCGTGCTATTTCGAGCGGTTCTGCCACAGGTGGTACCAGAGCCAATAATGAGTTATGAGTTTTGTAACTCTTTTCAAAACCAAAAATTTGACCAACAAATGTTTTATGAAAAGTAGGATGCGATAAAATTATATAAATAAGTATAAGCCCTAGTAATATGGTCTATCTAGGATAGCGGCACTGGTTTTATCTAATCAATTTTTTGCAGATACACGAACTTACGCTGCATAAGAATCATTTAGCAAGCAGAAAGTGAGTGTGCGATGTATTGAAAATTTTTGCGAATGCCGCTATATTCTAGCTTGAGAGAACGGGTAGGCCAATGCATGCATCATGAAAAGAGAATCTTGCTTAAACTAAACTTCCCCCACACGTATAATTTGGATTAGTGAATTGATAGGATAACCTAAAAGAATGCTTCAATAAAAGTCTTATCATTTCTCTAAGTCCCTTGTTCCTAATCTAGAGGGTTGTCCCCAATGGTTGGTTCTTATCTGTTTATAGATGAACCTGAGGTCTGGTTGGGGGAGTACCAGCGCTAGGGCAGACCTGGGTGATAACGGTCATGGGGAGGACCTTGGCAACACCAATGTGGATAGCCACGAGGCCCCACTTCTGACTCCTCCTCTGCACCACCACCTCTGATGACCCATGAGAAGATTATGGCAGAGATGCTGGCTACTCGGTGCAAGTCAGCCTGTGCCTTGGAGATACTTGCCTAGGCTATTGGTGGCTTCGGTCGTGGAGGCCCCGGTGGCAACGACGGGAACAGGGGTGGTGCCCACACTCCTGCGGAGCCCTGTTCCTACCAGGACTTCCTAAAGACACACCCGCTCATGTTCACACCAATTACTGAACCTCTGGATATGGAGCATTGGCTTCGTATTCTAGAGTAGAAGTTTCAGCTACTCACTATTACTGAAGAGCAGAAGGTGCAATTTGCCGCACAATAGCTTCTGGGGTCTACCAGTGCGTGGTGGGATACTTTCAATGCCATGCAGCCTGTGGTCCACCGTGTGACTTGGCAGCAGTTTGCCACTACTTTTCATGAGTACTATATTCCCACTGGTTTGCTGAATAGGAAGTTGACTGAGTTCCTAGATCTGAAGCAAGGCAGTATGACTATGATGGATTATGTGAACAAGTTCAACCATCTTGCACAATATGCTAGGACCCATGTAGACACTGATGAGAAGAAGAGGGACTATTTCTACCGTGGCCTCTCTTGCATCTTGCAAAAGGAGCTGTACACTAGGGGATATCAGACTTTTGGTGCTTTGATGAATGCAGCCATTGCTATGGAGGGACTTCACTGTTATTCCCAAGCGGAGTGGAAGCACAAGCGGGTGATCACTGGATCTTCTAGTCACCTATAGGCTTAGAAGGTGCAGGTTGTCAGGAGGATGTCCTATCACTCTTTGGGTGGATAGTCGTCCCACCAAACTCAGCAGAATCACCAGGCACCTCCCACCTAGTATCATGCACCTACTCAGTAGGTGCAATAGCAGCCTTAGGGACAGCAGGTTCCGCCTCATCAGGGATAGGGGAACAAGTTTGGTGCTTGTTTCAAGTGCAGCAAGGAGGTCCACTATGCTCGAGAGTGTCCATAGAACCAGCCTACGTAGTCTTCCTGGCCTTCAGCCAACTCCCGTCTGGTCAAGAGGATGATTATTAAGAAGAAGGTGCCTGTAAGCCACTCTGGACAAGTCAACTTCATGGAGGCTGAGGAGATTCTGCAGAATGAACCTATGATGGCTGGTATGTTTACCATTGATTCGCACCCAGCATATGTGTTGTTTGATTCTGGTGCATCACATTCATTCATGAGCATGGGGTTTGCATAGAGGCACAATATATCTCTTATGGCTATTCCTATTGCCTATAGAATTAGTACTCCGAGTGCATAGTTGTGCATTAATACTTGGACGGACACAGTCAGATTAGTGCTAGCCACTCACACTTACCGCCTCTAGTTCATGGTGCTACCTAGGCAAGGCATAGATGCAATTCTGGGCATGAACTGGTTGCGAGTTTATGGGGTGGTCTTGAACCTTAAGTAGAGAGTTATTGAGTTACGACTTTCTTCTTCTGAGGATAAGATGTCTCTTCTTATGCCCTCCGATCCAGTCTTACTAGTTGTTGCTTATGTTGAAGCTTCTCTTGATCTTGCTTCTATTCCTATGGTCTGTGAGGTTTCGGATGTCTTTCCTGAAGATCTACCTAGGTTGCCACTAGATAGGGACATGGAGTTTACTATTGAGTTAGAACCTAGCACTGCTCCTATTTCATGGTGTCTCTTTCGGAAGGCTCCTAAAGAACTAGTAGAAATGAAGAAGCAGTTAGAGGAATTATTGGAGAAGGACTTTATCCATCCTAGCTCTTCACCATGGGGTTGCCCAGCTATTTTTGTGAAGAAGAAGGACGACACTCTTTAGATGTGTGTGGATTATCGCCCTCTCAATGCGATAACCATTAAGAACAAGTATCCATTGCCTCGTATTGATACCTTGTTCGATCAGTTGGCTGGTGCAAAGGTGTTTTCTAAGATTGATCTTCGTTTGGGTTATCATCAAATTAAGATCAGACCACAAGATATACCAAAGACAACTTTCTTTACTAGGTATGGGTTGTATGAATACCTAGTCATATCCTTTGGTCTCACCAATGCTCCTACATTCTTCATGTATCTCATGAATTCAGTCTTTATGCCATAGTTGGATAGGTTTGTAATGGTGTCCATTGATGATATTTTGATATACTCCAAGAACAATGAAGACCATGCACAACATCTTTGGATAGTACTAACTCAATTATAGGAACACAAGTTGTATGCCAAATTCAGCAAGTGTTAGTTTTGGTTAGATCGAGTGTAGTTTTTGGGACATGTTCTGACACCTGAGGGTATCTCTGTGGACTCAAGCAAGGTGCAAGATGTGTTAAATTGGAAGTCTCCAAAGTCAGTGCATTAGATCTGCCAGTTCCTTGGTCTTGCTGGTTATTATCGGCGCTTCATTCCTGAATTCTCCAAAATAGCCCAACCAATGACCAAGTTGCTCTAGAAAAATATCGAGTTTGTATGGAGTCTGGCTTACGAAGAAGCTTTCCAAGCTCTGAAGCTTTTTTTTACCACTGCTCCTATTCTTGCCCAACCAGATATTGATAGGCCATTTGATGTGTATTGTGATGCCTCAAGGATTGGATTGGGATGCGTGCGTATACAAGACAGACATGTGATAGCTTATGCTTCACGCCAGCCAATGTTCAAGGTGCTTAATGTCTAGTGGAAGATGGGTGCCTCTAGAAGCGTGCTATTTCAGGTGGTTCTGCCACAGGTGGTACCAGAGCCAATAATAAGGTATGAGTTTTGTAACTCTTTTCAAAATCAAAAATTTGACCAACAAAAGTTTTGCGAAAAGTAGGATGCGATAAAATTATGTAAATAAGTATAAGCCCTAGTAATATGGTCTATCTAGGATAGCGTCACTGGTTTTATCTAATCAATTTTTTGTAGGTACACTAACTTACGCTACATAAGAATCATTTAGCAAGTGGAAAGTGAGTGTGCGATGTGCCAAAATTTTTTGCGAATGCCGCTATATTCCAGCTTGAGTGAACGGGTAGGCCAATGCATGCATCATGAAAAGAGAATCTTGCTTAAACTAAACTTCCCCCACACGTATAATTTGGATTAGTGAATTGATAGGATAACCTAAAAGAATGCTTTAATAAAAGTCTTATCATTTCTCTAAGCCTCTTGTTCCTAATCTAGAGGGTTGTCTCCAATGGTTGGTTCTTATCTATTTATAGATGAACCTGAGGTATGGTTGGGGGAGTACTAGTGCTGGGGCAGACCTAGGTGATAACGGTCATGGGGAAGACATTGGCAACACCAATGGGGATAGCCACGGGGCCCCACTTCTGGCTCCTCCTCGGCTCCACCACCTCTGATGACCCATGTGAAGATGATGGCAGAGATGCTGGCTGCTCGATGTGAGTCAACCCCTACCTTGGAGATGCTTGCCTAGGCTATTAGTGGCTTTGCCCGTGGAGGCCCTGGTGGCAACGGTAGGAATGGGGGTGGTGCCCATGCTCCTGCAGAGCCCTATTCCTAGCAGGACTTCCTAAAGACACACCCACCCATGTTCACGCCAACTGCTGAGCCTCTGGATGTGGAGCATTGGCTTCGTATTCTAGAGCAGAAGTTTTAGCTGCTCACTATGACTAAAGAGCAGAAGGTGTGCTTTGTCGCACAGTAGCTTCTTGGGTCTGCCAGTGCATGGTGGGATACTTTCAATGCCATGCAGCCTGTGGACCACCGTGTGACTTGGCAGGAGTTTACCACTGCTTTCCATGAGTACTATGAAGAGCATGCACAACATCTTTGGATAGTACTTACTCGATACAGGAACACAAGCTGTATGCCAAATTCTACAAGTGTGAGTTTTGGTTAGATCTAGTGTAGTTTTTGGGACATGTTTTGACACCTAAGGGTATCTCTGTGTACTCAAGCAAGGTGCAAGATGTGTTAAATTAGAAGTCTCCAAAGTTAGTGCATCAAATCCATCAGTTCCTTGGTCTTGCTGGTTATTATCGGCGCTTCATTCCTGACTTCTCCAAAATAGCCCAACAAAAAACCAAGTTGCTCCAGAAAAATATCAAGTTTGTATGAAGTCCGGCTTATGAAGAAGCTTTCCAAGCTCTGAAGCATTTTCTTACCACTGCTCCTGTTCTTGCCCAACCAGATATTGATAGGCCATTTGATGTGTATTGTGATGCCTCAAGGACTAGATTGGGATGCGTGCTTATGCAAGACGGACATGTGATCGCTTATGCTTCACGCCAGCTAAAAAAGCATGAGGTGAATTATCCCACCCATGATTTAGAGCTGGTTGTTGTGGTGCTTGCTCTAAAAATTTGGTGACATTATTTGTTGAGAAATAAAGTACACATTTTTATGGATCACAAGAGCCTCAAATATATTTTCACTCAGTCCTAGTTGAATATGAGGCAACGGATGGCTAGAGGTGATCAAGAATTATAATTTGGATGTTCATTACCATCCTAGAAAAGCTAATGTGGTAGCTGATGCCTTAAGTCAGAAGTCGCATCAAGTTGAAGAAGAATCTTTGTATCAACCATTCTGAGGTGTTAGCCCATATTGCTCTAGTCTCGAATTTACTTGAGCAAATTATTATAGAGCAAAGGCAAGATGTTTCGGAAATTCTGAGTATAAAGAAGTTAATTGCCGAAGGGCGTGGTCCTCATTTCAGTGTTGATGATCAAGTTGTAGTGAGGTTCAATAATAGATTGGTTGTTCCGTCAAGTGATGAGCTTAGGAGGAAGATTTTGGACGAAGCTCATAACTCCAAGTTATCCATTCATCTAGGAAGTAACAAGATGTATCATGATTTGCATCACTTGTATTGGTGGCCAAATATGAAATAGGATATTACCAAATACATCTCAGAATGTGACGTTTGTGAAAGGGTTAAGGCAGACCATATGCGTACTCCTAGATTTCTACAACCCTTGCCTATCCCTGTTTGGAAATGGGAGGATATTTCCATGGACTTTGTTGTGGTTTGCCCCGCACGGTAAAGGGGTATGACTCTATTTGGGTAATTGTGGATCGCCTTACCAAGTCCGCTCATTTCCTCCTGGTGGATACAAGGTATTCAGCCAAGAAGTATGCCAAGTTGTATTTTGATCGGATTGTGTCCCTGCATGGAGTTCCTCTTACCATTGTTTCCGATAGAGGGTCAGTTTTTGTCTCTCATTTCTAGGAGCAACTTTAGAAATGTCTTGGTACTAGTCTCCTCAGAAGTTCAGCTTATCATCCACAAACTGACAGTCAAACAGAAAGGGTCAACTAGGTACTTGAAGATATGTTGAGAGCTTGTGTCATCTGATCTCTAGAAAACTAGGACGAATGCTTGACTCTAGCTGAGTTTTCTAATAACAATAGTTATCAAGAAAGCATTCAAATGGCACCATTTGAGGCTTTATATGGCAAGAAATGTAGAACACCACTTAATTGGGTTGAGGTCGGAGACCGTGGATATTTTGGACCTAATTTTATCAAAGAGGCTCAAGAGCAAGTTAGCATTATTCAGAGCCATTTGAAGGCAGCTCAAAGTTGTCAGAAAACTTATGCGGACAAGCGAAGAAGGCCCTTGTAATTTGAAGTTGGTGATCATGTGTATCTCAAAGTGTCTCCCATGTGAGGGGTGCATCGCTTTGGTGTTCGGGGAAAGCTAGCCCCTCGCTATGTTGGACCTTATAAGATTTTGGCCCGGTGTGGTTCTGTTGCCTACCGTATCTAGCTCCCGGATATTTTGTTAGCGGTACATAATGTCTTTCATGTTTCCCAATTCAAGAAGTGTTTATGGGTTCCTGAGGGAGTGGTGGAAATTGAAGGACTTCCCCTCCAGCCTGACTTGTCTTATATTGAGCATCCTGTCAAGATCTTAGGTGAAAAAGAAACAGTGACTAGGAACAATGTGGTGAAGTTTTATAAAGTTCAGTGGCAAAATCACTCGGAGGACGACACAACGTGGGAGCAAGAAAGTTATATCTTGAAGCATCATCCCCATCTTCTTTCTAGTTCACCGAGATAATTGTTTAAATCAAAATCTATTTGTTATCTCTTTTCCCACACTAGGCACATAAAATCTCAGGATGAGATTTTGTTTAAGGGGGGTAGAGCTGTAACACCCTCGGTGTTACCGCTGAAACAACTTGCTAAACTATGTCATGAGCATCATGTTTTTGTGATAATGCATGTGATAAAGTGTGTAGATCAATTTTCGTAACTCAAAATGGTCAATAAAAATGCTAAACGAAAGTTGATTTGATAGTCCATGCATATCAAGTAGGGTTTGAAACTAATTTTTATTGAACAAAAATACTATAGAACGTGTGTGTGATACTTAAATAAAGTTGGAAGTGCAAACTTTGTAGATGACAGTGAAATACTTGCGGTCGAAAAATGATATTACTAGCTAATATTTCCACTAGCTTAGAAATCGCAAATTGAAATCAAATTTAGCTCAAAAACTTAGAAATTTTCAAGTCTGCCAACAGCTAGACATTGCTATGTTTAGCAATTTATTGTGAGAGATTGGGTTAAAGGGTGGTGTAGTGTTATTGCTTGATTTGGTAGTCTCATGTGCCATCTTGAGCATGGTAAAGATGGTTTAGGTCCTGAAGCAATCGTTTAGTTTTTATGGGCGATTTAAAATTTGTGGACGACATGGTTTTGGGCTAGTTGGCCGCGTGGCCATGATCACCGCGCTCGGCGTCGTGCGTTGGTCATGCGTGTGGCCGGCCGTGTCCGCCTCTGGCCTAGCTATGGTTCGGCTGTTGCTAGCCTCGCCACGTGGAGCCGCCGCTGCTGCCGCCTGCCCCGCCTGCGTCGCGATGGAGCCGCTGCCGGTGCCATCAACTTGCCATTACATCCACACTACTGCCCTGCCTCATGTTGTCGCTACCAACACCACTATGACGTTGTGCTGTACTGCCACTCGCCTTGTCCTAGCACGCACGTGGGTTGTCCCGGCTGCCCCGCACCATCACTTCGCATTAATGGCACTATGGTCACGCATGTCGCACCCCCACCTACCTCCGCGCGCACACACATGGTTTGGCCACATTGTTGTGTAGCGGGTGTGCAGACGCCACCTTAGGTCCGGTCGGTCACGTCCCGCCAAGGCGTGGATGAGCCGAGCCCACCTGCCGTGCCCTGTCTCTCCCTCTGCTTTCCACCGCCATCGACTCATGGTCATGGTGAGCCAGAGAGCAAGTACCTCTCATCAATTCCACATGACCGCGTCTCTGCCTTTACGTCCTCTTGTCGACTGCCCCCACCCTACCTTGATTGCGCTCAGCCGAGCTCCAACTTTTGGAGCTTTGCTCCCACTACCGCTCCATTAAGGCCCAGCCCGCCTCGCCGTGGCCAGCTCCAACCTCGCCATCTCGCGTCAAATTGACCGCACCACTAGCCTTGCTTAGAACCCCTCTTCATCATGCGCACGCTAGTCGTAGCCCTAGTGCCACCTCCACGCCACTAACACGGCCGTGTCGCTGTGGTTAGCCGTCGAGCTCATCGCGCGCACACGACTAGACTTGCCCAGGGCATCTCCGGCCAGGACACCACCACGGGTAGGATCGTGGTGCATCACTGATGCTTACCCATCACCTCTATTATCTATTGTACACTGTGGCTCACCAGAACGCAGTTGTCGTCGCTACAGGTCGCTGCTGTCGGGGAGAGCCCGCTCTACATCTCCCCCATTCGTGCAACCACCGCCCATCGTCAAGCGTCGGCCCATAGGTGAGCATCGGTCCCCTAGCTAGGTCTGCAAGGGTCACGGGTAGCCAACATATCGCCTAGTACAACTGCCCACCACATCGTTGAGCGTGGGGTGTCTCGGGGACCTCTCTGGTGTGAAGGTGAAAAGATACGAGGGCTCCGTTGCAAAGTCACGGTCTATAAAAATAATACGTGTAGTGTTCGCGCTATTGTCTGATAACGTGAGGGTGTTTTTGCAAGAGTGGCAGTGCGCGCGCAGGCTCCCCGCCATGGGTCGCCTCCGCGCGTGGGCCGCATTGGGCCAAAATCGGTTTATGTTTTTCATGGAAAATAGAAATAGCTTTTCATTTTAATTCTGAGCTAAACTTTGGTAATTAATATAAAATAATGTATATATCCAAAAAATGTGAAATAAATTTTGTTAGGTTTCTAAAATTGTGCTCTATCTGTTAGTGTATTTAGTTCATATATGTGCTTGTTGATACCAAGAGCTATTAAATCATTTGAGAGTGCTCAATATTATTAAGTTAATTATTGTAGAAATTTTTATGGTAGATTGGTGATAGCAAAAACCGTAAAATTTTTATAGTAGCTTCATTGTATTATTATGTACTCACTGTAATTTTTGTAGCCTTAAAATAGACTATTTAATATGGTAGCTAAATACCCATTAAGGCTAAATGAATAATGGCATGATATTGGTTTATAAAAATTAAGCACTTGTAGGGTGAGCTTGGAATCTATTTGGTAGAGATAATGATTAGCTTAGTATCTTAGTCATTAGATCTAGCTTAGTATATTAGCATGTGTATTCTTATTTTTAGAGTTGTTGTTGCCAAAATACTAAGTGTTGCATCATCGTTGCATGCATGCAGAGAACGAGTTGGTAGAGTTTGTGACCGCCGGAGAGCAAGAGTATGAGGAGGTGATCGAGGAGTACGGGAAGGAGGTCCTTGTGTAGGAGGAGGTCTTGGAGCCATCACTGACTGACTTAGCTGATAATCCGCTTGCCCAAGACAAGCCCTAGTGCCTAACCTTTATTTTGAATAATCACTGGAAATATATATATATATGATCTTAATTTACATTACATGATTTATATTGAAACTACATGCATAGATGAACCTACCCATGAGTTCTACTAGGATAGGTCGAGTAGCTGCTTTGCTTAGGCAATCGGTAGCGTGAGTAACCTGTCGTTACTCACAATAGGTGATTATTATTACTCTCATGATAAAATAGTGAAAGGAAATGGAGACCGAACAAGGATATGGTACGTGTATTGGTGGGTGTGATAGGTTGTGTCCCGCAGTCAATGGGGCATAGCTTGGTTACACTGTTTCCCTGTCTGTGTCGATTAAGGACCGTCCATTGCTGTGGATTCTAGTCAGGTCACAGACTTATTATCCTGAGCACATACTTGCTTATGGGAGTGGGAAGGCTCGTTGCTCTCTTATCATGGGTTCTGATTCTTTCTGGACCGACTGATTGGAGGCAGGGATGGTGGAGGTCTAAGCACCACACTAAGTCTAGGACTCAGGAGTGGGGGCTTGGAGTCCAAGTTTGGACGGGGACCTGGATCCCTTGACAGGAGAGTGGTGGGTTGGTCTTGCTTGTGCCTAGGGTACAAGCGGGGTGTGTGTTTTGGGGTACCCAGCTAGGATACATTGGTTCGTGAATCACCGTGTGATACGGTATGACTTGTCTATGATCTAGCACTGTAGTTATAACTAGAAGATGAAAGATGGTGAAATGGATTTGATTGCTCAACTCTTGCTTAAAAGTAGAACATGTGCTTACATAGAATGGTTAGCTAATGAACTAATCAAGACTACTAATAAAACACATACATAAGGATTCACTACTAGTAATGCTTTTCGCAAACAAAAAGGAAACCCAGCAAACCATAAAGCTTATCATATCCTTTGGAGTCAGAAAATTATTCCCACTAGTCGGGTAAGTCTTACAAGTACTTTATGTATCAGGGTTTATTTACCTCTATTGCAGGTGTAGCTTGAGGAGTGGCTGTTGTGTGGAGGATTCTTTTAGTGGGCACAGACGGATCCTTGTATCTTATCGTTAGATGTTTATTTCAATTCCACTATTTAAATTCCACACTCTGAACTTGGTATTGTAATAATGTATTTCTAAGAACTCTTGTTGTATGAAATAGACTAAGTATTGTAAACTCGTTCTCATTATTGAATCCTAGATGAAAAACATGGAGTGTTTGAGTTCTCCCTTAGAGTGTGCTCGATGGAACCGTCCAATGTAGCCAACTTTTGGGGTGCTTAGTGTTTAGTGGAAGACGGGCGCCTCTAGAAGCGTGCTATTTCAAGCGGTTCTACCACAGGGATTCCTGTCTGAGGGCAAAGTCACCAAGGGGACTACGACGCTCAAGACAAGGGTGTGTTGCAGAGGGCTATCTAGACCTGACCCCATCCCAACATGGGAGCCAAAGGGGCAGAGACACAGGCGGATGCGCATCCTAGGGGAATTGGACAACAGTCGAAGGCACACCCAATAGGGAGACAGAGACCATAGATGGAGCTATAGTAGTAGGTTTTATATTGATATTCTTTAGATATTTTGATTATGATAATTTGACTAGGGAAGATATTGAACCCCTTGTAGATAAGGTTTTGAAGAAAATTACAGGCTTGAGAGGGAAGCTCATGTCATTAGCAGCTAGGTCTATGCTCATTAAGTCTTGCTTAGCAAGTATTCCAGTATATCTTCTATCCTTTATCAAGTTTCCAAAATGGGCCATTAAGTTGATTAACACTCAGATGTCCTATTATCTCTGGAATGACTTGGTGGAAAGGCATAGATACCATTTAGCAAATTGGGAAGTTGTAGCCATGTGTAAAGAGTATGGGGGTTTGGGTATCCCAAATTTAAGGAATCTTAATATTAGCCTTCTAGCTTCTTGGTTGAAAAGATACAATAGTGATAGGGAGAAGCTCTAGAAAGAGCTTTTAGATTTCAAATATGATACTAAATGTCCAAATGTCCTTTTATCTAGCCCAGTAGGTGCATCAGAATTTTTTAAAGGGTTTATGTGGGCCTCTCAGGCTACTAGGATGGGTTACAAGTGGAAAGTAGGTAATTAATGTTAGAAAAGTTAGGCTTTGGTAGGATAATTAGCTAGGGTCATCAAGTTTAGCTATCCAATTTTGGCCCATCTACAGGATTGTGAATGAGAAGGGTAAACTATAGCTGATCTTTGGGATGGGGAGTTTTTGAAATGTACCTTTAGAAGGAATATGTCTGAGGAGTTATATCAATCCTGGCTAGAGATTGTGGAATTGGTGGCCACCATCCATTTAGTTGATGAGGAGGATGAGATGATTTGGTAGTTTACTACCTCAGGGGTCCATTCATTCCAATCTCTTTGTAAGATTATTAATTTTAGAGGGATAAAACCTATCCATGTTTCAACAGTATCGAGCCTAAAAATCCCACCAAGGGTTCACTTTTTCCTTTGGTTAGTTATTAATAATAGGGCTTTAACTAGAGATAACCTAGCTAAAAGAAGGAAAGTAGATGATGAGAGTTGTTTATTTTGTTCAGAAAAAGAAACTATTAACCATGTGCTCTTTGAATGTGTAGTTGCTAAGCTTTGTTGGGGCTTAATGTCAGACATTTTAGGATACCAAGTAGGAGAGTACATGGTAGTCATAGGAAAGTTCTGGATCAGTAATAAGAAGTATTGTATACTTAACATGATTACATCTACTATCATTTGGTCTATTTGGAAGCTTAGAAATGATATATGTTTTTAGAATATTGGATGGAGAAGCATGGAAATGCTCCTCTACAGGATCATTGGGTTGTTACTAAACTGGACAGCTCTATGCCCAGAAGACAAGCAAGGGAGCCTGATGGAGTATATCAACAAGATAAAGATAGCTGTTGGAAGAGTTTTCTGGCTCCCAGATGTTCCACAAAGCCCTTCCTAAAATTTCATAAGGGACCTGATGTCGGGACCCTAACTTAGGGTCATCTATGCATCATGTATCAGTCCCAGGATTAGTAACTGATACGCACAACTCGAACAAGATTGATATAAAAAATCATACTTTTATTGCTAATGGGGAAAACACATTACATGGTTTGGGTTTACATAGCTTAGGCCACTGGCCTTATAGCAGACATTAGAGTTCTAAGACAGCGGTCCTATATCAACGTGGCTCCATTTCCTATAGGCAACATGGAGTGCGGACGTAACCCTAGACTTATTCCTTAAGTGTATTCCTAAATCCCAATCGTCGTAGTCCTAGCGTAGCTCTCTCGTATGGCTCCGTCTTCGAGTATACTCTGAGTATCCTATCCTTGAATAGCTCCAAAAGTTCCATCTAGGTATGTCCTCTTATAGCTTAACTCCTAAAATGTAGAATGGAGGGGGGATTGAGTACATAAAGTACTCAGCAAGCCCTAAACTTTGGGTGGTGGAAGGTGGAAGGGAAAGGCTATATGTGGAGGTGGTTATGGTGGTTGAGGTGAAAGTAGTAGGGTGAAGTAGTTATATTTATAAGTTGGATCCCGACAGAGTATTACCATTCTCACCAGTTCCTATTACTCGTAATAATTACTAAATTAGTAAAATACATCTTACTAGATTATCACAGTTGTAGAAGTCTATTCATAGTATCCCATCCTAGCATTTGTCCATTCTAAGGACGTGGTTATTCTAATAGATTTAGTAAAACACTGCAGAGGTGTACAAATTTTCTCACAAGATAGACACAGTCCGACACCATCTCATGGCTTAGACAGGTCTAACGAGATCCCGTACCCGCTTGGGAGCTATCCTATATTTCAATATAACTCTACCATGACTTCTTAGGGGTTGGAAACACAAAAACTGAGAAGATACCAAATCCCCCCAACGTGATGATACCAAATCATCACAAAAGAAAACATGGCTCGAACACGGCCAAGAAAATCAAGGGCTCGAACGTGGCCAAAAATCAAAAGCTTAACGTGGAAGATCACATAGCATCCACGCTAACTGGACCATGAAAGAAAACCTATCCCTCGTGTCGGCTCCTGATACTCCACTGCCTACACCGGCCCCCTAGTAGAAGTTATACTTCTATCTAACGGGGTATGAGATCAAGTCTACCCATATAGACATATGGTTGTATGTAATATCTCACTAGGTGAGAGGACTATGAACCGGTCCTTATGTGCCCGAGGCAAGTATCTCCCACAGGAATCCTCTCCAGGCATTCCTGCCAAGGCAATTTACCTCCATGAATTACCCCCACTCTCCCCATGTCGGGGTTTAGTTAAATTTTACCATTCAAGTTCCATAGTTATTATTCTCAAGTTCGTAATACTCATATCATATTAAGGTAACCATTACCTTATCATATTATCATAATCAAGTTCATAATTATAGTTCCTTTAGTTCATAAGAGGTTTCAAGTAGTATAGCTTAGGGTTATTATTTAGTGGAGATGGATAGTGGAAGGTTTATGGTGAAGGCTAGCATTACGTGGTGGTGGTGGAAGAGAGGTGGTTAAGGAAATGGCATGTAAGTTGGAGAGATAGAGGGAGGTGGGTGTTAGGACTTGCCTCCATTCGATGACGATTATATCCTTGTCTGATTCCTGTGTCTCCTGTTCCTGTCTTCTAGACTCCATCGGGTTCTCTCATGTCTTCTATCCTACGTGGTCTAGCGTTGACGAGCAGGAAACACAAACAAGGAAAATAACAAGCAAGGCATGTAAAACAAGCATAAGCAAACAAATGATCCTAGATGGGTTGGTCCTATTGGGGATGGGTTGTTATCTAGGTTATCACTATTACGTCAATCTGAAGTAAGATTTCGATAGAGGTACTCCATCCATAAGGTAGGGCTCCTATGAGTTAGGTTACGGTGGGTGGTTGGTCTAATGGAGAACCAGACCACATTATTATGGTTCACTATTATGTGAACCTAAAAGAGAAGGTCTGACCAAGTCATCATAGATGACCTATCTAACCTTCACAGGTCCACCGGGGTTAGTGACACATACGCTCATGCATATGTATGTGCCTAGGGTTAATTAGGTGGGCTAGGTTATGGCTAGAATTAGTGGCATATACACTCATGCATATGTATAACCTATGATTAAGTAGAGTCAAGTAACTGGGTTGCTAGGGTTAGCCATACATAGGCGTATACCTGGGTATCGGGCATATCTATGTATGTATAAACATCTACTCATTTTAGGTGATTGGGTACGGATATATTCAAGTATGTGTCATGGTGTACACACATACGCGAATATACGGGTTAACTACTGCTACTGCGATGGCTACTACTTAACTAGTGTTTATTTAAATATAGAAAAGGGAAAAGCAATCAATACTAGAATTTAAATGGGCACCAAATAATAGTACAACTGGTATGGTTATGTAGAGCTTGAATTTAGAGGAATTTTGGTGGTGGAATCAATTAATTCGGAGCTAGGATGATGAAGATATGATTTATTGAAGATTTAACATAAAATGATATGTGGATTATGACTTTGGGAATTATTTATAGAAAGTGGAACAATGAAAATAGGATGTAAATGCTTGGGTAGGGTCTAGGGTGTACCTAGTTTATTTAGGAATTTTCTGAGAATTTTTCTATGCATGGAAAGTGGTTTTTCACTCTCCTGTGTACGATGCTCGGGGTGTACTTAGCATTTCCTCCTGGTTTGAGCGGCTGACACGTGGGCCAGGACGGCGGGGTCAGCTGCTGGTTTCACTAGTCACCGACACATGGGTCATCTCCGTCCCTACTCGTCTGATGGGCGTGGACGCCGTTACAGCTTGGGCCCACGGTTCAGAGGGAGAGCAAGGACGGTAACGGAGGGTGTCGTCGGCGACAGTGCCTTGCGTCGGCGGAGAATAGAGCCCGGCGGCTTGAACTCGTCGGATTTGGCCTCACCGGCGGTGTTTCTGCCCGGAGCTCGATGGGGTGAGGAGGACGGCGTACCCGAGGTCATGCTACATCCTCCAGAGCGGCCAGAGGTGCCCACAGAACCTCGGGGTGGCCACGGTGGCTCACCGGAGTCAGTGCCGCGGCGCAGGATTGTGTCTCCGCCTGGCTGAGTCGATTTAGTGTGGAAGTAGGAGCACGACACGGTCGCGATATGTCCACGAGTGCGTAGCGGGTTCCCTCGTGCCACATTATGCCTCGCTGGTGACGAATAGCGGCCAAGGCAGCTCGGCGGCGGACGGTGCTCGGGGACAGGGCAGCGCAGAGGGGGAGAGAGGGCTAGCAGTGGTGGGATGGATGGTGGGAAGGTCTAGGGATGTGCTGGCTAAACCTATTTGGGCTATAGTGGACTCGAGGGGAAAGGGGTGGAGCTTGCTCCAACAGCGGCCATGGCGGCCGGATTGGGAAAAAGCGAGCTAGTGCACGGGAGGAGGGGAAAAAAGGGAAATTGGAGGGGATACGGCGTGGTCTAGACTTAGGCGGTGTTTGGGGTGGTGATAGTCGAAGCGGGGGCACGGGGAGAGGCCGATTTATAGGCGGCGGAGGGTCGGTTCGCCGGCGAGATATTTCTCGCCGCGCGCCCGGCTATGCTGGCGCCACGCTACCTTGCCGTGGTGCGCGCATGGTGCTCTTATCTGTCTCCTGGTTGGCAATGAGCTGGGGCCAGGACGCAGCCATGGCGGTGGAGTGCGGCAGGTCAGCGGGCATGGCGACATGGGCATAGGGCTACGTTGATGACCGAAAAGAGGAGGAGGATGACATCCGGGGTCCACGATGTCCTCGATCGCGTCCTTGGGTGGATGACGACGACGGCGGAAGATGGTTGGGCACAGGAGGTCAGCGGCGGCGGTGACATCGGCACAGTGCGTCGTTGACACGCTGGGGAAGGAGGTGACAAGCGGGGTCCGCCTGTCGGTGAAGGGAGAGAGGGGGTGGGCTGCTGTGCTGCTAAGCTGTGCTGCGAGCGGGCCGGTCCAAATGCGAGAGAGGAGGAGAGAGGGCGCTACGCGGGCTCGGCCGGGTGGCGCGGGGCGGCCCGGTGCGGAGAAGAAGGGAGAGGAGGAGTGGGCCGCGACACGGGCCGAAAAGGAGAGGAGAAGGGAAATGAGCCCGAGGTCATTTTCTGTTTATAAAACTCCCTTTCTATTTTCCATAAATGAACTAAGGTACACTATGCATGGTTTGAATTCAAATTCAAGGAGGATTTGAAGTGTGGGGCCTTGGTAAAAATCAAGAGGAGGTCAAGGAGGTTATTTTGTGGGGATTGCCAAGGAAAATTATTTGATGCCATAATAAGTTCTAGGGCAACACACATGCAATCATACAAGCAAGCATTCAAACATTCACATAGTCATTCCACACATTCTACCCTAAACGTATATGGTGAATTTTTTATGCGAGTGTTTTTAGAAAAATAGATTTAATTTAAAATGGTTTTGCGTAAAATAAATAGTCAATATTTTAATTTGTTGTAAAGTTTTAAAAAGTCTAAATTTTTAGTGGATTTTAACGTGATGCAAAAATATGGGTGTTACACCTGATGAAGCTGGAAGCTGGGAAACCCATGATGATGAAGCTGGCGTTCTAGAAGCATCACCGGCCGCTCCTGTTCAAGTGCTGGTGCCCTGGTGGATTGAGCTGAACAAATCTTTTGTGAAAAAAGTCTACCTGACCCCCTCAACTATCATACGGGCGTTTCTAGCTGGTGGTGGTATTTTGAGTTGTGGTTTTAGTCTTCTGTTCCGTAGCTGTATCTGGTCCGGGTGGACCTTAAACATGGCTTCGAACTTCTGCGCTGTAATGAACATATGGTCTTTTGATTTCTATTGAAAGGCCGGGGCAGAGGCCCTTAAACTCTAAAAAAAATATTTTGATTATCAGTTCAAGAAATTTTACATTGTCAAATTCATCCAACGCACTACTAGAGACGGTTTCTTTATCGAGTGTCCCAAACTTTGCCGAGTGCTTTTTATCGGGCACTCGATAAAGAGGCTGTTTATCGAGTGCCAGAGAGAAAGCACTCGGCAAACAACTGGCACTCGACAAAGAGGTGGTTTGCCGAGTGCCGAGTACTCGACAAACAATAACACTCGGCAAAGGGGTGGTTTGCCAAGTGTCAGGACGGCTCGGCACTCGGCAAACCAGAACACTCGGCAAAGGGCCGCCTCCGTTAACGGCCGACATGCGCCGTTAATCCTTTGCCGAGTGTCTTATCCTGACACTCGGCAAAGAGGCTCCTTTGCCGAGTGTTATTTTTTGACACTCGGTAAACCATATTTTTTTTTACTTTTGACCTCCAAATTTTTTCTGCAGTCCTCATACAATACCTGGTACTCCATGTTCCAATGTGGCACATTTCTCAAACATTTTCTATATTTCTTTAATTTATTTTATTTAATTGAATTTTCTTGGATAATTCAAATTATAACGGCTAGTCATTCGAATAATGAAAAAAATAAATAAAAATGATATTAATGTTATTAGTATAATGTGATGCCGTATCCAGGAACATACCACCAATTTCGAACATTTTGTTCACGAAACATGACCACGAACTTGCGGTCGAGTTGTTTTTAAATTCTATAAAAAGCAAACGAAGTCCGAAAATCATGAAACTTGTCAAGATGTCATGATATCATATGTGGAGGCTGTGATAAAAAATTGAGAAGGTTTCGCGTAAGTTGTGACGTACGATGCTTGCAAACCGAAGAATCTCCGAAGAAGTTTCATGATTTCGTGAAGAGGCCGACGAGGTGGTAAGCATCGTACTTGAGAAACTTGCGCGAAACCTCCTCAATTTTTTTATCACAGCCTCCACATGTGATATCTTAACATCTTGACAAGTTTCATGATTTTCGGACTTCGTTTGCTTTTTATAGAATTTAAAAACAACTCGACCGTAAGTTTGTGGTTATGTTTCGTGAACCAGATGTTCGAAATTGGTGGTCTATTCCTGGATACGGCCTCACATTATACTAAATAACATGAATATCATTTTTCCATTTATTTTTTTTATTATTCGAATGACTAGCAGTTATAATTTGAATTATCCAAGAAAATTCAATTAAATGAAATAAATTAAAGAAATATAGAAAAGTCCGAGAAATGTGCCACATTGGAACATGAAGTATCAGGTATTGTATGAGGACTGCAGAAAAAATTTGAAGGTCAAAAGTGAAAAAATATGGTTTGCCGAGTGTCCAAAAATGACACTCGACAAAGGAGACTCTTTGCCGAGTGTCAGGACGGCGGGCACTCGGCAAAAATTTTTAAAATTTTAAAAAACCTCCCTCTTTGCCAAGTGCCAGCCCGGTTGGTACTCGACAAAGAATTTGAAAAAATTAAAAAAAAATACTTTGCCGAGTGCCAGATCGGGACCACTTGGCAAAGAATTTTTTTTAAAAAAAAACTCTTTGTCGAGTGCCACCGAGTGCCAGGTCAGGTGGCAGTCGGCAAAGAAGTAAAAAAAATTAAAAAACCATTGTCGAGTGCCAGATCGGGGGCACTCGGCAAAGGGGGATTTAACCCCGCCGGCTAGGCCAGCCCGCACACACGCACGCGCCAGCGCCGCCGCTGCCTGCGCGCCCGCGCCCACCCACGCGCACGTGCCAGTGCCACTGCCGCCCCCGCCCGCGCGCCCGCGCCAGCGCCGCCCCCCGCACCACGCCGCCGGAGGAGGAGGAGAAAGAGAGGAGGAGGAGAGGAGGAAGAAGGAGGCCGCCGAAGCAACGGCGCCTTCGCCCTCGCGCGCTCCTACAGCGGCGCCACAACAACGTCGTCGGGGTGCGGCGCGGCCCCGCAGTAGTGGCTACCCACATCTGGCCATCTCGGTCGCCATTCTACAGTGGTGAGCCCCTATGTCGTCTCCACCTGATGGATGTGGATGCATGAATAGAATAAGATGTCCTGGTTAGGGTGCCTTCGTGGACGCTGGTTATGGTGCATAGTTGCAAATCTGAGGTTTAGCATGGATGGATTGTGGATGCATGGATTGATGTTTGTCATAAATTAATATAGCTTATGGAATATATTAGTAATGGGATACAGATCCTGAATTTATAATCCTTGATCCTTGCTTATCATGATTACGTTGCTAGGTGTTCCTTACATAATCTTGTGCATGTCGGCCATCATGCCGTTCATATATATGTGCATGTCAGCCATCGTGCCATTGGTTTTCTTGCAGGTTTTGGAAACATCACCGTGCAGGGGAGGTGCTGCCGAAATTTTGTATTGACAGTTTTATGTTTCTTTTTTGCAGAGAAGAGCCCGTCGGAGCGGAGCCGGAGTACCTCGGCGACCCCGATCGCTTTCTCACCGTTGCGGGTCTGCCTGCACCACGTTGCCTCACCACTGCACCGACCCGCCATGGCCCCGCTAGCCCGACTCCACCGCCACCCTAGGTATAACCCCTATTTCCGTATCATGGTCGTAGATCACGTAACCCAGTTAGGCGTCTCCCGTTCGAAAGAGATACGGTTGGAAATATACAGATATTTCCATATCTAAAACCGTATCTATTTCGAATTGTCCACATTTTTTAGACAGCCCACGAATGCGTAGGTGGGGTTAGTTTCCATGGTCTGCTCCGATCCGAGATAGAGTTTTGGCATCATCTCCCTTTTGTTCTCCGGATACACACTCTCCCTAGCAGGACATGTATTTGGAGAACAGCGGGGAGGTGCTGCCGAAATTCTATCTTGGATAGGAGTAGAGCATGAAAACTAACCTCATCTATGGATCCTCACATGGGATTAGGACCTATCCTCACCTATTAGATAGTAGGAACATCGTGTAGATGCAATTGATGTTTATATTACTTGTCGCTATATATGTTAGAGGATGGAGGACCGTGAGTGGATGTACACGGACCACGCAAGTCAGGGTCAGGTCACCAATGAATGGATCGACAAGACCGATGCTTTTTTGGAATGGGCATTTGGCGTGGCTGCTAAAGGAGCGAGTAAAATTTGCTGTCCCTATAGCAAATGTGCAAATAGGAAAAGACAAACGAAGAAGGTCATGGGGGAACATCTTTGGAAGAATAGATTTATGGCAGACTATACCCAGTGGGTCTACCATGGTGAAGACGATCATATGAGAGAGGAGGTGATGAGACCATGCGTCGAGGATTATGATGCTGATGCTGGGGTAGCAGACATGTTAAATGACTATCACGAGGCACAGTTCGCTGAAGGATATATGGAGGAGGAGCCAGAGGCAACCGCAAAGACATTCTATGACATATTTGTCACGGCATAGAAACCCCTTCACGGCCAGACAAAGGTTTCTCAACTGGATGCCATTGGACGCATAATGGCGTTAAAGTCCTAGTATAGCCTGAATCGAGACGCCTTCAATGGTATGTTGATAGTTATTGGCAGCCTGCTTCCGGAGGGTCACCTTCTGCCAAAGAGCATGCATGAGTCATAGAAACTCCTTCGTGCACTTAAGATGCCGTATGAGCAGATACATGCTTGCCCGAAGGGGTGCGTCCTATTTAGGAAAGAATACGTGAAAGCAAAGTACTGTCCAAAGTATAAATCCTCTAGGTTCCTGGAGGTAGATTCTAGTGATGGCCAGAAGAGGTAGCTTGATATTCCCGTGATAATCCTACTGCACCTTCCGTTCATACTGAGGATCCAACGGCTATACATGACCGAGGAATCCATAAAATAGATGACATGGCATAAAAATGGCAAATGAAACAATCCTGACAGGATGGTACATGCATCCGATGGTGAAGCATGGACCCACTTTGATGGCATTCATCATGAGAAAGCTAAAGAGGCTCGTAATGTACGTGTTGCCCTAGCAACAGATGGGTTCAATCCTTATGGAATGATGGCTGCCCCATACAAATATTGGCCCATGTTCGTTATCCCCCTCGATCTCCCTCGGCGTATGCTTTCAACGACAGGACGTATTCTTGTCGTTGATAATTTCTGGACACCTGGGGAATAATATGGGTGTGTTCATGGAGCCTGTGATTGATGAATTGGTCCATGCTTGGGAGGAAGGGGTATGGACATACGACCGAGCTACAAAGAAAAACTTCAAAATGCATGTTTGGTACTACTACTCCCTGCATGACTTCCTAGCGTATGGGATATTATGCGCCTGGTGTGTTCACGGGAAGTTCCCATGCCCGGTATGTAAGGAAGGTCTGAGGTTCATTTGGTTGCAGAAGGGTGGCAAGTATTCATCGTTCGACAAACATCGGCAATTCCTCCCTCTTGACCATGCATTCAGACAAGACATCAAGAACTTTATGAAAGGTGTCATAGCGATAGACCCTACACCACCGATAATGACTGGTGCTACAGTTCGTGAACAGATAGATGGTCTCGTGGTCAATCTAGAAGATGGTTTTGTGGGATATGGAGAGCAACATGTGGACTCATAAGTCGGGCTTGACTCGGCTCCCCTATTTTGATGACCTTCTCATTCCACACAACATTGATATAATGCACACTGAAAAGAATGTCATCGAGGCACTTTGGGCAACAATCATGGACATTCCTAACAAGTCAAAGGACAACGTTAAGGCTAGAGTGGATCTGGCAACGTTATGCGATAGACCAAACCAACATATGAAGCCTCCTAGTCATCGCAAGACATGGAGAAGGCCTAAGGCCAATTTTGTCTTGAGCAAGCCCCAAAGGAGAAAAGTACAAGAATGGATCCAGACGTTAATGTTCTCTTATGGGTATGCAGCTAATCTAAGGAGGGGAGTGAACTTATCTACTGTGCGAGTCTTAGGGATGAAGAGTCATGACTACCACATATGGATTGAGCGGCTTCTTCCAACGATGGTTTGAGGCTACATCCCTGAGCATGTCTGCCTAGTGTTGGTAGAGTTGAGCTATTTCTTTCGCCAGCTTTGTGCCAAGGAGTTATCTCAGACTGTGATTGCTGACTTGGAAAGAATGGCACCTGTGTTGCTCTGTAAGTTGGAAAAGATCTTTCCACCTAGCTTCTTCAATCTGATGCAGCACTTGATTTTGCACCTCCCGTATGAGGCACGAATGGGGGGGCCATGCAGGGCCGTTTGTGCTATCCAATCGAGAGATGTCTAAAGGTTCTTTGAAAGAAATGTAGAAATAAATGTAAAATTGAGGCTTCCATTGTAGGGGCATACATTTTGGAGGTGGTGGTGAACTTCATAACAACATACTATGGTGACAACCTCCCTAGCGTGCATAATTCACCCCCTCATTACAATGCTGGCGAAAATGAATTGAACCTCAGCCTTTTCTGAGGGCAACTCGGAAGCACAAGTGCATCGACCCCCAAGACCTTGAATCATGAAGAGTGGTGCCATATCATGCTATACGGGTTGACCAACCTTGACGAAGTGGCGCCATACATGCAGTAAGTTCTCAACGAACTTGTTAAATACGCTATCACTATTCTACATCCAACTCCTTGTTTCTCGTTGGTATAGGGAATTTCTTCATGAATTCTGGCATCAATCAAGGGATCCTACCGCGCAACAGCTAGATACCCTTCTTAGATAGGGTGCGGGAAATAGAATCCCCGATTTCATTTCTTGGTTCAAACGGAAGGTACCATCCAATTTAGCTCGTACTTAGTTTGACATTCTAAGTTACTCATACGTGCAAATAATATAACGATGTATCCTGCTTGAGCTTGCAGGGCCAGAGGGATGTGTCTATGCATGCTGAGTTGAGATAGGTTGCCGATGGCTTTACCTATAGGGTCAGGTCATTTTCCGGTTATGACGTGAATGGATATCGCTTTCGCACAACAAGCTACGAGAAGAGTCGACCCAATCGAAGAACCACAAGTTCCGGAGTTTTTACGCCTAGCGTTGATGAGGTCGAGTATTGTGGAAGAATTGAAGAAATATACGAACTCAAGTTTCATGGTTCCAAACCTTTTAATCCCATCATATTCAAATGCTATTGGTTTGATCCTGAAGTAACGAGACGAACATATTGTAATCTTGGTCTAGTCGAAATTCGACAGGATTCCATCTTACCAGGAGACGATGTCTATATTGTGGCCCAACAGGCCACGCAAGTTTATTATCTCCCATATACATGTCAAACCAAAAGGCATCTTAAGGGTTGGGATATTGTGCATAGGGTATTGCCACACGGTAAAGTGCCTGTCCCAAATGATGAAGATTACAACTTAAACCCAAACACATATGACGAAGAGTTCTTTCAAGAAGAGGGACTAGAAGGGAGGTTTGAGATAGACTTAACCAAAGCGATCAGAATGGAAGTAGACAATGAAATGGTTATTGAAGAGGATGCTGGAGATGAGGTGCAAAATGTGAAGGACTTACAAATGCTTGAGCGATTACATTTAGACAATGACAATGGCAACATTGCTCATTCGGATAGTGTTGATTATTTCGACATGATTGATAGTGATGATAAGACTTATGATGCAGCTAATCCCGATCATGAAGATTATCTAATACATGTAATACTATTTTATTTTGTAATTACATTTTGTTTATTTTGCATCTCTTTCTAAGTACTTCTTTTTTTATCTGTGCTTATTGGTTTACTCTTTTTAATTACAGGTGATTGAACAAAGATGGTGGGCGGTGGGATGAGGAAGCTAACGTCCTTGTACTGAAGGACAAGCACCACTGCACCGGGGGAGAGTAGGAGGAGGAGCAGCTGCAGGAGGGAGCCATTGCCTGCCGCTCCATCGCGTGAGGAGGAGGAGGAGGAGTAGGTGCCCTAGGAGGACGCCGATGACGCGTAGGAGGATGAGGAGGAGGAGGCAACAGTAGGGGGTTCTGCTTTCTCAAGTTCATCGAGCATCTACTTGTGAGGTCCCGTAAGCCACCCTCAGCGACCGATACCTCGTGAGAGACACCCACTGATTCGACTAAAAGGTCATAATGGCTAGAGGGGGGTGAATAGCCTAATAAAAATTTCTACAACAACACTTAATGAAATGGTTAGACAATTATGAGGCCAAGAAAGTGTTGTGCTAACCTACTCAAAATGCAAGCCACCTACCATAATTCTAGTTTAGATAGTATCTATTCACACAATAGCTATGACACTACCCTATATTAGTGTGCTCTCAAAGGCTAACTAAAGAGCCACACCAACCAAGCAAGCAAGCTCTCACAACTAGTTACACTAAAGAGCTTGACAACTAGTTTGCAATAATGTAAGGAGAGTGATCAAGAAGGTTATACCGCCAAGTAGATGAAGGAACCAATCAATCACAAGGATGAATAACAATGAAGACCAATCACCTTGGAAACAATGATGAACATAATGATTTTTACCAAGGTTCACGTGCTTGCTGGTAAGCTAGTCCTTGTTGTGGCAATTCACTCACTTGGAGGTTCACGCGCTAATTGGCTTCATACGCCAAACCCTCAATATGGTGCCGCACAACCAACATAAGATGAGGATTACATAAGCCACGAGCAATCCACTAGAGTACATTTTGGCTCTCCGCTGGGAAAAGGTCAAGAACCCCTCACAATCACCACGATCGGAGCCGGAGACAATCACCACTATCCGCTCAACGATCCTCACTGCTCCAAGCCATCTAGGTGGCGGCAACCACCAAGGGTAACAAGCAAAATTCATAGCGAAACACAAACACCAAGTGCCTCTAGATGCAATCAATCAAGCAATGCACTTGGATTCTCTCCCAATCTCACAAAGATGATGAATCAATGATGGAGATGAGTGGGAGGGCTTTGACTAAACTCACAAGGTTGCTATATCAATGTAAATGACCAAAGGTGTGAGCTTCAACCGGCCATAGGGCTTAAATAGAAGCCCCCACGAAATAGAGCCGTTGTACCCCTTCACTGGGCACAACGTGGGCTGACCAGACGCTCCGGTCAGGTTGACCGAACGCTGGACCTCAGCGTCCGGTCGCCCGACGACAACCATGTGTCCCGATCACAATGGTCACTTGAGGTGACTGGACACTGCGCTATTACTGACTGAACGCTCAGCTTCCAGCGTCTGGTCGTTTCCAGTAAGGTTCCAGAAATGACTTTCTTTGACCAGACGCGTCCGGTCATGCTTGACCGGACTTTGACAGCGTCCGATCACACATTGACTTTCATCAGCGCTGTCTGACAATAGGACCAGACCCTGGACCTCAGTGTCCGGTCGCTGAGCGACCCAGCGTCCAGTTGTTTGACCGACGCCAGCATCTCTGCTGTTACAACTGACCGGACGCGCCGGTTCCACTGGGACTAGTGTTCGATCACCTTGTGACCAGCGAGGCTAACTCCTCTTCACCTCTAACTTCTTCACCCTTGCTCAAATGTGCCAACCACCAAGTGTATCACCTTGTGCACATGTGTTAGCATATTTTAACAAACATTTTCAAGGGTGTTAGCATTCCACTAGATCCTAAATGCATATGCAATGAGTTAGAGTATCTAGTGGCACTTTGATAACCACATTCCGATATGAGTTTCACCCCTCTTAATAGTACGACTATCAATCCTAAATATGATCACACTCTCTAAGTGTCTTGATCACCAAAACAAAATAGCTCCTATGGTTTATACCTTTGCCTTGAGCCTTTTGTTTTTCTCTTTCTTCTTTCCAAGTCCAAGCACTTTATCATCATCATGGCATCATCATCACCATGCTATGATCTTCATTTGCTTCACCACTTGGAATGTGCTACCTATCTCATGATCACTTGATAAACTAGGTTAGCACTTAGGGTTTCATCAATTCACCAAAACCAAACTAGAGCTTTCATCGACTCGAGGGGGAAAAGTAAATAACTTTAGATGTTATCACTACTGATTCCTTTTGAGATTAAGTAGGCTTAATTTCATCTTTTGATATGTCATGTATTTGATGGCCTGTAGATGATTCCTTATTGGTGCGCCGCGCATCCCCAGTGCTGGGAACAGATGGTGGACAAGTGGTGCTCACGCGAGTGGGAGGAGACGCACAACTTGTGCCGGGAGTGGCGTTTGATGATGTCAGGTGTAGCACACCATCAAGGCAGCCGTAGCCTTAGCGGATACGCAGAAACATGGGTACGTGAATTCATTTATTTATTCTAACGCTCAATTCTACATGATTTCTAATCATCTTGCTGTTTTTCTCACAGTCGGTGTCACATGGTGGCCAACCTTGCTCCATCTTCAAGGCATTTGCTATGGCCCATAAGGGCAAGGCGACGTCCGACGCTCAGCTTCCAGCGTCCGGTCATTTCCAGTAAGGTTCTAGAAACGACTTTCTTTGATCGGACGCGTCCGGTCATGCTTGACCGGACCCTGACAGCGTCCGGTCACACATTGACTTTCATCAGTGCTGTCCGACAATAGGATCGGACCCTAGACCTCAGCTACCGGTCGCTGAGCGACCCAGCATCCAATCGTTTGACCAACGCCAGCATCAATTCACCAAAACCAAACTAGAGCTTTCAATCTCCCCCTTTTTGGTAATTGATGACAACCCTTTCACAAAGATATGAATTGAAATACAATTGAATCCATGTTGCTTGCCCAAGCATATTTACCATGTGTAAAAGAATATAGACAAGTTTCATGAACCCCATATGGTAGCAATTGCTCCTTCTACATATGTGCGAAGAGTTTGGATTGTAGCTTGCACATATGCTTAGATAGGAAATATAGGAGACAATGTCTACCAAATGATGCTAAGGTATAAAAGATGGACCTTTGAAGCGTGATACCAATCAGAGTGCACCATTATACCATCCTTAGCACCATGGTTAGCTCTATACCACTTGGAAACATACTTTGAAAAGATACCACTTGTGAAAACTTACTTGAAAAAGAAAGTGATCTAATGATTTCATTTCATCATTCAATCTTACAACTAGCATACATCACACAAGCATGGATTTTGTAATTTAAAACTTGTGCTATGCAAGCAAACATATGAAATGCACATTCAAATGCACCATACAAGTTCATGAGCTTGCTCCCCCTACTTGTATGCTTTAAAATTTTAATTGATCCATTTCCTTTGTCATATCTCTCCCCCTATGCCAAACTCTCCCCCTATTACTTATATCTTTGTTTCTCTCCCCCTTTGTCATCAATGACCACAAAGACTTAAAATATAGATAGGTTGAGATTTATCAATGTCAATCAATGGGGTGAGGATCATATTCTCAAATTTGGTCCAATCTAGATCATTTGCCAAAGATATTTAACTCGGTTTGATCCAAGGACAAGCTTCTTCACACCTCCAAATAAGGATTATCTTGTACCATGTTGAGTTAAATACTTAGAGCTCATTTTCTAGATCAAACACTAGGTTTACAAGCCCATAAACATGTCATATGCTACCACTATATCAAGTCAAGCATAGAAGCAATAGTGATACCATATAAACATCAAAATCATTTGATTTTCATGAATGAGCCTAATAAAATGGAACCACTTGAAGGGTCCTAATAAAAAAATTGAAAATGTGACTAGATGCACTAACCATGTCCTTAGCAAGGATGTATGTCATGCCAATCAACTTTTACCTTGGATTGCTCGAAGGAGAGGCATGTCATATGAGTGGGGGGTGCATCAACACATATTTGAGAAATCCAATATGTTCAACTCATTCCTTCGCTTACAAAACCTTTTCTCATCCAATGGCTTGGTGAATATATCGGTAAGTTGATCTTCGGTGCCTACACTCTCAATGCAAATGTCCCCTTTTTATTGATGATCTCTTATGAAATGGTGGCGGACATCAATGTGCTTTGTCCTTGTATGTTGAACCGGATTGTTGGTCAACTTGATTGCACTTTCATTGTCACATAGCAATGGCACTTTCTTGAACTCGATTCCAAAGTCACTCAAAGTGGCCTTCATCCAAAGTACTTGTGCACAACAACTACCGACGGATATGTATTTGGCTTTGGTGGTTGATAATGCAACACTATTTTGCTTCTTTGATGACCATAAGACAAGTGATCTTCCCAACAATTGATATGTGCCCGATGTGCTCTTTCTTTCGACCTTGCATCCCATATAATCCGAGTTGGAGTAACCAACTAGCTCAAACTTTGCTTCTTTGGGATACCACAAACAAACATTTGGTGTATGCTTTAAGTACCTCAAAACTCTCTTTGTAGCCTTCAAATGACTTTCTCTTGGCGAGGCTTGAAATCTTGCACACATACATACACTAAACATGACATCCGGCCTTGATGCGGTCACATAGAGTAGGCTTCCAATCATAGACCGATACAATTTTTGATCCACCATATTACCACTTGCATCACTATCCAAGTTGCCATTTGTTCCCATTGGTATGCTAATGACTTTACTTTCACTCATGCCAAACTTCTTGATCATGTCCTTGATATACTTGCCTTGACTTACAAATGTACCATTCTTCAATTGCTTGATTTGAAGACCAAGGAAGTAACTTAACTCTCCAATCATAGACATCTCAAACTCATTAGCCATCATTTTTCCAAACTCATCACAAAAATCTTGATTGGTTGATCCAAATATGATATCATCAACATAGATTTGCAATACAAATAGATCTTTTCCAATCTTCTTGATGAAAAGAGTGGTGTCAACCTTGCCCATTGTGAACCCTTTAGAGAGTAGAAAATCCCTCAATCTCTCATACCATGCTCTAGGTGCTTGTTTCAATCCATACAAAGCCTTCTTCAACTTGTATACATGGTTGGGCTTCTTGTCATCTTCAAAACCAGGAGGTTGCTCAACATATACTTCTTCATTGATGTATCCATTTAGAAATGCACTCTTAACATCCATTTGATAGAGCTTGATGTTGTGGGCACAAGCATAGGCTAGCAAGATTCTAATTACTTCCAATCTAGCAACTGGGGCATACGTTTCTTCAAAGTCAAGACCTTCAACTTGTGTATAGCCTTGTGCTACCAATCTTGCTTTGTTCCTTACTACTATCCCATCTTGATCTTGCTTATTTCTAAAAACCCATTTGGTTCCAATCACATTGTGTCCTTTTGGTCTTTCTACCAACTCCCATACTTGATTTCTTGTGAAGTTATTCAATTCTTCATGCATAGCATTTACCCAATCAACATCCTTCAATGCTTCATCTATCTTCTTTGGTTCAATAGATGACACAAATGAGAAATGCTCACAAAATGAAGCCAATCTTGATATAGTTTGCATACCTCTTGAAATATCACCAATGATAGTATCCAATGGATGATCCCTTGCAACATTGGTTGGTTGGAGGATTAGAACTTGATTGCTTACGCTTGCTTGATCATTGGGTTGAGATGATGTACTAGCCACTTGATCTTGTTCATTATCATGAGAGCTTGCTTGAGTTGTATCATCTTGCACATTTGAGTTAGAGAGCACTTGCACTCGATCATCTTCATCATCATTCACTTGCCTAGGCCTCAATTCACCAACATCCATGTTCTTCATGGCATTTGAAAGTTGAATGCCTCTAACATCTTCCAAGTTCTCATTCTCTACTTGTGAACCCTTGGTTTCATCAAATTCAACATCATGAACTTCCTCAAGAGTACCACTATCCAAATTCCAAACTCTATATGCTTTGCTTGTAGTGGAATAACCAAGTAGGAATCCTTCATCATATTTCTTGTCAAACTTGTCCAATCTAGTGCCTTTCTTCAAGATATAGCATTTGCAACCAAAGACCCAAAAATATGCAATGTTGGACTTTCTACCATTCAAGAGCTCATATGGTGTCTTCTCTTTCAATGGGTGACAATAGAGGCGATTGCTACAATAGCAAGCCATTTTGATAGCTTCGGCCCAAAAGGATTGACTCACATTGTACTCACTAAGCATAGACCTTGCTATATCAATGAGTGTTCTATTCTTCCTCTCAACAAGGCCATTTGATTGTGGAGTGTACTTGGCCAAGAATTAATGTCTAATTCCAAATTCATCACACAACTCATCAATTCTAGTGTTCTTGAACTCACTACCATTGTCACTTCTAACTCTCTTGATGGTTGTTTCAAACTTATTATGAATGCCTTTGACAAATGATTTGAATGTTGCAAACATATTACTTTTGTCCACTAGAAAGAATACCCAAGTGTATCTAGTATAGTCATCCACTATCACAAAGCCATATTTGTTTCCACCGATACTAGTGTATTGTGTTGGCCCAAACAAATCCATGTGCAATAACTCAAATGCTTTACTAGTGTTCATCATGCTTTTCTTAGGATGGGTGTTTCCAAATTGTTTGCTGGCTTGACAAGAGCTACAAAGCTTATCATTTTCAAACACAACATCTTTCAAGCCTTTAACTAAGTCATGTTTAACCAGTCTATTCAATTATTTCATTCTAACATGACCAAGCCTTCTATGCCATAACCAACCCATGCTAGATTTAGTGAACAAGCATGTAGATAATCTAGCTTCACTAGCATTGAAATCAACCAAGTATAGATTCTCATATCTAAAACCTTTGAAGATCAAGTTAGAGCCATCTACACTTATGATCTCTACATCATCTATCCCAAATATGCATTTGAATCCAAGATCACATAATTGAGCCACGAATAGCAAATTGAAGTTCAAGCTCTCTACTAACAATACATTGGATATGCTCATGTCATTGGATATTGTAATCTTACCAAGCCCTTTGACCTTGCCTTTGCCATTATCACCAAATGTGATACTATCATAACCTTCATTGCCATTGGTGTTGATTGAGTTGAACATTCTTGCATCACTGGTCATGTGTTGAGAGCACCCACTATCAAGAACTCAATGCCTTCCTCCGACTTTGTAATTGACCTATAAAAGAAGATCAAATCTTTTTAGGTACCTAAACTTGCTTGGGTCCTTGAAGGTTAGTCACTAAGCTCTTTGGTACCCAAATGGCTTTCTTCTTTGAGCTCATCCATGGTTTACCAATGAACTTAGCCTTCACACCATTTGTACCCTTAGTAAGCATATAGCATGAATCAAGCTTTATGAAGGATACATTAGCTTGTGATTTCTTGTTCATGCATTTTTTCTCTACATGACCAACTTGCTTGCAACTAGTGCAAAACCGACCATTGTTCTTCACAAAACTAGTCTTATGAGGAGCAAAGGCCGCCTTGCCTTTCTTGGGGGTGTAGCCCAATCCCTCTTTGTAGAGAGAAGCTCTTTGGCTACCCAATCACATAAGCAAGCGGTCCTCACCACCATAAGCTTTAGCTAAGGTGTGAGTGAGCTTGTTGACCTCCTTCTTGAGGTTCTCATTCTCAACCACTAGTGAGGTGTCACAAGTGAGACCATCACTACTAGATGAGGTAGAAGTGAAAGTGCTACAAGAAGGGTTAGTGGGAGCAACAATGATAGGCATAGATAGTGATTCATCAATTATATCACAAGTTAAACCTACATTGCAAGTTTCAACATGCTTCTTTTTATTTTGCTCATTAAGCGAAGAAGAATGAGCTTTTTCAAGCTTCTTGTGAGCCTTGCCTAGTTTCTCATGGGCTTCCTCTAGCCTCTCATGAGTTGCTTTGAGCTCATCAAGGGCTTGCTTAAGGGCTTTTACCTCCTTATTCAAGCTCTTGCATTCTCTTCTCTTAATATCAAAATGTTCTTTAGCATCTTCTAGCATGTCAAACAATTCATCTTTGGTAGGCTCATCATCATCACTATCACTATCATTTTAATGTTCATTTTCATCATGTTCTTCATCACTTTTATCATCACAAGATTGTATCTTAGTGGCCTTAGCCATGAAGCATGATGAAGATTCGAAGAGAGAAGGCTTCTCATTGATAGCAATGCTTGCAAGAACCTTCTTCTTGGTGGTCTTGACATCATCACTATCATCATCATTATCACTTGACAAAGCATCGCTATCCCAAGTGACTACATATGAACCACCCTTCTTCTTCTTGAAGGCCATCTTGTCCTTCTTCTCTTTCTTTTCCTTCTTGTTCTTCTTGTTGTCATCATCATTGTCGCTATTGTATGGGTATTGAGCAACAAGATGGTCTTTGCTTCCACACTTGAAGCACCTTCTTGACTCTTCTTTGTTCTTGGATGAAGACTTCTTCCTTCTAGCATGGTAGCCCTTCTTCACCATGAACTTGCCAAATCTCTTGACAAAGAGAGCCATCTTCTCATCATCATCATCATTCCAAGATTCATCCTCTTCACTTGATGTTTCTTGCTTAGCTTTGCCCTTGGATGATGTGGCCTTGAATGCCACATTCTTCTTCTTCTCATCCTTCTTCTCATCTTTCTTTTCCTTATTTTCTTCCTTCTCATCTTCATCTCTATATGTATTATCGGTCATGATGTCTCCCAACACTTGGTTTGGTGTCACGGTGTCCAAACCACTTCTTACTAGAATAGTGACCAATGTGCTAAATCTTGAAGGTAAGCATCTCAAGAACTTGTGGGAGAAGTCCTTGTCCTTCACCTCTTCTTCAAGTGCTTTGAGATCATTGATAAGCACTTGAAGCCTATGAAACATATCTGGCACACTCTCATCCTCCTTCATCTTGAAGCTTGCAAACTTCTCTTTGAGGATATATGCCTTAGCACCCTTTACGGCTTGAGTGCCCTCAAATGATTCTTCCAACTTCTTCCAAGCTTCATGTGCCATCTCAATATTCTTGATTTGCTCAAATGTTCTTTTATCAATTGCATCATGAATAGCACTTAGAGCAATGTCATTATTTTAGAGAAGCACTTCTTCGGCCGCGGTGGGATTCTCTGGATCTTCAATTTCAATTTTGGTTTCAACCACCTTCCGCACCTTCCTATTGATTGACTTGATGTGTGTGGTCATCTTTGACTTCCAATAAGGATAATTTGTGCCATCAAATTGGGGTGGCTTCTTGGTGTTGTTGATTTGAGCCATTTTTACACCGAAGGTTGTTAAGCCTCAAATCATGGTGACCTTAGCTCTAATACCACTTGAAAGGTCCGAATTGCTAGAGGGGGGAGGTGAATAGCCTAATAAAAATTTCTACAACAACACTTAACAAAATAGTTAGACAATTATGAGGTCAAGCAAGTGTTGCGCTAGCCTACTCAAAATGCAAGCCACCTACCATAATTCTAGTTTAGATAGTATCTATTCACACAATAGCTATGACACTACCCTATATTAGTGTTCTCTCAAAGGCTAACTAAAGAGCCACACCAACTAAGCAAGCAAGCTCTCACAACTAGTTACACTAAAGAGCTTGACAACTAGTTTGTAGTAATGTAAGGAGAGTGATCAAGAAGGTTATACCACCATGTAGATGAAGGAACCAATCAATCACAAGGATGAATAACAATGAAGACCAATCACCTTAAAATCAATGATGAACACAATGATTTTTACCAAGGTTCACTTGCTTGTCGATAAGCTAGTCCTCATTGTGGCGATTCACTCACTTAGAGGTTCATGCGCTAATTGGCTTCACACGCCAAACCCTCAATAGGGTGCCGCACAACCAACACAAGATGAGGATCACACAAGCCACGAGCAATCCAATAGAGTACCTTTTGGCTCTTCGCTGGGGAAAGGTCAAGAACCCCTCACAATCACCACGATCAGAGCCAGAGACAATCACCACTCTCCGCTCAACGATCCTCGCTGCTCCAAGCCGTCTAGGTGGTGGCAACCACCTAGAGTAACAAGCGAAATCCGCAGTGAAACACGAACACCAAGTGCCTCTAGATGCAATCACTCAAGCAATGCACTTGGATTCTCTCCCAATCTCACAAAGATGATGAATCAATGATGGAGATGAGTGGGAGGGCTTTGGCTAAGCTCACAAGGTTGCTATGTCAATGTAAATGGCCAAAGGTGTGAGCTTCAACCGGCCATGGGGCTTAAATAGAAGCCCCCACAAAATAGAGCCGTTGTACCCCTTCACTGGGCACAATGTGGGCTGACCGGACGCTCCGGTCATGTTGACCGGACGCTGGACCTCAGCGTCCGGTCGCCCGACGACAGCCATGTGTCCCGATCACAACGGTCACTTGAGTTGACCGGACACTGCACTATTACTGACCAAACGCTCAGCTTCCAGCGTTCGGTCATTTCCAGTAAGGTTCCAAAAATGATTTTCTTTGATCGGACGTGTCCGGTCATGCTTGACCAGACCCTGACAGCGTCTGGTCACACATTGACTTTCATCAGCGCTGTCCGACAATAGGACCGGACCTTGGACCTCAGCGTCCGGTCGCTGAGCGATCCAGCGTCTGGTCGTTTGACTGACGCCAGCATCTCTGCTGTTACAACTGACCGGACGCGCTGGTTCCACTGGGACCAGCGTCCGGTCACCTTGTGACCAGCGAGACTAACTCCTCTTCACCTCTAACTTCTTCACCCTTACTCAAATGTGCCAACCACCAAGTGTATCACCTTGTGCACATGTGTTAGCATATTTTAACAAACATTTTCAAGGGTGTTAGCATTCCACTAGATCCTAAATGCATATGCAATGAGTTAGAGCATCTAGTGGCACTTTGATAACCGCATTCTGATACGAGTTTCACCCCTCTTAATAGTACGGCTATCAATCCTAAATGTGATCACACTCTCTAAGTGTCTTGATCACCAAAACAAAATAGCTCCTATGGTTTATACCTTTGCCTTGAGCTTTTTGTTTTTCTCTTTCTTCTTTCCAAGTCCAAGCACTTTATCATCATCATGGCATCATCATCACCATGCTATGATCTTCATTTGCTTCACCACTTGGAGTGTGCTACCTATCTCATAATCACTTGATAAACTAGGTTAGCACTTAGGGTTTCATCAATTCACCAAAACCAAACTAGAGCTTTCATCGACCCGAGGGGGAAAAGTAAGTAACTTTAGATGTTATCACTACTAATTCCTTTTGAGATTAAGTAGGCTTAATTTCATCTTCTGATATGTCATGTACTTGATGGCCTATAGATGATTCTTTATTGGTGCACCGCGCATCCCCAGTGCTGGGAACAGATGGTGGACAAGTGGTGCTCACGCGAGTGGGAGGAGATGCACAACTTGTGCCGGGAGCGGCGTTTGATGATGCCAGGTGTATCACACCATCAAGGCAGCCGCAGCCTTAGTGGATACGCAGAAACATGGGTACGTGAATTCATTTATTTATTCTAACGCTCAATTCTGCATAATTTCTAATCATCTTGCTGTTTTTCTCGCAGTCGGCGTCACATGGTGGCCAGCCTTGCTCCATCTTCAAGGCATTTGCTATGGCCCACAAGGGCAAGGCGACGTCCGACGTTGACTACAACCCGGAGGACGGGCCCGAGGCGTACAGCAATGCGACCGTCCACAACTGCCTCAGTGAGTACACATCGATGGCAAGGAAGGTCCATGGGCCACAGTACTATCTGAGCACCAAGGACCTTGATGGAGAAGTCGTCGTGAGGGTGGGAGGAGGCAAGAAGCATGGGCGGTACTAGATTGGCGACGGCGCAATTGACTTAGCCGCTACTCCTAGTCTCTCCCAGATTCGAGTAAGCGGCACGAGCAGGAGCCCGGCCATACGACCTCGGCAGGACACTTCACACCACCAGGTGGAGGCACTCGAGGTTATTCCTGGTTTATTCGTCGTTTATTGGTTTTTTTCATACCTTTCCTTTGCATTATTTTAACATTAGGGTGAATATATTGTAGGCCTAGCTAGAACAAGAAAGGAGGATACGGGAGCAGATGCAGGCGAAGATGGAGAGGGTGGAGGCCGAGCGGGAGGCCGAGCAGCGGAGGATGGCGGAGATTCTTCAGTACATGCAAAGTCTTGGCGCCACTACGGGTGTAGTTTCGCCACCTTCGCTATTCGCTCTACCTCCACCTCCACCTCCTCAATATTCTACTCCTGTGAGTATAAATATTTTAGTTTGTATGTTCATGCTTACGGTCAAACCTAGTGGAGTATGAAAGTTTTATTTATGTATGGTATATATTTATCTTGTCTCACACATGCAATCTCTTCTTCTTTGTACAGAATCAATCAGCGACATCGAACGATCCTCATGCTTCAGCGAATCCTTCACCAAATCAGTGATGATACTTGTGGTTATTAATGGTACTTCTATTTGCAATTGTGGTTGAAGATGATGGAGCACTTGGATTACTTGTGAACTTATTTGTGATATATTGTGAGACATGTGACGTTTGTGATATATATGTGGTGTTGGTGATATATATGTGTTGTTGATGATATATATGTGATGTTGGTGATGTTTGTTATATATATCTTCTGTTTATTTGGATGGGATATAAAAAACAAATAAAAAAGGCTGTTTTCAGTCACTTTGCCGAGTGCAATGGCCATGACACTCGGCAAAGTGACTACCTGGGAACTACCTGGGAACATGCTTTGCTGAATGCAATGGCCATTGCACTCGGCAAACATCACAGATTTGCCGAGTGACATGGGCCAGGCACTCGGCAAAGGTCGCCTGTTTGCCGAGTGTCTTGTCGGCGGCACTCGGCACAGTGGCCACCTTTGCCGAGTGTCTAAGTCAACGGCGCTCGGCAAAGCGGGTACCTTTGCCGAGTGCTTGACCTTGACACTCGGCAAAGCCACTGTCACGGTGGCGCTCGCCGTCACGGCCACTTTTCTTTGCCGAGTGTTGAATTGGCACTCGGCAAAGCCTTTGTCGAGTGCCCGATAAAGTGCACTCGGCGAAGAGGTCTTTGCCGATAAACTGTTTACCGAGCGTCCTTTGCCGAGTGTATATCGGCCTTTGCCGAGTGCCTCAGGCACTCGGCAAAGAAGCCGCCTCCGGTAGTGACGAGATCTAATGATAAAAAATAATGTCAAAACTGAACTGTCAAATTCTGCTATTTCTGTTCCAGATTATATTCATATATCAAAATGGCAAATGGGACTGTCTTGGAAATTAATGGGTAATCACCTTATGTAGATATCATTGGCCCTCAAATACTCTGTCGAGCACTTGTCATCAATTTTTGCCAATTCTGTTCCAGTTTATTTTTCATTTGAAGTGGCAAATGCGATGGCCTTTGGAAATTAATTCATTTGAAGTGGCAAGTGCGATGGCCTTTGGAAATTAATGTGGAGTCAGCTTATTGTAGTAGATATCATTAGCTCTCCAATAGTCCAATACTCTAACGAACACTTAGTTGTCTCTTTCTGCCAATTCTGTTCCATTTTGATATTCATTTGAAGTGGCATATGGGATTGGCTTGGAAATTAATGGCCAATCAGCTTGAGAGGTCCATAGTTCCATACATGCGAAGTGTAATGTGCAACAGTGATAATGCTCATTCAAACACACACTATCAGCACACTTTGTCAGTCACTCAGTCCACATGCTTCATTCCGTTTTCTTTATACACACTTGCAAATCTGTTTGACTTGTCCGTTTGAGCACAGTTCACTGGATTTCTGTTCCTTTCTTCCTTTTTCCATATGAACTCTCTCTTGGTTTTTGTTTGATTTTTTTGTTGTTTTTGTATTATATATGAGCAAGACAAATAAGGGTCTGGGTTTTTGTTTAATCATTGTTTTCCTTCTCTGTATGAACTTAAGGTATATATCAAGAACGTTGCTTTGTGATGTCTTGATCTCAATGTTGTTTCTCACATTGCTAACCTCTTTGGTTTTGTTGTTGCCTTATAGGTGCTTGGTCTGGAGAAGCTAAAAATAGAGCTGCAATCTCGTGGATTAAAATTAAAATGTGATGGAACTTTACAGGAGCGAGCTGCCCGACCCTTCCTTCTGAAGACAACTTGGATAAGTTACCAAAGAAGCTGCTCACAAAGGCTACTACTGGGGGAGTGAGAAGTTGTAGCAGCATATAAACAAGTACTAGAGCAAAATAAAAACTCATAACTAGATACTAAAATGTTGGCTAGCTAACATATATAACTTGCAATTGTTGTGAAAGAGTAAGCATATCAATTATGGCATGAACATATATGCAATAAAGTAGTAAAATTTAACATGACACTAAGCATGTTTATAATGAATTCCCACACCAGTAATTCTTGAAGAGTTAAAGCATGCTCATTTGCTCTGGTATTTTCACAAGCATAACAACAACTTTGATTTGTTTGGTTCAAGTAAACCCAAGCTTGTTTTCTCTTAACTTTGTGTTGGGATCCACATTCATCACATTTTCTTGAATGGTGGCCTCATGTGCCATGGTTGCTGTCATTTTTTCGACATTCTTAGTCACACCCTTCAAGATCACCTTGGACTTCATTTAACATGTCCAAAAGTTGACCACTTGATACACTCTCCTTCCCCTTCTAGCCTCTATCTTTTTGCAACAACATATACGACATCAAATTAGTTTCATTAATTCCACAATGAAGTATGTCTTAATAGTGTATCTGTTTGGTGCAAAGTTAAAGAAGTTTGACTTAGGACATAACTAAGATGGTCTACATATTTGGTTAATCAATTTTTTTTATTTGTATTAAACACATTTAAATTATTTTTTATCTTTACAGTAGATAGATCTTGAGTGGAGCTGTGACAAACGGATCTAGTGCTACAAATTCTAAATCTGTAAGGCACGGTTACTATTGCGGCGTGGACGTGAGGAATCTCCACGTTTCACTTTTACTATTTCGCTGTCAGTTGTCACTGTCTGTTCTAGCTTGTCTGAAACGGTCAAGGATAAGCTCACGTTGCCCTCTTAAATTTGATCACGATAAAACTTTTGAACCGGTCTACATTTGTTGTGATGGCCTCATTATTAGTGACTTCAACGAGGGACTGCTAAATTGAAGTTACCAATTATCCTCGCCATATATGAGCTATTTTGAGGGTGTTCGTTGCTCCGTTCACAGTTCCGAAAACAGGCCGACAAAGTGGATTATCCAAAAAAGAAAAAGGAAAAGGGTCACAGACTGGATTACGTACGTGCTGGGAACGGGCGCCACTACCTGTGTAGAGCACCGGCAAGTAATCACTGCTGTTACTTTTGAGTTTTGAACCTCCATCAATTTGGCCGTGGTAATTGTGGTAAGCTTACACCATGGACAGACAGGCTCAGGTAACACCGTAATAGCCTGTTTAAGAAAGCTAAAGGTTGTATTGTATTAGAAGCCAAACACAGGTAGGAACGAACTTTTGTTGGCTTACGTACATAGAATGCTAATACCAGAGGTATTGTTATATATGTTCAATCTATTCAAAACATAATTAAAGAGTAAAGTTCGTGGTCTGTCCTCGAACTTGTGAAGGTGTGTCATAAAGTATGCTTTTGAGCTAGCTTTTACAATCGGCCCACAGAACGAAGGTGGCTTGTGAAAAGCAGAAGCTCGATTAAACTGACCCTTAGACGCTTGCTAATCAAACATCTGACCTTGACAGCCGTCTTCAGGATGAAATGAAAAGTTAGATCAGACTCAGAGAGGAAGAAGGAACGGATGGGCTCAGGCAGTGCCCGAATTAACGTGACACCGTAGATCGATGAGGACGCGTCCGCCGCGGTATCGTTTGTTACGGGAGCGTGAAAACGGCGGGCCACTTGCGCAGGTCGACTGTTTAATTTCTAGCAGTTATCTGATCTACCAGGCCCCGGTGACCACTAGCCCCTGACGTACGTGACAGTAAACCGTTGCTAGGATGTACCACTTGACCGTCCCGTTGCTTTCTGCTCGAGGTAACCCGTGTGAAAGGGTAAGGTACGAGCAGCGCAGCCAATGCAAATGCTCGCTGCTGATGCATGCATTCGCCGCCGTGGCTGCGTGGCAGGTTTGGCTTCCCGTTCAGAAAACTAAAAGCTTGAAGATGAAGCGATAGCGCTGAGGCGATAGAGACGAAGTGCTCATGAACTAAGAACATGAGCTGCACTACTTCTTCAGTAGAGACTAGAAACTCGAACGAAATTAATTAAACCATGCTCCCATGTAATCATTTTGGTACTGAACCACCAGGTATATATACGAAGATCTAAATATATATACTGAAGAGAACTATATATGTACAGACATGGCCGCCGGGTGAGCAACGGCAACGTATCATGCACTCCTCACCTGAAACGGCAACTGGCCTAGGAAACTTAGGTGCTAGCTAACAAGTTGCTCACGTCTAACTTAATATACTGCTACTAAGCAAACGGACTCCAGCATTCAAGCTAGTGGTGTCACGCCACTGCTGTGGTGCGCTCAAACCTGTTCTCCTTTATCGGCGGGAGCATGGGCCTCCGCGCGACCCGGCTCCATGCCGGGCTTGCGCCGCCGCCACCGCAGCTCCCGGCCCGTAGCTCGCCTTTGAGCAAGGCCATCCTGGCCTTGCGCTCCCCCCGCGCGCTCTGCGCTTTCAGCCTCGCCACCAGCGCCTCCGCGTCCTTCCTCCTCATCACGATCTTCACCGTCAACACCGCCTTGCCGGCCAGGGCCGGAGCCGCGCCGTCGCCATCACCACCCGCCCGCAGGGCTCGTCCCGCACGAGGACGCCCCGCACCCGTCGTTTCCTCCTCAACGTCGCCGTCATCGTCGTCCCGCCCCTGCTTGCGCGCCGTGGCCACCACGCGGCGGCTCGGCGTGGCAGGAGGCGCTGCCTCGGTGACGACGACGTTCTCGGAGCGCCTGCGCCCGGTCCCGGCGCCCCTCCTGCCGGTGCCGGTGGCCTCGCGGGACGCGCGCGGCGGCACGGTGTTGCCCATGTCTGTGCGTGCGTGCGTGGAGCGAAACTGGCCAAGTGAGGGGTTACGAGGGGAGTGACACGAGATGGTGGTGTTCGGAACTCGGACGGTTCCTCGGCCGTGCTTTAACTATTGTAGCGTCACGAAGCGGAGGACTTGTTCAGACAGGGTAAAAGGGGACGTGTGCGCATCGCGGCACGGATAAGTTTTCCCGTTCTCGTGGGCCTGAACGGAAGCGCGGGAACTAAAGGCCCGTTTGATTGAGACCCTATCAGGCAGGTTCAGGCATCAATCTCAGTCTCGACGTCTAAAATCGAACGTCTACGATAAGATGTGGCTGTGTCAGGGAAACCGTCTCTAAATGCCTAATAATTCACGTACTAGAGCATCATTATACTTCTTCGTTGCGAATGAGTCTGCGGTCCAGTCGTAGGGCTGTCCAGGAACTCTGTTGATCACATCTTTTTCTGATTTTTTTTTCAGAAAATTTAGGGTATACACAGACTTGTGCATTCGGTGGTACTACGCGTTTTCCACACACCGGAGACGACGCCTCCTAATCTCTTCTTTACGTATGTACGGACGCGCACGCATACGTGTGCATGTGGTGTGAGTGTGAAGTGTGTGAGTTGTGTGCATCTAATTTGTACTTGATAAAAAAATTATACTTCTTCGTTATCAAGAAATGTTTTTTTAAGACATAAGGGAAGGCACTTTATCCATTCCTTGTTTCAATCGGTGTCGAATAAAGTTTCAAGTTGCCCAACCCTTATACATATATATTTTTTTAATCTAGATAGAACCTTTGAACCGGTCTATAAAGTTTTTTTTTGCGACGAACCGGTCTGTATAGATTGTGACGGCCTCAAAGTAGCTCATTAAGGCACTAACTAAGGGCCTGTTTGGAACGAAGGAATCCAAAATGCAGGAATAGGAAAAAACGTAGGAATAAGATATGATGAAAAGTGAAAAACTACGGGATTTCAAAACACAGGAACATAAAATTTAGGTTGTTTGGAACACAGAAATTTATAACATATAAATTGCAACATGTTAGGCAAATATGGGTACTAATTACTATATCTATTAGGCACGGATATGACCCCACCATGTTCTTCTCGTCTTAACTGTTCTTTTTTCCCTCCACTTCGTCACTGTGGTCCATGCTCATGATGCTATGCTCCCAGATGACACCTGCCGCCATCTCGTAATCAATCATTTGCTCGAGCAATCACGAAGGAAAAGAAAACAAAGGATTGGAGTGGATTCTTTTCTTCCCATGAAATCGGCATCTAGCTATAGGAATCCAAAGGAAAGGAAATCTCAATTCCTCCATTCCAAACACACTCAAAGGAAAGGAAATCTCAATTCCTCCATTCCAAACAGACCCTCAAAGGTTTCCTTTCCTCCGCTTCTTCGTTCCTACGATTTTCCTTTGAAAATCCTCCAATTCAAATAGGCCCTGATAACTGCAAACTGCCAATGAATCTCGCAACACATATTTGTTATTATTATTTTTGAAACAATGAGAGCCAGCACGTCTTTTGGAGCCAAAGTTAGTGCGGCGGATTTGGTCGGTGACTATTATCTCGCCATATATTGCTGCTACATTAAGTTAAGCGAATTTAAATACAATTGCCAATTGTTTGGTCATGGGCTTATGGCAACGATTGTGCCAAGGTTCTCGGAAACAAACGTACCCTAAATGCCCAATAATTCACTTACTACAACATAATTGAAGTATGTGTTTGTTTTGGGATGTTTTGAGATAAGATGATTCTATCCTTGATTTCTATGATGGAATGGTCATATCCTGTATTCCATATTTGGTTAAGAAGGATAGGTCCATCTATGTTTTTTTGTTTAGTTGGGTGACTGAACTAAATAGGATGGATATGGATCGGACACAATCAATCATTGTTACGAGAACCACTTGTCATCCTCTCATCCACCTCGCTTCTCTCGATTTTTTTCCTTTTGTTGCCCGCCACCCTGCTCTATCCGGCCACCGTGGTCTCGGCCAACGTGCTATCCATGTCACTCATCACCCCGCCTCCTCCCGACCGCCCCGCCTGTGGGGCTACGAAACGTCGCTCGCACCTACACCGCATCGCCACCTATTAAAGTATTACAGTTGTACAAATTTTGAATAAGAAATTAAGCATATATAATTAGTGTTCCTGCTCACAAAAGTGCTACTACCCGTTCTTATGCATGTCATAATCATTTGGTACCTAACAAACAAATAAACACAAGGGTGAGTAAAAAATACTTAGCAAGTACATTTAGAACCAGAGGAAGAAATACCACGTGTGAATTCATGAAAAAAGAAAACAGAATATCTATGAAATAGTAGTTAACGACTGAAGCGGACAGTACTGCCCATTGGCAATGGTACTGAAGCCAGAACCGCCAGATGGCCTGACCCTGACCGACCGCTGAACTGTCCATGCCCGCGGCGCAGTTCCCGGCGTGGGTGAAGGAAGAGGAGCCCTTGTGCATGATGCTCTCCGTTCTAATTGATAAATTGAAAATCAAAGACCAACCCGATCGTTTTTGTAAGAAATGATCCATGAAAACATATATATATATATATATATATATATATATATATATATATATATATATATATATATATATATATATATATATATATACTGTTTTGTTATTTTGCACCTGGGTGCATTATGTGTACAGAATGCACACAGGCCAACCGGCGCGCCTGGGCCAGGCCGAGCCGCTGACCGATTTGCCCCCAGGCCAACCGCCGACCCATTTGCACCCAAGCCAACCGACGTGCGAATTAATCAGCATGTCTTGACTGCGCCCCACCAACTCCCACAGCAGTTCCTCTTTTCCCACCGATTCTTCTCTTCGTCTCTTCATCTTCTCTCTGCTGCTTCGTTTTTTCTCTCTGCTTCTGTTTTTCTCCGCCGCTTCGCTGCACGCGGTTTTCGGATTTCCGCCGTGCACTTGCTCCTCATTGTCGGAGAAACTTGCTGTCGTTGTTGTTCGAAGGTCCACCTAGAGGAGGCTCTCGCGGTCGTGATTCCCCTTCCTTCGACCCCACGGTTCGTGTAACTACGCCATTGTTGGCACAGAACTAGCGTCATGAGCAAGCGCCGCCGTCGTCGTGGGGCGTCGTCGCGAGTTTCACCGTTGTCGACGTTTCGATCATCTTCCTCAAGGTATTCCCCTTATTCTCTCTCATCCTGTGCGTATCATTCCGCCCAATCGGTACCTAGGGTTTTGAATAGGTTGTGAATTTGTTGTTTCTTTTTATGCGGATGTTCGTAAATTAGTCTCTAGTTTTAGTCTAACGGTACTGGATCCCTCCTTTTTATTGTCAATCTTAATGGTCAGTTCGTTGGTAATTGTATGATGGGTACTGTATGTTTGCAATTTGTATGATAGCACTGTGTGGTGTAGTGTTTTTTTGTATGATTTTTTCCCAATGTGTTGTTCCTAAATTGATTTTCTAGTTTTATTTCTCTTGCTACTGGCTACTTGTTTAGTTGCAAATGTAATACCATTTATGTTGCAATTCTTTTGTACGTTGCAATTCTGTTGTCGTTAGTTTCCAAATATAATTCCATGTATGTTGCCATTGTAATATCCTGTATGTTACCATTTTTTCATGGTTCTGGAGCTCCTTTTTTAGTTGCAAACTTAATGCTATGTATGTTGCAATTTTGTATGATGGTACTGGACTGCCTGGTTAGTTGCAAATGTAATACCCCTGTATGTTGCAATTTATAGTTTCTAGTTACTGTTTGATGTGCCGGAGCTTTATTGTTTATGTGTACGTTGCTTTAATGAATCTCTAGTTTTTTTGTCCTGTATCTAGTTTTGTTGTTTGCAACATGTGCATGTAATTGTTATTTCATTGCACTCCCTATCATCTTTTTTTTAAAGCAGACAATAACCTTTTTTATACATAATAGCGCTTAGGATGGAGCCTCAGTAGTCGACCCCTCATTTGAAGACGCTACACAGGGGGAGAAATCTGATGCTTCCTGTTCCTTCACAGCCCCATCCAAGTGATGACGATCTTTCCGATCCTGCACAGCCCTTTGTTAGTGTCGATGATCTTGATGATGATTTTGAGCCAAGTCCAATCGCAACAATCCCATTGCCTGATCGCCGTGCCAATAGAAAGAGGCGTCGTGGGGAGGGCAGCTCCACCATATCTCAGGCAGTAGATACTACTGAGGTAAAAAAAATTGATGTGCTTTTTTTTATTATTTTGTGTTTGAATATTTTATATTTGTTTAGTATTGCAATCATATTTGTTTTTTTGTTTTTGTTTTTTGCACAACCTGCAGATAACAAATATCAATCCTGTTAAGAGGGATAGGGTAGTGTCGCTTCGTTGCTCTCCTGAAAAATTTGTTGATCTTGTTAAGGCAACACCTGATGAAATTAAGGACAGATTACGTGCAATGGGTTTGGCGGGTTGTTGGAGTTTAAGCCTACTTCATTGCCTAGGATGCTGCTTATATGGCTCATGGATAAATTCAATCTAGAGTCTATGTCTCTAGAACTCAGCATGGGCAAAGTTATTGAAATCAATGAGCATGCCGTCTGGTGTATGTTCATGCTGAATAGAGTAGGAAATGACCCCCCAAACATGGATATGGTAGAAGCACGGGAGATGCGCAATAGTTTGAGTCTTCAGGTACATGGTGTAATGGGCAATAAAATACTTCCCAAGGTGATTAAGGAGAAGATCCAGTTTCATACTCTCCAGGGAGATGTGGTAGTCAGGTGTTGGTTGATGCATGCATTCTGCACGTTACTTTTTGCAAACACCGATAACTACATTAGGCTTGATGATATCATCTGGACTGCGGATGTTTGCTGCATCAGTGGAATTAACAGGTGCAAAGCAGTTGTTGACGACCTTCGGCATGCTGCTCGGTTGTATAGGCATGAATCTTTTGTGAAGGGGAAAATAACACCCATCAATGGTTGTGGAATCTTCCTTGCCGTGAGTTATCTAATCATTCTCTTTTTTTCTCCTTCTAACCCCATTCATGAAATTGGATTACATTTATCATTGCAACTGGTGCAGAGTTATAGTTGCAACTGGCCTTTTCTTTTTATTGTTTCAATTTTTTGCTTTGTTTTGAGGTTTGCTGGTTATATGGAATCATTGCAACTAGTTTTTCTTTTGTAGCTTTGCAACTATCCCTATCCCAAACTTAGCATTTTTCTGGTGCATCTTCTTTTTTTAGAGTTGTAATTGGGATGCTTACTTTTGTTTTGTTTTGTTTTTAATTATAATTGCAAATGTTATATCTTGATCGCCTCCAGCACAATCTGAACATAGATCAGGCAATGTTACCTTGTTGTTCTTTGTTCGATAATATGTTGATTGAGAAATTAGCAGCGTTGGATCGCAAGGGAGATGTAGCTGGTGGAGTCATCGAGTTTGGCAACCTCCAGGTGATTTCTATTTTTCACATGCAAATATTTGTTTGCAACTGCTTGGCTTTGCATGTTGCAACTTGCTTTGCCTTTTTACAGTTGCAATCTGTTTTTTTACTCACGCTCCGTTGTGCCTCAGTGTGTTTTTTATTGTCTTCAGTTGAGGAGTCTATCAAGCACGTGCCACACTCCTCCACCTGCTGCCGTACCCTTACCCATCATGGCACCTGCCGCTGCACCCACCCCTGAGCCTGCACCCTTCTTTGCCCCATCTGCTGCTGCAGCCGCTGCTGGACCTTCTACTCCTTCTAGTAGCATGATGGGTGAAAATGTTTTGTTCAACTATCTGAGTTTCTTCTCAAGTTTTGGCCAGGAGCTATTCAATTTAGTTGGAAGAAGCAAGAAGAGCCAGGCTGAGAAAATTTTGAAGAGTTTCGATGCTAGTGCTGCCGCGGATCAATCAATGATGAGGAAGGCTCATGATCTAACAAGGAGCACTAATGAGCTTATGGGTAAAGCCCATCATGAGTGTTATGTCGGCATCAAGAAACTCTTGGATGATGCCCGTGCTCAGAAGTTTGTAGCGAACTTGAAGAGGATGAAGAAGGGCAAGAAGGGTTGTTTATCAGGACCGAAGAGACTTCAGTCGGAGTGTGGTGAAGCATCTGCTTTAGGACACACTGAAGGTGAACAGCGCCCCTCGAGCACAAACCCTGAAGTAGATGTTTCAATGCAAGACCGTCAAGAAGTCCATGATGATTTGCCTAGTACTCTAGTGCATGATGGCAGTACTACACAGCAAGAAGAAGAGCACTCCCAGCCGCAAAGTAAGGCTGATTTGCCATGTAACCAGTTTTTTAATAAATTTCTTTGGCAGTTTCTGAATCACAAATCTTTTTTTCTTACACATTTTTTTGTCTCCGTTTATTTTTATTGTTCTTTTCTTTGTAGCATTACGTGGTGAGTCGCATGCTGTGTATGACATAATGGATTTATTGGAATCTCCATCATCGCCCCGTGAACGTACTCCACGACATGCAGTTGCCAATAGGAATGCCTCTGCAATCTCTGGTGATGAGCAACAAAGCCAATCCGAGGTAAGGCCCTAGTGCCTGTCTGTGTTTTGAGTTGCAACCAAGCTATTTTATCATTGTGCAATCACACACTCATTTATGTTGCAACTCCCCCCAATTGCACATTGAGATGCAACTAGTTTCCATTCATATTAGCAACTAAATTGTAATTACTAGTGGGCAAGTCCATTTCTTTTTTTTGTTGAATCCTTTTTTTGCATGCATAGACTTTTATTTTTCATTTGCATACTGAGATGCAACTGTGACCCATCAAGATTAGCAACTAGTGCATTCACATTGTTGCAACTGTCACCACCCATTACTTATCACAGCTTTCTTTTCTACACTTTTTAGGGAGACGCTCATCAGGAGATAGTGGAGCAAGATGTGTCTGATGGAAACCAGATTGACCAAGAAGAGCAGATTCCGCATTTGGTTTCAGACCCACCTGTACATGAGCTGGAAGGACCGGTCAGCTCGAACTTGATTGATGTAGGTGTTTTTTCAAAAGCTGCAATCCATATGAGTCTTTAGTTGCAATCTAGATCACAGTCGTGTTGCAATCCATATTGTTTTTCATACATGTTTTTTTTTCTCTCGATATGTTTTCAGGAAACTCTAGCAGAAGAGGTTGTTTGCCCCTCTACACTTCCTATTGCATTTGAACATGTTGTGAGCATGCATACTCTTCCTTTAGAATTTTTTTCTCAATCCAGTTGTTATTTGGGTTGCAATTCATATTCTTACAGACTTTTTTTCTCAATTAAAACAGGAAGTTGATGCTTCGCATGCCTCAGTTGATGAGCAACCAGTTGTGCCTGATATAGACACATGTGGAAAAGGAGGCAATGTAGATTATTTAGCTGGCCTCATAGGCGATGCTCCTTCCCATGTTGGTCCATAGGACGGTGGTGTACTAGAAAATCTAGATGTCCCGACGGTGCATGAGGTTCCACCTTCAGCTGCTGAACCCTCAATTACATACACACAAAGGTCTTCATGGATGTCTAAGGATGTTGAAGCTGAAAAGATGGAGAAGAAGAAGGCAGCTGTTGGGAAGAAGGCAGAGATTGATGACCAGAAGAAGCAGGTTGGTCAGAGCAAGAAGGGAGACAAAGAGTTGATGAAGCTTCAAGTTCAAATGGATAAACAGTTAAAGTGCAATCAAGATGCTTTGAATAAAGACACTGTGCAGGCTCAGGAAGCTACAGCGAAGAGGATCAATAAGATGTTGGCTACTCAAGCTGGAAAACAATATGCTGCCAAGCGCAAGAAGTATGAGGAAGATCTGGACAGGCTCCGCAATGAGGCCGATGTTGATCTTGCCATATTGCACTCTACTATTCCTGAGGAGGCATGGTCTAGCTCATCTGTTTTATAGATTCTATTCCTTGCAGAGTCTGAAGATGACATTACCAACTTGACACCACCAATAAGACTCTCGCAGGAAGAAGTATCCGAAGGGTTGGTAGACTTCAGCGAGGTTCAAAGGTTAATTTTTTAGCATCTTGGTGATAGGCTTTTGTTGAAGCCGAGGAAATATCTATCCCCTTTCGTTATCCAAAAAAGCCGGCCTGACGTACCTCTTGCCAAGGCGATTGCATTGAGGAGGAAGATCACTGCTGATGATGAATTGAAACGGTATGCTCGTGCACTCTGTTTCTCTTTAGTAATTTATTTTTTGTATTCTACCATCATTAGTTTGTAGATTTAGTAACATATATGTTTCAAATGTAATGCCCTTTTATGTTGCATTTTGTTATTGTACTGGAGCCCCTGAGTAGTTGCAAACTTAATGCCCTGTATGTTACAATTTCTATGATGGCGCTGTATGATTGCAATTTTTGTATGTTTTTTTTCTAATTTGTTGTTCCTAATTTGATTTCTAGTTTTATTCATGTAGTATTGGACTGCCTGCTTTAGTTGTAGTTGTAATACTATGTATGTTTTGCAATCTGTGTTCTAATTGTCTATGTGTTTGCAATTGCATCATCATCAGTTGCAAATGTAATAGCTTGTATGTTGCAAATGTAATACTCTATATGTTGCAATTATTGTCTGTATGACACCGTATGCCCTAGTGTTTTGTATGATTTTTTTTCAAATGTGTTGTCCCTTAATTGATTTGCACTGAATGATTTTTTTCTTTCTTTTTTTTGCAGTACTATCTTGATCGAGTTTGCTCTTTTTTGTACCCTTACTAGTGAGGACCTGCTTTCCAACTTTGCTGATGAAGCACAAGGAGAGATTATGGTGGTCGACTTTTTGGTCCACTGCTTAAGACACGATGATATTGTTCACAAAGTGGATTCTGTCGGCTGCAGGGTGTTCCTCACCACTACTTTCTTAGTGAGTTATTTTGATACATTGGTTTTCGTCCATCCGTATAATATTTTATATTTTTCTAGCAAAATGATACCCTTTGATCGCTTAAATTGTTTTTTCATTCTTTTTTTCAGTTTGTTGTTTCAGAGTGTCCAAGAATTTTGAATGATGATTCATCTGAGACGGCTGAGTTTATTAAAGTGTGGAGAACTCTTGAATCTCAGCTACAGCACTATGATCTGTCCAAGGCAAAACTGGTTAGCAGTCTCCTACACACTCTACTTTTTTTGTTCAATACACTAGCAATCCAGCATCACTGCCAATAGCAATTATTGTATGCTAAGATATGCAACTGGCATTTTTAAAACTTTTTGTTTGCTGTTGTGTGCACATTTCATTGGATAATTACTCTGGTTATTTTTTTGTAGATATTTGTTTCAATCAGGGATGGAATTCACTATTTTGTCTACTGCTTCAACATGTTGCACCAGCGCATAGATGTGCTTGATTCAAATGACTACTTCTTGAACCGCACCGACAAACTTGATCACCACGAGGCTGTTTTTGCCAAGATCCCCATCATCGATGCTGCATTCCAGAAGGTCTCGAACCGGAAACTTCCTCGAGTTCACAGATGGAAGAGGCCTTTTATTAATGTAACTAAGCAGGCACTCCTCAATGATTATATGTTCTTTATCTAGAAGTATATGGAGTACTATGATGGGGAGAAGCTAACTAAGGAAATCAAGCCGGTGAGCTTCATTTCTACCACTTTTTTATCTGTTTTTATTTTTGCATGTTTTTTTAGCTTGTTTTGTTACCTGACATGTGTATTAACTTTTTCAAATTCCTCTGTTCTTTTTTTTATTTGGTCTTGTAGTTCAAGGGGACGATTTACAGGTGCGAGCTGATGCACTACCTAACGTTCCATCGCCTCAATCAAGTTGATCTTCCTGCATCGCTTGATATATTTAGAGTTGGGGGACGATGGATTGAATAGAATAGTGGTAGTAGTCAGTAGAACATTTTCTGTTTGTTTGTTTTTAACATGGTGCATATGTGGCTGGTGGAAGTTGTTTACACTAAAATTTGGAGAGAAGAACGCAGGAATTCGAAGGCTTAAAAAATTGTACCCATCAAGGAATCGATTGCATGAGGATCGATATCAACTGATTCAGATACGACTCTGGGATCGGATCTCATTGGATGACGTCAGCAGATAGCGATGATGGACTACGGTTGGCGCTAGGAAACTACATATCGGACTCTACAAAAAGAAAAAGATTAGGGTCCATCGATCTGGTCGATCTCCACTGCGACTCTGGTATAAGCTAGTTATCGACTTTTGTCTAGTTCAAGTATGGCTGCATCGATCCGATCGACCTCCACTGCTCGAACTAGATTAAGGTCAAGTTATCGGATCTATCCAAGGGTGGCATTCCTTCGGATAGATTCATTAAGTTACCGATATTACTTATTGCTTCCATTATTTATTTAATTACAGCAATATCACTTCGCCCAATTGGGATTGATCTAGATCAGCCTTATATCCTTCTTAACCCATCGTTTGTTAAACTAAATTTGATCTAATCTGCATCTTAAACGATGAGTTATGTTTTATCGGCCGTTTTATGTCAATCTTGATCGCGCATAGTGTGCGGTTAAGGCATGTTTTCTCTTGAGTAGATCTGTTGGCTAGCGAAAACCGTTCCATGGCCCGTTCTCACGGCCTATGTAATTCTGCCTCACACCCCACTGTTAGCACCATGGAGTGAGAATTGTTATTTGGTAGATCTATTCCTGATAGTGCATGACCTTAACTGTGTGTTATGCCTAAATCGGTTGTTTTAGCCAATATCAAACGCTTTCACGAACAGTTCATGTCACGAGATCATTAAAGTAAAGATAGGTTGAAAGATGTGTTAGCCCCATGATCTTATTATTGTATTATGGCCTACATGATTCTGCCTCATGCCCCACTGATATTAGTAATAAGTTAGGGTCATCGAATCTATTGTTATTTCTACGGCCTGCATGATTCTGCATCATGCCCCACTGGTCATAGCGATAGATGAGATCTAATATGTTCATTAGATTTATCTTTATTAAATGGTTAAATAATGATGAGTTGTTTCATTTATACAAAAGGGATTCGGTTACTTGCAGTCATTGGCTTAGCATAAATTAATCATTGTTGACATCCTCTTGACATTGACTAATGTTTGTCTAAATAACGAGATCTATCCTAAGTGATAACCGATTTACCTTCTATAATTCCATGAGCTTTAATTGATTTATCTTTATGAGTATGCTGGAATCGACTATTTAGTCGATTTCCTTCTATATCGGCTCTCAGAGCCGCACATTCGAGACTGTCTGGCAATACCGGCATGTTTTGCCTTAAATTACTGATTAGTTTTCTCTTCTTGTCAATTGCAGGGTCAAATTGACTGACACATCTTGGGAGGAGTGCGCAGGATCGACCATCCCTGCGCTGAAGCTAGGCGGGTCTCTAGCTCCATCGAGCGGACCCTTCTAGCTTGCTCGTGTGCCCTCAACATGGGACAAAATTTTGTGCCGACTGAAGTCAAGTTGTGCATAATCATAGTTGTTGCTGAAAAACTGTTAGAAATCTATTCAGAATGTTAGTTGTGTATATTAGCGCTCAAATGTAGGTCGTTGTGCATACACACTTTGGTGCTGTGCACTTTTGGGGGTAGGGAACTATGTAATCATGTCTGGTACCAGGGCATTTTCAACTGGCGTAGCGAATCGTTTTCCATCTCGGCTATCAAACGAGTTGCGTCTGGTACCAGTAGAGTTGCAATTTGTGTATGATTAAAGTTGCAATCGGTTGATTGTTTGAGTTGCAACTGGTATGCAAACGCATGTGTAACCAGACGTCCATCGTAGTTTTAATTCGGCTATCACTGTAGGCACAACTGGCCACCACCATGGTTGCGGTTTGCACACGACGGAAGTTGCAATCGGCTGACGGGTCTACAACTAGCAGTTTTGCAACTGGCGTACCTAACCGGAATGCAACTGTCATATCACTCGATTCGCAAGTGGTATACAAACGGTTCAAGGGTTGAGTTGCAACTGATATATAAACGGAGCTATAAACAGCGGTCCAGGGTAGTTGGAAATGGCCTAACCAACCGGAATGCAATTGTTTTATGATGTAAGTTGTAATCGGCTGACGGTCTGAGTTGCAATCTGAGGACATCTGAACTCGTCATTTTTGCACACATTATAATAGTCACGGTTTGGAGTTTTGCAATTGGTATGACAACCAGAGTTGCAATTTGTAGGTTGTAGTACACGCGGATTCATTCAGATTCAGTTGCAACTTTTTTTTGTTACTGGAAAGAAAATAAAATAAATAATAACATTATTTTATGGGGGACATGTAGCTACATGATTTTAAGTACACGTGGAGATTCATTCAGATTCATAGTCGTTGCCATCACTGTCCTCACTATGGTCCCCTTCTTGTTCTTCACTCTTTTCCCTCTGTGTTTTTGGCCGACCTCTCTTTCTCGGAGTCCCACCTTGTGCTTTGGCAGCCCTCTTTTTTCTATTCTCTGCTGCTCTGCTCTTGTTTGGGTTTAGCGGGCATGTTGTGTTGTAGTATCCAGTAACATTGCATGTGTGGCACACTTTTTTCCCATAACTCCTCGTGTATGTGCTATAAGGATTATTAGTTCCCTTTATCTTTTCAGCACATTGACTTTCCTTGCCAAATTTTTTACCTTTTGTGCGTGACACTGGTGGCTCAGCCAGTGATATACCAGCAAGGAAGTTTGCAGAGGTTGGATCAAGGTTGATCTCAGCCTGATTTTCATTTGTCTCCACAACAGCCACACTACAATCCAGCGTCGATGCAGCAGCATCAACATTCTGGATTGTATCAACAGCTTGCAACTCCCCACTTTTTGCCCCTGTTGAATTGGTTGGATGCATAGAAGAATCAACTTCTGTGGCATGGAGAAGCTCAATTCCAGGAGTGATCCTATCTAGATGTCTCACAGTTTCAGCGTAAGCTCGATCTATTTTGCTCCCTACTTTGCCCAGCCTCATTAACTTGGGTAGCCGTTTTGACATCCGCGACTGCTCTGTGTCTCCTCGCGGCCCAACCTGCACAACATCATGTCTGTCCCATGGAACCAGAGATCTTGCATCACGCGTGTATCGTTTGAAAATGTATTTTTCTGGTATGCTCTGCACCTGTAGGTGGGTGAATGCCCTTATGATGTGCATGTAGAACAGCCTTGCATTTTTCTAGTATATTTTGTTTAATACACAAAAACACCCAGGTACATTTGATGTGCAACTAGATAGGTATCAAGGTTGCAACCAGCTTACCTGTGTGCTCCCACTGCTTGCATTCACATTCATACACTCCTACTTCCTTGTCAACCACCACTTTAAATGCATGTTGCGCCCAGCAGAAGCTCCCCACGCCCTTCTCATGCCTCACCAAATAACCATTCCTAACTTCTGGATCAGGATTAGGTTCTATGAGAAATGTTGTGTTGTTAGCATATTCCCTTTTGTATTCTTGGTACATAGCTCTCATGTACACCCTGCTAAGCTACTCATCAAACCTTGATTTGCAAGCTCGGATGACCTCAGCCTGCACAAAATTCTTTTTGTGATCAAGTTGCAACCAGCAGCAGGAATGATTTATTATTTTTCTAAAAATAACATACCTGTGAGTAGTGCGTCTCACCAGCATCCATGTGGTCTGTGTGCTAAAGCGAGTCAAGCACCCTCTTCTCAAACGTGTGTAGGGTTGTAGTGTTGTTAACATAACCATCCTTTAGTACCCTGTTCTGGCTTTCTGATTTCTACGTGGATGTCATTCTGCTGTAGTACACCCCCTTGAAGTATGTTGCAATCCAGCTCTTCCTCTTTTCCCAGAGTGCATTTATTGCTGGGTTATCAGCTATCTCACACTCATGTACTAGCTTGTTCCACTCCTCCTCAAACTATGTAGGCCCTAGTGGATAATTTATCAGAGATTCCAGCCTCTCCTTTAGGTTTTTATCTTTGTGTTGTATGTACAGTTTGTCGAGCTCATATTCCTACGCCCTTGTGATATGCCATCTGCAGTTCTATGTTGCGATTTGTCGAACACTGTCCTTATCGCTTCTCTCATTGCTGCATCCTCATCTGTGGCAGGCACACAAAAAATGATATATACAAACATATCTATCAAACAGCAGTTTCCAAAATGAACCAGCAATACAATAGGGTTGCAACCCATACAACATCTAGTTTGCAACAAGAGAATCCAATTTATTGTATTTGTTCAATTATCAAGTTTGCAAACCAGGAATACATTATATGCGCAATTAGAGTAAAAGTTAGGGGGAATTCTTTGTGTGCCATTAAAAAAGATCGCAATGCCCTGTGTGCCCCTAAAAAATTTCAACAGTCTTTAGCGTCACTGCTCCAACTTTTTTATGCCCTCCATGCCACTACCGTCAGTTTGGGCTCTAATGCCGCCAAACTGTAGGTGTGAAAAGACAAAAATACCCTTAAGTCTAAATATGTTATTATTTTTTTAGCATCTTAATGACTTCAAATGAAAAAACTCAAAACTACAAAGTTGTAGATCTCGTCGAGATCTATAATTTTCATATAAAAATTATCTTCATTTAATTCCACAAAAAAATATGATTTGATATGATTAATATATCTTAGAAAAATCATATCTTTTTTGCGGAATTAAATGAAGAAAAATTTTATATGAAAATTATAGATCTCAACGAGATCTACAACTTTTTAGTTTTGAGTTTTTTTTTCATTTGAAGTCGTTAAGATGCTCAAAATAATTTAATGACATATTTAGACTTAAGGGTATTTTTGTCTTTTCACACCTGCAGTCTGATGGCGTTAGAGCCCAAACTGACGACAGTGGCATGGAGGGCACAATAAAGTTGGAGCAGTGACGCTGAAGACCGTTGAACTTTTCCAGAGACACACAGGACATTGCGATTTTTTTTAATGACACATGAGGAATTCCCCCTAAAAGTTATACCTATCATGATCACATAGGGCGGGTGCCCTCCCATGCAGTTCTTGAAAGTTTCAAACAGCCATTTGAATGATTCGGTTGTTTCGTCTCGAAGCAGAGCTTGCCCAAAACTCACATTCTTTAGGTTGTTATTGGCCCCCACAAACATGCCTAGCGACATGTTTTTTCTATTTGTTTTGTGGGACGTGTCAAAGGTGATCACATCACCAAAGTCCTTGTATTTAGCTCTTTGACTAGCGTGGCTCCAGAATATGCTCTTGAGAACCTTTGTTTTCAAATCAAAATCCACGTCAAAGTACAAGTACTCATTGCTTGTCTTGCATTCTCTAAAAAACTAAAAAAGTTTCTCCAGATCAACATCCTTTTCCTCCCATGCTAGCCCAGCATTCCTGGAACATAAAAAGAAATTAGTAAATTATTTTTTTGCAGCTATGAGCATACTTTTTTTCTTTTGAAATTTTTTTCTGGACTTAGCACACAGGGACATACATGTTTTTGACATCTTTCTCTGTGAACGGACAGTTTTGATGGCCACCATATAGCTCGGACATGACATTCATTGCAGCTTGGTGCGCTACCCCATTCCTTGCCATGATAGCAAATAGGTCATTCAGCGCTGCGTCCCTTTGTTTGTGAATATGCATGTACCTGACCATCCTGGGCGATGGGTGCAACTTGTGGTTGTGTGCTTTGTAACATCCTAAAATTTGCATTCTTTTAAGATTAGTAAATATGATTTATTTAAGCAAATGTGTGTGCATTAAAAGATAGGGAAATAATAAATTTTGTGGAATTAAAATTTAAAAATAAGGTTAGAAACTTTTGATGCATACATGCTGCTGCATATCATTTTGTGAATGCTTGGAATTTGTTAAAGATTTCAAAAAGAATTGAAATTTGAATTTAAAAAGGGTTTTGGAAAATAGAAGAAATAGAAAAGAAAAGAATCCTTTTTCTTCCCCTTTCATGAATTCGGCCCGCTGGCCCCCTCTCCCCTTTTCCCCGCTTGGCCCAGCACCGCAGCCCCAGCCCAGCTCTCCCCTTTCCCCGCCCCGCGGCCCAGCACCCCGCCAACCGTAGCCCAGCCGCGCGCCTCGGCCGCTCGGCCCAGCAAGCCGCGCCAGGCAACCGTCGCCCACGCTCCCCCGTGCCCTGCCGCTGACGCCCGGGCCCCGCTTGTCGGTGCTGCCTTCTTCCCCGCGTGGCTCGGAACCGCTCGAGCCCGGCCTGGCCGCAACTGCCACCCACGATTGGCGTCGTGGGAGCGCCCCCCTCGCGCCCCGGCCGCTTCAAATAGCAGCCGAGCCTTTCCCCGCGTACCCTGCTGCTCCCCGCTCTCTTCTTCACGCTCGCCAAGCACCGAGGAGGCCCGCAACCACCACAGCCAAAGGTCACCGGAATCCGCCGTCTTCTCCTTCGCATGGACCGCCGCTGCCGAGCTTCCCCGTCATCCTTCTTCCCCGCGGTGAGAACCCCCTGGCACCCCTCTATCTCCTGGTGCCCTTACTTTCTCTTTTCTTGGCTTCTTGAGCCCTGGCCATGGGCTCTGCAAGCCGTCATCGTCGGCCATGGCGGCCACCGCGCTACCCGCCGTTCCCGGCCGCCGTAACGGCATGGCCGAGACCCCCCTTCTTCCCCAGAAATTCAACGGTGCTCTCGGGTTCTCTTTTGGCGAACCCTAGCCCCTAATCGCGTGCGACCGTGACCTCCACGCCGCCGGCAATGATGCCTCACCGCCGGCATCACTGTGTCCGGCCGGCCACCTTCATCTCTCCCTCCTCTGATCAAATCTAAACCGCTCGTTTTTAATCCAACGGCCGTGATCAGCCGATACCCCTTCGCGTGGCTGTTTTACAAAAGAGACCCTGGATTTTTCTAAGTCTTAACCCGTAGTCCAAGGCGTAGTTCCCCGAATGCGCAATCTCGTTTGGAAAGCGTAAACTTCACGGTTTAAGTCAAAAATACGTTTTCAGTATTTACAGAAATACCATTCGAACTGTTTTGCTCATAAAATTGTCGTTTTAGCTCCGAATTGATCCATTCAAATCGCGTTAGCTTCGTAATTTCATAAGCTACATGTTGGAACTACTGTTAGTCAAGTTTGGAACTTTTTAATTTCATGATTAGATTTAATTCAATATATGGCTATAGGAAAACCCGTTTAAATCATAACTTTCGCATTTTAGCTCCGTTTTTCGTGAACTTCGCGTTGACGTGATCGTAGCGAGATGTAGATTATGTTTACAAACATTTTACCTTGTTTTCAATATTGTTGGTGTACTGTTCTAATGATAGGAATGTTTGCTTTGCATGAATGCTTTTGGAATGTTGTATGTTGCTGTGTTGGTCGCGTTTAGACGGTGAGGAAAACGTTGGAGACCAAGAACTCTTCGACGACCAGCAGGACCAGCACGAGTTTGTGAACCAAGGCAAGTATAGCATGGGCCTTCCTTGATATCCTATTTCACTTTAATCAATTACTCATTTGCATGTGTCTAATTTTGATACCCGTAAGGACATCCTAGTGATTGTTTATCCTATTCCTTGTTTCCTATGGGTTAAATGCATATGGGTAGATTGCTAGTGCTCTAACTAAATTTGATATACATGATGATGAATGATACTATGGAACTAAGAGTTTAACATGATTCATAACAACTGTTCCATAGGGCGAAGGTGCAAATGACCTTTGTTCATGTTGCTCCTAGCTCTCCATAAGGACTTATCTGTCGGCAAAAGCTGGGACTGACAGTGCAACCGGGAGAGTCATATGGCTCTAACTTTAGCTTAGTAATAGGATCTTTCCTAGCTAGTTAGAGGTTACCTTTTTGGCACAAATGGGGTTTGCCATGTTGGGTATAGGGCTGCCTCTATTCCTATGAGTATAGCCGCGATAGATATGTGCCATAGGAAAGGGGGTTCCTATATCTGCCTGCCAAGGAAACCTAGCGGCCCTAACTTGTTAGGGAAACCTATGAAATGGCTTCATAGTGTACCTTGGCCGCTCACCTTGGTAGTGACATGGGAGTAATTAACCCGGGTATATGGGGATCACGACTCGCGGTGAATGTGCACCACCTCTGCAGAGGGTAACAAACTGTTATAATAGTCGTACTCATGGTTATGAGCGGCCTGGAAAACTCACAGAATAACTGAATACTTGTTGTTGATCATTTAAGTTCTTCTATGATGATATATGGTACACTTGACACTGATATATGTTCTTATGGGATTAAATGGGAGCTTAAGCAAAACTTGATAATATCTGATAATAAAAGCTTGACCTACTAAAAATGCTAATTGTAGTAAACCAGAGTCAATCCTTTTTGAGCTTCATAACCCCATGTTAGCTTGCTAAGTACGAAATGTACTTACACTTGTTTATTTTCTTTATTTGGATAAAAATCCTGGAAGAGTAACAGATGACAACGGGTATGAGGAATTCCCCGAGGATTTTTAGGCTTGTGGTCAACCAGTTGACCTTCCCTGTGATGGTGTTCCACGAGAGTGTTATCCTTTACTATTCCGCTGTGTTGTGTAAGACTACTTAATGTTATTATTTGTGATGTAAGAGACACCATGATGATACTTTCTGTAATTTGTCAGCTTGTGTGTGTGATTGATCCCTGGGCACACACGAGTTAGTGCATTCAATTTTATCCTTAAAATTGGGTGTGACAAATTGGTATCAGAGCCGTGTTGACTGTAGGACGCAAGCCTAGTAGAAAACGGTCGTTTTAGCATCTTTGCTCCTCTGGTTTTCTTGCTTACTGTCTTATTCTTGTTATTTTATTAAAACATTTATGCTTTTCATACCTTAATCTATTATTTAAAATTGTTAATTCTAATTCTATCTCACTTTAAATCTATAGATGTCTCATAATCCGAAGACTGCTCGCCTCAGCACCATCGGCTATCGTGCCATGTTCACCCCGCGTGCCCCACAGGCGGAGAGGGAGATTGTGATCATCTCCGACGACGAGGAGATGGCTACACCGATGCCTTCACCTGCTCCTACACCAGTCGTCGTGCCCGTCTATCCTGTTGTAGCTACATCTGAGGAGTCGACGGCTACTTCCCCTACACCTGCACCCTCCCCAGCTGTCCTCGTGGAGGACAAGGAGATTGGCTAGAAGTGCAAGTACTACTTCAAGCCAGCTCCAGAGACAGCCTACTACCACACTCTCCTCACTCACGTGCTGGACGACTACTACCCCGACTTGCACGCCTCCATCAGCTACCACTGCACCGAGTACCAGCACCCATTGGAGGCTACCTTCTGGAAGGTAGAGCTGGTGGTCACCGCTTGGAATGATATCAAGAATGGACATGAGGTGGAGACTGTCCATGGTGCCCCTGCCAGGAGAGCCCATGCCTTGGATGGTATGGAGGATGCAGCACAGAATGCCTACATCCACTACCATGGTCGTCGCTTTGAGGCCATGAGGGAGGATCGCTTCAGGTTCCTTCCTCGAAATGATCATGAGGGGGTTTGGCAGGTATTGGCTCCACCAGTGAATGACCCAACTATGGAGGCAACGGTGCAGCATGTCCACGCTATGCAGGGAGTGGATGAGGAAGTCAAAGGAGAACTACGTGCATCTCAGAGGGCGCAGAGACGTCTTTAGAAACAAGTGGATGAACTTCGAGCACAACTTGGATAGTCTTCCATCTACAAGAAGAAGCGCCGGTCCTTCACCATGATTGACACCGCTCCATAGGTGTTAGGTGCCTTGATCTAGATTACCACGTCATTAGTTCATGTTCTTATTTAGTCTTGTTGGTCTTGTGAACTTGGTTGATTAGATGTTTAATTTGTGAACTTGGTTGATTTGGTATTTTGCTTGATTGCTGGAAGTTTGTGGGCATGTCCACAACTTCCTTAGATTGGAACTTTTAGTTATAATGAAATCTTAATGCAGATGTTTCGCTTTATCTTGTCTCTGCTGTGCTGATTTCTGGAGCAGCCTGTGTTCTTTATCTGGTAACTCGAAATCTGGGATGATAAAAATTCTGAATTTTTTGTGGAGATAACTAGACCTCTGTATCTTTCAAGTGTCTTTGGAATCACGTCAATAGCTGTTCAGGTTTGGGAGATCTAGCTGACACAAGTTGATGTTCTTGTGCTGTCTGGAACCCAGAACAGTTTTGGTTTAGCTCTACTTTTGACTATGTGTGTGTCAGAATCTGTAAAAGTGATCTAAATGAAAGTTGTAGCTGATCTCCTAAGCTTTCTAACAAATCTTGGTGCACCTCTGTTGGATCTCTGAAACTCGAGTTATAACAGTTTTACTGAACTGCTGAATTTGAGTCTTGTCCAGAAAATTCTCAGCATTGTGTCTTATCTTTTGTAAGCTCTCTATAATTGGAAAAATCTCTAAATTTTGCACATTTGTTGGAAAACCGATGGCCGCAAGAGGAGGAAGAGGCAGAGGCCGTGGTCGTGGGCGTGATGCTCTCATAAATCCACCACCACCGCCACCTGTGACCATGGAACAAATATTGGGAATGCAAGCGCAGCTGATGCAAGCTATGATGCAGCGCTTGGACAATAAACCTGCAAGAGGACCACCGCCTGTTCAGGTCAGAGATAAGCGTGGAGAGTTTATGAAAGGTCGTCCACCGGTGTTCACCCATGCCTCAGACCCTATGGAGGCAGATGATTGGTTGCGTGCTGTGGAGAAACAACTGAGCATAGCACAATGCAACGACCTTGAGAAGGTGTTGTACGCTTCTGGGCAACTCTAAGGAGCTGCTCAGGATTGGTGGGAATCATTCCAGTTTGGACGTCCCAATAATGCTCCTGCAATCACTTGGCAGGAATTTAAGGACAGTTTCCGGTCATACCATATTCCTAATGGACTAGTGGAACTGAAGCAGGAAGAATTCAGATCTCTCAAGCAAGGATCAATGACTGTGGCGGAGTATCCGGACAAGTTCGCCCAACTATCACGCTACGCTCCTAATGATGTAGCGGATGACAAGGATAAGCAACGTCGTTTCCTCAAGGGACTCTATGATGGACTACAGCTCCAGCTGATGTCTAATACTTACCCTAACTTCCAGTCTTTGGTGAATCGCGCAATCGTGATTGATGATAAGCGCAAGGAGATGGAAGCTAAAAAGAGAAGGCTCCAAGGGCAAGCTTCTAGAAGCAACACTCGCCCACGTGCTTATCCCCAGCAAGGTTTCCAGCAGAGGAATCAAGGACCAACTCACCAGGGAAACCGTGGTCAGTATCCTTAGCGGAACCAGTTCCAGCAACGCCCTCAGTATCAGCAATAGTTTGGAAATTAGCGTACCCCGCAATGGACCAGCAATCCTGCAACACGCCAGGGAGTGCCCAACAATGCTCCTATGAAGAGTGGTGCACCCAACAATCCCAATGCCTACTACCGATGCGGAGAAGTAGGTCACTATGCTCATCAGTGTCCTAAGAAGTAGAACCAACAAGCACCTCAGAACCAGACCAGCAATCAGAAGTTCAATGCCCGACCACCTCACATAGCGAAGGTGAACTATGTGTCATCTGATGCAGCTCAGGAGATGCCTGAGGTCATGTTGGGTACGTTCAGCGTCAACTCTATCTCTGCTACCGTACTTTTTGATTCTAGTGCTTCGCATTCTTTTATCTCCCAAGCTTTTGTTAGAATGCATAGCATACCTTTATGTGCCATGAAAAACCCCATACTAGTGAATTCCCCGGGAGGTAGTATGCCCGCTTTTTATTGGAGCCCCTCAACTAGCATTTCCTTAAGGGGGTAGACTTCAAAGTGAAGCCTATTGTGTTGAGAACAGTGGGAATTGATCTTATCCTAGGAATGGATTGGATGAAACAACACCGGGCAGTGATTCAGTGTCAGGAGAAATCTGTGGTTGTGACATCACTCAATGGAGATAGAATCTGTGTAGAAGTGGTAGTGCAAGCTTAGCCTACAGCCACAGTGAACCAGCTAGATGGTGAAGTCAATGAACAAGATCGGGTCGTGGAGGAGTTCCCGGATGTCTTCCCCGATGACTTGCCAGGTATGCCACCTGACCGAGACATTGAATTCATTATTGAATTATTACCTGGAACTACACCAATAGCTAAACGTCCATATAGAATGGGAGTTAATGAATTAGAAGAGCTTAAGAAACAACTAAAAGAGTTACAAGAAAAAGGTTTCATACGCCCCAGTTCTTCCCCGTGGGGGGCACCTGTGATCTTTGTGGATAAGAAGGATGGTAGTCAATGGATGTGTGTAGATTACCACTCACTTAATGAGGTTACCATCAAGAATAAATACCATTTGCCTAGGATTGATGATTTGTTTGATCAGTTGAGAGGAGCTCATGTGTTCTCCAAGATTGATCTCCGATCTGGATATCATCAGCTTAAGATTTGGAACTCCGACATACCCAAGACAACATTCACTACACGGTATGGATTATATGAGTACATCATTATGTCTTTTGGATTGACCAATGCACCTGCATACTTCATGTATCTGATGAATAAGGTGTTCATGGAGTTTCTGGATAAATTTGTGGTAGTATTCATAGATGACATACTAATATTCTCCAAGACTAAAGAAGAACATGCGGAACACATAAGGTTGGTCTTGCAAAAGCTTAGAGAACATAAGTTGTACGCTAAGCGGAGCAAGTGTGAGTTTTGGTTAAAGGAAGTCTCTTTTCTGGGTCATGTAGTCTCCAATGGTGGAATAGCAGTGGATCTAGGCAAAGTGCAAGATGTACTAAATTAGAAACCACCAACTACTGTAAGTGAGATTCGTAGCTTTTTGGGATTAGCTGGATATTACCGAAGGTTCATTGAAGGTTTTTCCAAGCTAGCCAAGCCTATGACAGCTTTGTTGGAAAAGAATGCTAAGTATGTATGGTCAGATAAATGCCAGGCAAACTTTGAAGAGCTAAAGAAGAGGTTGACTACAGCTCCAGTATTAATCTTGCCCGATTTAAACAAGAACTTCTCTATATATTGTGATGCATCCCATTTGGGTCTTGGATGTGTGCTTATGCAAGAAGGAAGAGTGGTTGCATATGCATCTAGACAACTAAGGAAGCATGAGTTGAATTATCCTACTCATGACTTGGAATTGGTAGCTGTGGTTCATGCTTTGAAGATCTGGAGACATTATCTAATTGGACATAAGAGTGATATCTATACTAATCATAAGAGTTTGAAGTATATCTTTACCCAATCAGATCTGAATCTAAGACAACATCGTTGGTTAGAATTGATCAAAGACTATGATTTGGAAGTGCATTATCACTCGGGAAAGGCAAACGTCGTAGCTGATGCACTTAGCAGAAAGAGCTATGCCAATGGACTTCAGATAACATCTATGTCAGCAGAGTTGTGTGCTGAAATGAAGTATCTCAACTTGGGCCTGGTCACTAATGCAATGGAATTGGTGATAGAGCCTACTTTGGAAAAAGAGATACGCAAAGGTCAATTGGAGGATGAAAAACTTAAGGAGATAGCAGAGAATGTAGTGCTTGGAAAGGCACCTGGATTCAGAATGGATGAGAATGGTACTCTTTGGTTTGGGAAAAGGATATGTGTACCTGAAGTGAAAGCTATCCGTGATGCAATTCTACAAGAGGCCCATGAGTCTGCTTATTCTATACATCCCGGAAGTACCAAGATGTACTTGGATCTCAAGGAGAAGTATTGGTGGTATGGTTTGAAGAGAGATGTGGCAGAATATGTGGCTTTGTGTGACACTTGTCAAAGAGTGAAAGCTGAGCATCAAAGACCTACAGGGTTACTACAACCAATGAAGATTCCTGAATGGAAATGGGAAGAAGTTGGTATGGATTTTATTGTAGGATTACCCCGCACTCAAAGAGGTTATGATTCAATATGGGTAATAGTGGATCGACTCACCAAGGTTGCTCACTTTTTACCAGTCAAGACTACATATAATGGTGCAAGATTAGCAGAGTTGTATATGGAAAGAATAGTGTGCTTACATGGTGTTCCCAAGAAAATTGTGTCGGATAGAGGCACCCAATTTACATCGCAATTCTGGCATAAAGTACATAGATCTTTGGGAACAAAGTTGAATTTTAGTTCTGCTTACCACCCACAAACTGATGGACAGACTGAAAGGATCAACTAGATTTTGGAAGATATGTTGAGAGCTTGTGCACTTCAGTATGGTGATAGTTGGGATAAGAGCCTGCCTTACGCAGAGTTCTCGTACAACAACAGTTATTAGAAGAGCCTCAAGATGGCACCTTTCGAGGCGTTGTATGGACGTAAGTGTAGAACGCCTTTGTTCTGGAATCAAACTAGAGAAACTCAAGTGTTTGGTCCCGATGTCCTTAGAGACGCGGAAGAACAAGTGAGAATGATTAGAGACAATTTGAGAGTAGCTCAGTCCCGACAGAAGAGTTATGCTGATACCCGCAGAAGAGAGCTGACTTTCGAGATTGGTGATTATGTGTACTTGAAAGTGTCACCAATGAGAAGTGTGAGAAGATTCAATATGAAGGGAAAATTAGCACCAAGGTATATAGGGCCTTTTAAGATCCTAGAGAGACGTGGAGAGGTAGCTTATCAGTTGGAACTGCCTAAGAGTTTGTCCGGTGTGCACGACGTGTTCCATGTTTCCCAATTGAAAAAGTGTCTGAGGGTACCAAAAGAACAGATTCCTTTGGAAGAACTTGCTGTCAAGGAAGATCTTACTTATGAAGAGTATCCGATAAAGATCTTGGAAACTGCCGAAAGAGTTACAAGAAGCCGAACTGTAAAGATGTGCAAGGTGCATTGGAATCGTTATACAGAGGATGAGGCTACTTGGGAAAGAGAAGAGTATCTGAGAAAGACTTATCCCCAACTGTTTGAGTAAGCAATCACCCGAATCTCAAGGACGAGATTCATCTTAAGGGGGGTAGAATTGTAACATCCTAAAATTTGCATTCTTTTAAGATTAGTAAATATGATTTATTTAAGCAAATGTGTGTGCATTAAAAGATAGGGAAATAATAAATTTTGTGGAATTAAAATTTAAAAATAAGGTTAGAAACTTTTGATGCATACATGCTGCTGCATATCATTTTATGAATGCTTGGAATTTGTTAAAGATTTCAAAAAGAATTGAAATTTGAATTTAAAAAGGGTTTTGGAAAATAGAAGAAATAGAAAAGAGAAGAATCCTTTTTCTTCCCCTTTCATGAATTCGGCCCGCTCGCCCCCTCTCCCCTTTTCCCGCTCGGCCCAGCACCGCAGCCCTAGCCTAGCTCTCCCCTTTCCCTGCCCCGCGGCCTAGCACCCCGCCAACCGCAGCCCAGCTGCGCGCCTTGGCCGCTCGGCCCAGCAAGCCGCGCCAGGCAACCGTCCCCCATGCTCCCCCATGCCCTGCCGCTGACGCCCGAGCCCCGCTTGTCGGCACCGCCTTCTTCCCCGCGTGGCTCGGAACCGCTCGAGCCCGGCCTGGCCGCAACTGCCGCCCACGATTGGCGTCGTGGGAGCGCCCCCCTCGCGCCCTGACCGCTTCAAATAGCAGCCGAGCCTTTCCCCGCGCACCCTACTGCTCCCCACTCTCTTCTTCACGCTCGCCAAGCACCGAGGAAGCCCGCAACCGCCACAGCCGAAGGTCACCGGAATCCGCCATCTTCTCCTTCGCACGGACCGCCGCCGCCGAGCTTCCCCGTCATCCTTCTTCCCCGCGGTGAGAACCCCCGGCACCCCACTATCTCCCGGTGCCCTTACTTTCTCTTTTCTTGGCTTCTTGAGCCCTGGCCACGAGCTCTGCAAGCCGTCATCGCCGGCCATGGCGGCCACCGCGCTACCCACCGTTCCCGGCCGCCGTAACGGCATGGCCGAGACCCCCTTCTTCCCCCGCATTCACCGATGCTCTCGGGTTCTCTTTTGGCGAACCCTAGCCCCTAATCACGCGCGACCGTGACCTCCACGCCGCCGGCAATGGCGCCTCACCGCCGGCGTCACTGTGTCCGGCCGGCCACCTTCATCTCTCCCTCCTCTGATCAAATCTGAACCGCTCGTTTCTAATCCAACGGTCGTGATCAGCCGATACCCCTTCGCGTGGCTATTTTACAAAAGAGACCCTAGACTTTTCTAAGTCTTAACCCGCAGTCCAAGGCATAGTTCCCCGAATGTGCAATCTCGTTTGGAAAGCGTAAACTTCATGGTTTAAGTCAAAAATATGTTTTCAGTATTTACAGAAATACCATTCGAACTGTTTTGCTCATAAAATTGTCGTTTTAGCTCCGAATTGATCCATTCAAATCGCGTTAGCTTCGTAATTTCATAAGCTACATGTTGGAACTACTGTTAGTCAAGTTTGGAACTTTTTTAATTTCATGATTAGATTTAATTCAATATATGGCTATAGGAAAACCCGTTTAAATCATAACTTTCGCATTTTAGCTCCGTTTTTCGTGAACTTCACGTTGACGTGATCGTAGCGAGACGTAGATTATGTTTACAAACATTTTATCTTGTTTTCAATACTGTTGGTGTACTGTTCTAATGATAGGAATGTTTGCTTTTCATGAATGCTTTTGGAATGTTGTATGTTGCTGTGTTGGTCGCGTTTAGACGGTGAGGAAAACGTTGGAGACCAAGAACTCTTCGACGACCAGCAGGACCAGCACGAGTTTGTGAACCAAGGCAAGTATAGCATGGGCCTTCCTTGATATCCTATTTCACTTTAATCAATTACTCATTTGCATGTGTCTAATTTTGATACCCGTAAGGACATCCTAGTGATTGTTTATCATGTTCCTTGTTTCCTATGGGTTAAATGCATATGGGTAGATTGCTAGTGCTCTAACTGAATTTGATATACATGATGATGAATGATACTATGGAACTAAGAGTTTAACATGATTCATAACAACTGTTCCATAGGGCGAAGGTGCAAATGACCTTTGTTCATGTTGCTCCCAGCTCTCCATAAGGACTTATCTGTCGGCAAAAGCTGGGACTGACAGTGCAACCGGGAGAGTCATATGGCTCTAACTTTAGCTCAGTAATAGGATCTTTCCTAGCTAGTTAGAGGTTACCTTTTTGGCGCAAATGGGGTTTGCCACGTTGGGTATAGGGCTGCCTCTATTCCTATGAGTATAGCCGTGATGGATATGTGCCATAGGAAAGGGGGTTCCTACATCTGCCTACCAAGGAAACCTAGCGGCCCTAACTTGTTAGGGAAACCTATGAAATGGCTTCATAGTGTACCCTGCCCGCTCACCTTGGTAGTGAGATGGGAGTAATTAACCCGGGCATATGGGGATCACGACTCGCGGTGAATGTGCACCACCTCTGTAGAGGGTAACAAACTGTTATAACAGTCGTGCTCACGGTTACGAGCGGCCTGGAAAACTCACAGAATAACTGAATACTTGTTGTTGATCATTTAAGTTGTTCTATGATGATATATGGTACACTTGACACTGATATATGTTCTTATGGGATTAAATGGGAGCTTAAGCAAAACTTGATAATATCTGATAATAAAAGCTTGACCTACTAAAAAATGCTAACTGCAGTAAACCAGAGTCAATCCTTTTTGAGCTTCATAACCCCATGTTAGCTTGCTAAGTACGGAATGTACTTACACTTGTTTATTTTCTTTATTTGGATAAAAATCCCGGATGGGTAACAGATGACAACGGGTATGAGGAATTCCCCGAGGATTTTTAGGCTTGTGGTCAACCAGTTGACCTTCCCTGTGATGGTGTTCCACGAGAGTGTTATCCTTTACTATTCCGCTGTATTGTGTAAGACTACTTAATGTTATTATTTGTGATGTAAGAGACACCGTGATGATACTTTCTGTAATTTGTCAGCTTGTGTGTGTGATTGATCCCTGGGCACACACGAGTTAGTGCATTCAATTTTATCCTTAAAATTGGGTGTGACATGCTTCCTCAACATGGTCGAAGTACCATTGGTTGGCTTTCTTATCTTGCTTTACCTTAGCATATGCAGGGCAGCCGACTCTTTTTTATGTCTTTTCAATATGTGGTTCGTTATTCTCTTTATCTGTTTTCAGAAACCCCTCTCGGCTGCAAACCCAGTCTGCAGTCTCTTTGCTAGTTCTCTTCACCCTCACACTGAACCCAGCCAATCTTGCACAATCACAGTAAATTTCGTAGGCTTCTTTTTTTTGTCTCGAATGTCTACCTCACCCTTGGGATAAATACATCTAATATGTTTGGATCCTGCAAAAAAAGAAAATATGTGGTGCTAAATACAAATGAATTCTAGTGCATAACTAAAAACAGATAGAGTTGCAATTACAGTATCACATCTAGTTGCAATCAAACCAGAACTCATGTTGCAATCCTTCATGTGAAAAATCCAAATGTTGCAATCACAGATAAATAATGTTGCAATTCTCGTCATTACTTGCAATCACGGTACAACCCCTAGATGCCCTCTCAGATAGAGTTGCAATCACAGTACATCCGCTAGTTGCAATCAAACTATAAATAATGTTTCAATTCTCATCTGAAGTTGCAATTACCAGTAGTTACATGCATGTATGTCACAGATAGAGTTGCAATTGATTTTAGCCAGTAGTTGCAATCAAAGTACAACTAATGTTGCAATTCTCATGTGAAGTTGGAATCAACACATCTGAAGTTGCAACATACATCAGGCACAGTAGTTTATTGTAATGACAGATAGAATTGCAATCACAGTGCATCCACTAGTTGTATGCATGTATGTCACAGATAGAGTTGCAATTAGTCCCTAACCATTAGTTGCAATCATAATATAACTAATGTTGCAATTCTCATATGAAGTTGCAATCAACACATCTGAAGTTGCAACATACTTTAGGCACACCAGTTTATTTTAATCACAGATAACAACGCCGCCAAATCAAAATCATGCGATCCAGGAGGAATTAGGGGTGGAAATCGCAGTTGCAATCAGAAGAGATGCTCACTGGGTGGGATCAGGAGTGATTAATGATCCAGGAGTAATCGATGCGGGTGGCGTCAGATTAGTCGTGTGATGAAAGGCATCACCCGATCCGCGCGGGATGTCCGCTCTCGCGACGGGCGTGCTCGTCGACGGAACCGGAGGAGTTGCGGCCGCAGATGTAGCCGGCGCCGGAGACGATGCGATCGGATCTCCACCGCTCGCGACAACAATCGCCAGCTGCTAATCTATCTGCTCTGCTGGAAGTGGCGATTCAAGTCGGGGTAGCGATGGTGGGGCCATGGGCGCAGCGCAACTTGGGGTAGCTACGACGGCGGTGAGGGAAGTAAGTGGGCGAGATTTGGCGGCGATGATGGCTCTGTTATCTGGGGCGAATCAAGGGAAGTGGCGAAAATTTGGAGGCTCAATTTGAATTTAGAGTTCGGAGAGGAAAAGGGTGGTTTCCTTTTAGGGGGCTCTCGAGGCAGCTGGAGTCTGGTAAGTCTCGCGCTCGCCGCGCTCACGTGTCAGGTGCACTCGCTTCACAGAATGCACACAGGTGTATTTTAACCTCGTCATATATATATATATAGAACTACTATCCTGTAGCTGGCTACAGAATAACTTATTCTGTAGTCACTTTGAGATATGATAATTACTATGTTAATTTACGAGATTATAGTAACTCCTTACTAAGTGGTTTAATATAACGTTATGGTAAATATCCCCATGTGTTATAGTAACCCAACTATCGTAAATATGTATTGACATTATAGTAAATTAGTATATAAAATTATAGTAAATGAAGGTGGCTACAGAATAACTTATTTTGTAGCCGGCTACTGAATAGCCTCTCCCTATATATATATATATATATATATATATATATATATATATATATATATATATATATATATATATATATATATATATATATATATATATATACACGCGCGCGCGCGCGCGCTGGTTTGAAGCCACCTCTCTGCAGAGCTCGTGTAGCACATGGCCGGGTGACCAACCAGCCATACTATACAACTGAAACAACAAAAAGACACTAAGCTAACAGGTTACTACTTCTGTGCAATCTCCGGTACCCAGACTAGTCGTGTCACAGTCTCACAGACGCACCACTGGGATGCTCTCCTTTCAAGCTAGTTCTCCCTTATCGGAGCGAGCCTGGGCTTCCACGCGTCCCGGCATGGCGTCGGGCTCGCGCCGCCGACGCAGTCCCCGGCACGGAACTCGCCCTTGAGCTCGTCCATCCTGGCCTTGCGCTCCCGCGCACTCTGCGCGTTCAGCCTCGCCACCAGCGCCTCCGCGTCCTTCCTCTTCAACACGATCTTCACCGTCACGACCGCGGCGGCCGCCGAGGCCTGCTTGCCGACGGCGGCGGCGTCGTCAGCCCCGACGCCGCCCGCCCACGAGACGACTCCCCCCGCCCGCGTCGTCGTTTCGCCCTGCTGCTGCTGCCCGAGCTCGACGTCGTCCCGCCGCTTGCGCGGCGTGACGGCTAAGCGCCTCGGCGGCGCGGCATCCGGATCCGCCGCCGGCACCTCGGTGACGAAGCTCTTGGGACGCCGCCTCCCCCTGGTCGTCACGGCGGCCGTGCCGGCCTCCTTGCGGCACATGCGCGGCGCCACGGTGTTGCCCATGCCTGTGCGTGCGTGCAGCAGAACTGACTGGCCAAGTGATTGGTTGTTGTTACGGAGTGAGACGAGGCGGAGGCAAGGGTGCTGCTGCCGCCTGGTGCTGGTGGTGGTGGACACTGGAGTACTGGACACAAGGACTGGTGGTGAGCTCGGGTGCTGGCCCGGCCGGTTAAATAAATAGTGCGCGCCCGTGTATTGTATTGTAGCGTGCGCGAAGGGGGGAGGACTCGTTCAACCTGGGTAAAACTAAAAAGGACGTGCGCAGCTCGCCGTATCGACCTGGGCGGGCTCCTCGCGGGTCCACGGGGACTGAACTCTGAACTGAGGGCTTCTCTTCTTCCGTCGGTCGTCTTTTGGAGGGTGGACCTGGGGTGGTGTGGCCGCGGTGAGAGTGCCACGCCGTTGGTCGAAAACAGAGTTACCTGGCCGGAGCGCAGGCTGTGGCTCGAGACCGTGGACGACGGGCGGAATCCACGCGGTTCGCCTCGATTCGGTTCGAGTCGAACTTTGACGACGGGTGATGGTGACCAGTGCCGTGGTGCCACTTGCCCCGTGCCCGCGACCAGACGGGCCGGCCGGGAACGGATGCGTTGCGTTGGTCAGGATTCCGAGTGGGTGACGTGGTGTTTTGTTGTGCGATAGGTGGGGTGGGGTCCCTATTCTGGAAAAAGGGGCGTTTTCAGTTTCCTAGAAGCTGGTGCGCGGAGCGCATCGGAAAATCTGAAGGCAACTGAACTGATCGACCGTGGGGGCCTGGGGGGCGACTCCTTGAGTTGGCCGTGTGAAGGGATCTGTGCTAGGCTTTGCGTTGACAGGTCGTCGTGAGCTAGTACCACAGGTCCACTGTCGTTTGGTTTGCTCCGTTCTGTTAAGTCATATTTTTGTTTCGTTCACGCAAGACTTCAATTGCATGTTTTGTTCAATGGTTATTTTCGGGAAAATTTTTCATTCAAATATTCAATGGTCCAACCTGTTGTCATTTTTCTGGATTTTCAATCGTCCTGACAGTTTCCGAGCAGCTGGTCAGGCATGGTGGGTTAACTCAATCACGAACCCGCTGGCGTGACGAGCTAAACTATCCAAATCCAAACATTTATAATAAACCAACAAAGGTGTGTTCCTACAAGTCGACCGAGAACGAGACTCGGCCTCATATAGCAATGACCTTCAGAGACTCGAAAGATGTAAACTCTCGGCAAATTTGCAGAGTGGTGGCTCAGGTGTGCTTGCATACAAACAGAAAATAATCGCCATATTACCCAACAAATTTACATCTATTTAATAAAGGGGAAACTGTACATTATTTGGACTACAAAACCACATGCAGACATGCAAAACATAATCAGCCTGTTCGCTTGTTGGTTTTAGTCAGGGCTTATCAACCAACCAACAGTATTTTCCTCTCACAACAAACCAGCAACAGCCAGACTTATCAGCCCAGAAACCAACCAGCGAACAGACTCAATAACTGGAAAAGAAAAAGAAACAATAGCCACCAAAACTTTCAACTGTTTATCTATCGTCAAAATATAGAAGGGCTTTCTTTCCTTAATGAGCCCGGATGTATTTGTTTCTTAGACAACTACAAGAACAGTATTTGCTGTGAGGAACCACAGGATATACTGACGAGAACCTAAAACATGCTTCAGTTTATATGCTTTTATGCCACAACCGGCTGAACGAGCCCTGCCCCGGAGGGAGTGATGTCGCCTGCAGCATTCTGATCATACCTTGATAAGTACTTGTCTACCGCTGCAGCAGCCTGCCGCCCCTCCGTGATAGCCCAAACCACCAGTGATTGTCCACGTCTACAGTCCCCGGCTGCAAACACGCCATCAACACTGGTCGCAAAGTCTCCAAACTGCGCTTTGAAGTTTGATCTGTTGTCCTTCTCCAAACCCAGTTTCTCAGCGATAGTCTGCAGGAAGACAAGACTGTTAATTGACGGCATTTCTCATAAATGGTACTTTAGGCACTAGAATTAGAATAGCCTTGAGGGGTACTAACCGCTTCAGGACCCAAGAATCCCATAGCTAGGAGGACGAGATCAGCCTCAATAATCTCTTCTGATCCTTCGATCTCCTTGAGTTGAAATCTTCCATCTACTTTCTCCCACTTCACACGCACTACCTCAAGGGCCTTCACCTTACCATTTTCATCGCCAATAAAACGCTTTGTCAAGACTTCATAAGTTCTTGGATCCTTCCCAAACTTGGTAGCAGCTTCTTGATGCCCATAGTCAACACGGAAAATTCTTGGCCACTAAAAGCAAAAGGAGAAATAAGCAAATAAGAACGCCCAAGCTGGAAAAGATGCACAAGCAACAATATATTTGTGCACTCAGCAATCTAAGGATAAATACAGTACTCTAAAAAAACGTGATAAATAACTGCAATAAATAACTGCAAAGGGAGAAAGATAGTCACCTGGGGCCATGGGTTGTCAGCAGCTCTATTGCTTGGTGGTTTTGACAGGAGTTCAAGATTTACGAGGCTGGTGCAACCATGCCTAATAGACGTGCCAATGCAATCTGTGCCTGTATCACCTCCACCGATAACCACCACCTTTTTTCCACGGGCGGATATATATTTACAATCCTCTAGGTTGCTGTCGAGTAAACTTTTGGTATTTGCATGGAGAAATTCCATTGCAAAATGAACTCCGGATAGCTCACGTCCAGGGATGGTGAGGTCTCTGTTAAGGACATGCTCATAGGTCAAAATACAGCACAACTATTTGAAGTATATGTCACATCATGCTATTTTGTTGTAGTTATTGAATGATATACCATCTGTATCTTACAATACACGGGTATATTTAGGAGCTAGTGTAAAAAAAAGGGCAGACCCAGTACCGGAGGCTCCCACATGAGTGGGGTCTGGGGAAGGTAAAAACCGAGGCAAGTCTTCCCCCCGCAAAATCTGCGGAGAGGCTGCTCCGAACCCACACGACCTGGTGACTCAGTGAGACAACTCTCACCACTGCACCAGGCCTGCCCTTCATTTAGGAGATAGTGTAAATCAAAATTTTATCTGGGTGCCTTTAGTTTGTTGTTACCTTGGTTTTGTTGCTCCACAAGCCAAAATAACCGCATCATTCTCAGAACGTAGACGTTCAATTGAGTACAAAGGATCACTACCAACATTGGCATTCACCACAAATGTGACACCCTCTTCAGCCATTAAATTAACACGGCGCTGGACAATGCCAATCTTGTCTGTCTTCATGTTTGGCACACCATACATCATTAAACCTCCAATTCGGTCTGCACGTTCGAACACAGTTACGAAATGGCCCATTTTATTTAGTTGATCTGCAGCAGCCAAACCAGCTGGTCCACTGCCAACAATGGCCACCTTCCTCCTGTAATAGGAACATTTCATTGTTAATGAGCATAACTGAGATACTACCTAGTAGTGAAATTAAACTGCAAACGCAGAAAAAATAAATGAATAATTTAAAATTTTAAAAGTAAATACCCTGTTCTTTGAAGTGGAGGTCGTGGAACCATCCATCCCTCTTCGAAACCTTTGTCTATGATTGCACATTCTATACTTTTGATAGACACCGGATTCTCAATGATCCCAAGAACACATGACCCCTCACAAGGAGCAGGGCAAACTCGTCCAGTAAATTCAGGGAAGTTGTTTGTCTCAAGTAATCGATCCAATGCTTCGCGCCATCTGTTCTGGTGAACTAATTCATTGAATTCTGGGATCTTATTTCCAAGAGGACAACCAGCACCTGAGCTTTCCTGTGAAAGTAAAATAAAAATGTTACAAAAAGAGTTCCAAAATCTTATCATCAGTAGATAAGAAAAGGACCAAACAAGTCGCATTATAGAAGTATATTGTAGAGAAACAACAACTTCAATTCAGTAACTGAATCTGAATACAGAAAATGTATCCATCTTAACGATGATGGAAAGAGAATTAAAATATATACTCCCTTTGTCCTGAAATATAAGGTATTGAAGCATTCAAATTTTGTCCTAAATTATAAGGTATTCTAGGTGAATTAACTCAATCACATCCGTACCTGCCATTACTGTCTACCATCAAGCTCAAAATATGGTAAGCACAAAGTCTATTTATTGTTAAGGGAGGGGTTACATGCGCCATATGCATTACCCCATAATTTGTCCTAAAATTCCTAGGATTCCTTATATTTTAGGACGGAGGGAGTATAAAATAATAAACAGCAAAAATAGAAATGTCACCTGATGACAGAAAGGAGTGCCACAGTCCATGCAACGAGCAGATTGTGTATTTAATAGTGGGCCAGGTGTTGATTCAATTGCAACTTCCTTCCAATCTTTAACACGCTCTTTTGGATCTCTGTAAGAAATACTCTCTCGCTCATATGTAATAAAACCTCGATACTTTTTGGCATTGGCAACACGTGTTGGTCGGCTTGCTGACTGATCAGGTTGTACTTTCTGTACATGAAAGTTGATACAAGTAGTCAATGAGAACTTCCAAGAATTGGAATTTAATTATTAGCTGTTCTGATGAATAAACATTTGTGCAAGGATTTAATTCTCTATTGAATGAATATGAAATCATAAATAAACTAGAAATGTTTAGGTATGATGAATTAATAGTTTACAATAGCTAAGTAGGAATCCGTGATATGAAAAATGAAACAGAGTTGCCACTTGAAAATGCATCTCACCTTAGTTGTCACAGAAATTCCATTTGCCATCTTAGGCTCCTTTGCATGCTTAGCAACAGCCTTTTCCGCCTTCATGTTTTCTAAAACCCTCTTATAATCCCTTGGATATACTTTTACAAATTTTGGGAGAAGATTATCAAAATCGGAGAGTATGTCTCTAGCCAAAACACTCTCAGTGTTGCGACGATGTTGCTCAATCATCATTTTCAATGTGATGATGTCATCCTCTTCCTCCACATGATATAGGTCAACTAACTCATTGTTGCAGCGAGCACTGAATTTCCCATCAACATCATAAACATAGGCAATGCCTCCACTCATGCCAGCAGCAAAGTTCCGCCCTGTTTTGCCGAGGATAACCACAGTACCTCCAGTCATGTACTCACATCCATGATCTCCAATTCCTTCAACCACTGCTTGAGCACCTGAGTTGCGAACACAAAACCTTTCTGCTGCCATACCATTGAAATATGCCTCTCCCTTGGTAGCACCATATAGAGCCACATTACCAATGACAATATTGTCCTCTGGAATAAAAGAACTGTTCCTTGGTGGGTACACAACAATTTTACCACCAGATAAGCCCTTACCAACATAATCATTGCTGTCTCCTTCCAGTTCAAGAGTGATTCCAGGACAAAGAAAAGCACCAAAACTTTGACCAGCACTTCCAGTAAACTTCACATGAATTGTACCAGCAGGCAATCCATTCATGTGATAACGTTTTGTGACTTCATGACTGAGCATAGTTCCAACTGCTCGGTTCGTGTTCTGGATTGGAGTCTCAATGAAAACACGGACTTGCTTTTCAATAGCAGTTCTTGACAAATCTATTAGTTTGTTATCTAATGCTATGTCTAGGCCGTGGTCTTGCTTCTCAACACAGTACTGAGCAACACCTGGACGAATCTCTGAAGCTGGTTTCAAGATTAGTGAGAGATCAATGTTCTCAAGTTTCTCATTGCTCTTCAATACTTCTGGATCAACCTCAAGCATATCAGAACGTCCAACCATTTCAGTAATGGTGCGGAACCCAAGGTTTGCCATGATTTCTCTTAGCTCCTCAGCAAGCATGAAGAAAAAGTTAATGACATGCTCTGGTTCTCCAGCAAACTTTTCTCGAAGCACTGGGTCTTGAGTAGCTATACCAACAGGACAAGTGTTCATGTGGCATTTTCGCATCATAATACAGCCAAGTGTGATCAGTGGGGCAGTGCTGAAACCAAATTCCTCTGCACCAAGCAAGCAAGCAACAGCAACATCTCTACCAGTCTTCAACTGTCCATCTGTTTGCAGAACAGCTCGACCACGAAGCCCATTTGCTACTAGAGTTTGATGTGTCTCAGCCAACCCAAGTTCCCATGGAAGTCCCGCATTCTTGATACCTGTCCATCTTGAAGCTCCTGTGCCTCCATCATGGCCAGAAATAAGAACATGATCTGCGTGTCCTTTTACAACACCACTAGCAACAACCCCGACACCAGCCTCAGAAACTAGTTTGACACTGATACGGGCTCCAGGATTTGAATTCTGCACAGGCAAGAATATCACTATCATTGAACAGCATTTGCAAGTTGGAGATTCACAAACATACATGCAAGTTCACCAGTAAAGAGTAGCAAGAGTAGCCCTCACAGCAAGTGATCCACGAATATTAAGAGCAATAAGAGGACTTCAGAAGTTGATAAGACAGGGAGTATTAAAAAAATAAATTGAGCCAACAGCAACAATCAATGAGCCATGGATCTTGTGATATAGAAAACAGTATTACTCTATTAACAATTTATACCTTAAGATCATGTATAAGCTGTGCAAGATCCTCAATCGAATAAATATCATGATGTGGAGGTGGACTGATCAGTCCTACACCAGCTGTGGAATGTCTTGTGACAGCAATGTCGCCAATAACCTTGTGGCCTGGAAGCTCACCACCTTCACCAGGCTTGGCACCCTATAGAAATTTAAGGTAAAAAATATAGTAAATCCAAAATGAAATACGGAAGACCCATGTTCTTTCAACAGGATGTAATCATTTTTAATGGTTGCATAGTGCATAATGTTGACAAAGTACCTGAGCCATTTTTATCTGCAGCTCATCTGCATTAGTCAGGTAATAGCTGGAAACTCCAAACCGTCCACTAGCAACTTGCTTGATCGCACTTCGTCTTGGGTTCATTGAACCATCAGGAAGTGGTTCCATCCGAGAGGGCTGCTCCCCTCCCTCACCTTCACAGATATATTAAAGCAAGTGCATTTGGTCACATAGGTCTTAGACTTGGGGATAAGTATATTTAATATTAAGATCTAGAAGTAGGGGCCTCCCATGCTGTTGTGGTAAAAAAATACTACTCATGTTCCTGAACTACAATATGAGACAACAAATTAAAGGGGTTTATAATCAAAAAGGAACATTGAATGCAGCAAGCTGTAGGAGGAAAAAAATGACTATTCAAGTACTTCTATTAAACCCCAGAAATTTATAGCAGATGTCCTCATCAGTTTTGTACTACCGTTTTAAAATTACAAAAGTTAGGCAAAAAAACTTATCTTGCAATAAATTATAACAAGCAAATCAGCATGACATGTTTTTAAAAGCTAGTATTCAACATCAACAAGATGGAAAGGTTACCAGAAGGCATGGGATAAGTTTATCTAGAAAGAGGAGATATGCAATGAATAATTTTGTTTAATTTGATAGCAACAACTTAACTATAGTTTTAGACACGATTGTTTCTACAATGTTGAGTGCAGAGGACAGGCTCACATAATAAAAGATAGGCAGCATGTCATTCATGTTTCAGGAAAAGAACAGCACATCACTCTTACAAAAACTAGAAAATGGTCCATACATCCTACTTTTATTCAGATGGCTTTTCATGGAGCTAATGTGCCCAAAAAAAAATCCTCCACATTTATAACAGAGAAATGCTACATATGGATGAGAACATACCTGTATTAGATTTTCCTCCAAGTTTGTTCATGGCAATAGCAAGGGCAGTATGTGCTTCCAATGAAATAGAACCATAACTCATCGCTCCAGTACAAAAGCGTTTCACTATCTCACTTGCAGGTTCAACCTCATCCAAAGATATCTTGTCAGAAATATCTTTAAATTTCAGCATACCACGTAGATTGCACGCCTTGTTGAGCTCCTGAATTCGTTTCGAATATTCTTTGTATGCTGCCCGGCTGTTGACTCTAGCTGCTTCTTGTAATTTTCCCATTGCAAGTGGGTCGTTGAGATGAATTTCACCATTTTTCCTCCAGTGGTAATCCCCTGGGTTGGGAAGGGCCTTTGCATCTGCACTGCCAGCTGGAGGGGTTCTTGATGGGAAAGCTAACTCATGAAGACGGAGAGCATCTCGTGCAAGCATTTCAAATGTTGCACCCTCAATTCTGCTAGGTGTGCCTTCAAAGCACTTGCCAATCACTTCGGAAGAAAGACCAAGAGCTTCAAAAATCTGCGCACCTTTGTAGGATGCAAGGGTGGATATTCCCATCTTCGCAAGAACTTTCATCATTCCATAGTTAGAAGCATAGAAATACTTCCTCACCAGCTCTTCCTTTGAGTAGGGTTGTCCATCACCATTAGGAGGAATCTTTCCATCCTTCTGCAAGCAACAAATAGCTTCAATAGCCAAATAAGGGCATATAGCATCAGCACCAAATCCAACCAGGGTGCAGAAATGGTGCACTTCACGAGGTTCAGCTGACTCAACCAACAATCCTATGCGTGTCCTCTCAAGATTTGCAACAAGGTGCTGATGCACTGCTCCCACTGCTAAGAGAGAACTGGCAGCAACACGGTCTGAGGAAAATCCTGCATAACAATTTCAGGCAAATAAATAAAGTCAGATCTCCATGGCATGAAACTTTGATGGACTGTCATAGGAATTGAATTGTGTAATGTAGGAGCTAATCTCAAGCTAAACGAAAAGGAATAAGCAAGTTAAGGCACATTGTGCAAATGAAAAGAGCAACAAATAGTATGCTTGAAGATGTTTGTAAGCTACAACAAATTTGTAGAATTCATTTAACTCATCTGTGGGGAAGTTTAATTAACTGTTGGGTGATCAGTACAATCATATATAAGATATAGAACAAAAATAGACTACTGTAAATAAATTTCTAACCTCTATCTGAGAGAACCAAAATAGTGTAGCCCTTGCGTATGGCTTCACGAGCTTCCGCACAAATTCTGTCCAAAGTTTCTTCCAAGCCCTTCCTTCCAGACTTTTTTGGATAAGTTATGTCGAGCACTTTGCTTCGCCAACCTCGATAATTCATCTTTTTAATAGCCTCCATTTCATCAATAGAAACTAAGGGACCTTTAAGTGCAAGACGGTTGCATTGTTTTTCAGTTGTTTCCAACAAGTCACCTTCTGGGCCAATCATACACTCCATAGATGTAACAATCTTCTCTCTAATAGGATCAATCGGAGGGTTTGTAACTTGTGCAAACATCTGCTTGAAGTACTCAAAAGTCAATTTCTCCCTGTTTGACATCACTGCAAGTGGTGTATCATTTCCCATGGAACCAAGAGCTTCCACTCCATCTTTAGCCATTGGCAGTAGCAACATGTCCAGGGCTTCCACCGTGTACCTGGTGTGCATCAGTTAACTATCAGCAAAACTTGAAACGCCAACAGGTACATCAGTTAACTATGAGCAAAACTTTCTTGCTTACCCAAAGGCCTTAAGTGGGGTCAAAATCCCATTGATACCAACATCATCCTTGTTCTCATTCTTCTGCTGCACCAAATTGTAAGAGTCATAACTGCTAAATTACTTAGGTTTTGCCCAAGTTGTCACTAGTAATGTTGGTGCTTGGTGAAGGACTTACTGGAAGTGAGCTAGAAATGCTTGGAGCAACTCTATCGGTTTCTGTCACTGATTCTACAATATCCTTGAGGTATATCTTTTGTCTCTTAAGCCATTCCCCATACGGGTGAGCTTTAGAGTATTGTGTTTTCAGAGCTTCATCATCCACTACAGTGTGATTCTCAAAATCAACCAATAGCATCATTCCAGGGTTCAGCCTGCCTTTTCTCAGCACATCTTCAGGAGGAACATCAACAACACCGACCTCACTACCCATGATCACACGCCCACTGTGTGTTACATAAAACCGACCAGGCCTCAAACCGTTACGGTCCAGGGTAGCTCCAAGGTAACGGCCATCAGTAACTGTAAGTGAAAGACAAGTTAGGATTGAGTAGATCGAGTAACCAGTCAGAAGAATGATCAGACAAGGAAAGTGGAATAGAATATATTTACAAGATATTAGAGCAGGTCCATCCCAAGGCTCCATAAGTGCTGACAGGAACTCATAGAGTGCTTTCTTCTCAGGATCCATGTTTTCATCATTCTGCCATGCCTCAGGGATCATCATCATCACAGCTTCTGGCAGGCTTCGCCCACCTCGGACAAGAAGCTCAAGAACATTATCGAATGCACCTACAGTTAACATTTTTTCCACGTAATAAGTTTCCGAAAGATAGATATGTATTTTTCATTTGCCAGGTGTAACTGCGCATCACACAACACAGAAATATTATGCGCTCATACCAGAATCAGAAGAGGTAGCATCAACAATTGGCAGAATTCTTGAGAGCTGCTCCTTTGATAATCCAAGCTTCTCAGCCTCTAAGAGACCCTCACGTGCTGTCATCCTGTTATAAATCCAGATTACTTAAAGACAAGCTAAGGGACATAAAATCCAAACGGCATATAAGAATATGGAGATGACTGTGTTCACACCAAACTATGAAACTATTGTTACAGCAGATGTAAAAAGGTTTAGCGAGATTACCAATTTTTGTTTCCTCTAAGGGTATTGATCTCTCCATTATGACCTAAAACACGCATTGGTTGCGCACGGTCCCAGCTGGGAAAGGTGTTTGTGGAGAACCTTGAGTGAACCTGTTTTAATATATGGATTTTAGAAATCATTTTACAGCCATAGTTTGCAGCTTTAAGATGCTGAATAGAACATCAGAATGAAGCACTAGCACTACCAAAAAGAAAGCGTCAGTTGCACAGAATTTCTTGCAAAATAGTTGGGAGCCCTAAGCTACCTCAAACCAAACACATTTCCTTCCCACCACCTAATCGGAGGTCACATCCTGATGAGTCGGGCATAGCAGTCGGCCATAGCAGAACTGCAGCTGGACTCTGCAACATGGTTATCGGGTATCAACTAATAGAGATTTCTAATACTTCACTTTAAGGCATCAAGAACCAGGACTGAAATAGCATGAGTAGAGCAGTGATGGTAAGACAGTTCAAAGTTTGATGCCTGCATGGAAGCGTATCTTCTTACAACAGCCTTGCTATTATTGGTTGCCATCTGCCCAGACTATGATCATGACAAATTTTGTGTAAGAGTGTCAAAGTTTTGTATTTACCAGAGCCATATAACTCATGAAGTTTTCATGACCTAGGTCTGCATAGTAGTACCCCTTAAGCTGGCACGGTTTAAGCTGGCCCTTGTAAACAATAGTCCTGTAATATAAAGAAATACATGTTCAAATAAGAATTATTCATACAAACATAAGCCAACCAAAATGTCATTTGGCTACATATTTAAAAAAAAAACTCGACCTGCGGGGGGTTATGACGGCCCCCGGGTTTTCCGTTAAGAAAGGATCTTCTCACACAGATCGAGAAAACCCCCGAACCCCCGCCCCCATCCTGACGCAGGAGGTGCCGTAACCCTGTGAGAACCGGGCTGGAGCCTTCCACTGCGCTTTGGCACATGGGGACGGGCGAGGGGATTTTTTTAACCTCAGCCTGAAATCCGCTCCCACGGGGAGTCGAACCCAGGACCTTAGGAGTGCCGCTGGGTCACCTAACCGTTTGAGCTTGGCGCCCTTTGGCTTGGCTACATATTTACAATTGTTAAGAGCAAATGGAAGGCAATATTTTGTTATCCCCCTATAGAAATTCAAAATTCTTGCCAAAATTCCATTCCAAAATTGTTCATAGTGGGGACTCCCTGATCCTTTTCAGCCATGAAACCTAATGAAATCAAAGCATAAACAAAAAGTTTTCAAGTGAGAAAAGGGAAGCACCTTGAAGACAGAGAGCACATGTAGAAATCCCTCTCTCCTCCACGCTTAATGTTCAGAGCTGCTCGGACAGAGATGATTGAGAGTCTCCTAAGGATATATAGCTGCGACAATTCATGAAAAAACGTTAAAACCAAATCCATCACATGTGCTGATGTGCGATTACATCTAATGGTATGGAATTACCTGTTGCTCAAACTCAGCCTCTGATCTTGAACTTTTGGTAACGAAAACCTGCTCAATGACTGGCTCAGTCTCGAGTGCAGATTCACCCAGGTCTGAGTTGTCAGTCGGAACCGGACGCCACCCGAGTACTACATGTCCCAGTGATTCCGCGACCTGCAAGGACAAGATCATTAATCAGAGAAATGAAAACATGCAAATCATGCATTGCTCATAGGCTATCAAATTTATTAACAGTGTTACACCAACCTTCTTAAACTCAGCTTTGCCCTTCTCGCGACGCTTTTCATCGGTTGGCATAAAAAACATTCCAACAGCATACTCGCCCGGTGGCGGTAGCTCAAACCCAGCATCTTTTGCGACCTGCAGGAACACCAAAGCAAAAGCATTGAATTAAGTGTCGAAAAGAACAGTTTCGCTTTCTTCTATTTCTTTTTGTTGCAAAGAAACTCACCTCTTTGAAGAAGTCATGTGGTAGAGCGACCATGATGCCCGCACCGTCTCCTGTGTTCTTCTCGCAGCCGCAGGCACCACGGTGCGCCATTCTCTCAAGCATCTCAATAGCATCATTAACCTGGGATAAAAAAAAGGAGAGCAAAATTGGCATCCCGAACGTGATTAAATCAAAATAGTGTAACTACAATACATGTGGCATCGCCTCTTTGAAGGAATCGATGAAACTCACAGTCTCGCGTTTGTAATCGCCAGAAAGCTCAGCGACAAACCCAACGCCGCATGCGTCACGCTCGAACGAGGGATTGTAGAGCCCAATGCTGCTGTTCGGGAGCTTCGAGAGCGGCCTCACCACCTCGGCGTCGCGTGCCGCCGCGCGGGGCGCCCGCGGAGCGACGCGCTCCTCGGTGCGCTGCACGCCGCCGAGGAACCCGCTGCCCTCGAGGGAAACGCCACCGTAGGCTTGCCAGCCCGAACGGTACGGCGCCGCCACGGGGCGGCCGCGCCGGGCCCGACGACCTGCGCCCATCGGCGCCGACTTCAACGCTGTCCCTTGCGCCGTCGACATGGCTCAGCAGCAAGCCTCACTACCTGCCATGCAACAATCAAACGACGACGAGCATCAGATGGTGTTCGCTTAGCGATTCATCGATCTAGTACGCCATGCGGGCAAAAAAAAGGAGCCAGAAATCCGGGAAAACGTATTAAAAAAAGCACCGGAAAAACAAGCAGAAAGCTCAAAGCTGTCCCCTTCCCTACGCCCACATGTCAACACCATAAACATCCAGAAAAGATCGTGCGCCCCACTCTGCAGTGTAACAGAGCACTCCCAAAAAGAATTTATTACGAAACAAACGCCTCAGCGGCCGAAACACACGCAGGATGAACAGATCTACCAACCCCCCGCACGGCAGATTCACGAAGGAGCGCACGCACGGACGGACGGACGGACGCAGAATCAAACATCAACGGATCGAAATAAATAAAAACCACGAGACGGCCACGCATGCCACCAACCACGCACGCCACCAACCACGCACGCACGCTACAGCCGAACCAAACCGCCAAATTGCAATCCCGTTGGCTTTTTTTTAGCGTCTCGCGGGTCCTGGCAAGCAGGGAGCGGATACCTCTCTCTCTCCGTCTAGCCTGACGGAACCGGTGGCTGCGGGCTCACGACCGCGTTGTGGCTCCGACCTTTTCTCCGCCGCTACCTTCGCGACTCCACGCCCGGGGATCGGTGTGTCTTAGATTCTGGCTGCTCACCCCACGCTCGTCCCCGGCGGCGGCGCGGCGCGGCGGGGTGGGGATCGGTGTCGTGGGTTGGTGGGAGCGGGACGCCGCCTCCGTCGCGGGGTGCCCTTCTCCTCCCGAGCGTCGCTCGCCTTCCTTGACCTCTCCTCCCGAGCGTCGTGGGTTGGGGAGCATTCGGCGCCCCTGCATTTATAGAGGGAGGGAGGGTGGAGGTGGTGAGCTCGCCCTCGCCGCGCCTGCCTGCCAACCTACCAGCCCCGCTCTCCTCGTCTCGCGTCGCGTCCCCACGCGCGCAGACCCCACTGCTTATATTTTCGCCCCTGCTCTTCTCACAAATTTTGTACTACCCTTTTTGTTTTTCTTTATTTATTTGTTATTTTTAAGTGTTTTTTTTTTCTGGTGTTAGGTGATGGTATCTCTGCCATATTTCGTATGGGTCCTCGCCAGAATCAGAATTCATGGTAGTCGGCCCGGCCCGTTGTACCCTTGCCTATATGGTGCTTTTGATGTATAAAAAAAGGAAATGTGTTAGTAAATCATATTCTCACCCGGTTCGCTTATTGGTTTCAGTCAGGACTTATCAGCCAACCAACAGTATTTTTCTCTCACAATAAACCAGCACCAGCCGGGCTTATCAGCCCAGAAACCAACCAGCGAACAGGCTCTCTGTATGTAAACATATATGGCATTTATTTGAGATATCTCTTTTGAGGAACATATCCAATGCATGCTTGCAGAGCACGCCACCGCCTAAGGTGCGGCACCAATTTTGGCCACCACACTCAAAGTCAACTGCGAAAAGCTATTGCTGCCGTAGTTATTTCACTATCAAACACATAACTTTTTCTGTGGGCGCCGTCTAACCCTTCAGCATGGTATCCTATGGCGAGGAACCTAACACGCCCTTACTTTGACATAATCAGACATACAATTTAATAACTTATTTAATGAATGATCTTCTTGCTGAGCGAATTGTTTTGCCAATCATATTTATATATCCAACTAATTTATTTGCCTATCATTTGGTTGCTAGAACTCATACAAATAAATCATGCATGAAAATAGCCACTTCAGGAAAATGGAAAATGGTTAGATTTTCTTTAGTTTGAGTAAAGTTCAAGCTCTCTTCATTTCGCGACTTTTCTCATCTAAACCCTAGATACATTATGTATGCCATTACCATTTCCCCACTTGCGGTCCCTTTTGATTTGGGAAAACATGTCGCCTCCCTCGCAATGAACACGAGAACAAAAAAAAGGAGGCATTTTAGAAAAAAAAAAAAGATAGAGGAAGAGCGATAAGAGGATCCCAAACTTATCACCTTTTAGCTAGCACTATTGAGGAAAGGAGGATACAACATCGCTTTTTACCTTAGTACACAAATCGCGTGTGAGTGTGACGTGGACGGCATGCATTCTCTAATTATGGCCATGTTCATTTTGCTGAATTATGGCTGATGCTGATGTTGATTTCTTGTGAGAGGAAAATAATATTTCTTCGTTAAAAAATATTGCTAAAGTAGTGCTGAGGAACAGGACCAATATGCATTTTACTCGTTTGACTTTTTTGACCTCAAGTTTGACCGTTCGTCTTATTCAAAAAATTTATGCAAATATAGTTAAATTTAAGTCATTCTTGAAGAACTTTTATTAATAAAGCAAACCACAGCAAAAGAAGTAATATTTAACACAAATTTTTAAAACGAGTGGTCAAATTTAGGATAAAAAGTCAAACGAACTTAGAACGGATTTAGTACTTTATACAGGACGGGAGGTGCAATTCGCCAATTCCTCATCTCCAAAGGGATGCTTTCGAAAGAATCTTTTTGACCTGGAATGGAATATAAAATCAGAAGACGGTTACAATTTTGCACTCTTCTGTTTGCATTAGCAGCAGTGCGGGCCCACAGCCAGATCAGACGGGACGGGGACTTGTGCACACAGCCTCGGCCGCGCACCCCCGCTAGCGTAGTTAGCAAACAATAGCCGCCGGTTGTACGTGGGGCCCGACATCCGACGGCTGCGATCCGGCCCCCGCGGCTCCGCGCCGCGGCCGCTGCCGCCTGCGGCCTGCCGCCGTCGATGCGGAGAGCCACAGCCGCTTTGGAGATCACCACGCGGCCACGCCCCTTGTTTGTCGCCCTTATCTTGTGTATTATTTACCATTATCTCTACAGTGGATGGATTTGGATTAATTAAACGCCCGTGTAAAAATTCGGAACCTTGTTTTTATCCGACGCTGGTGGCCTACTCCGTCCCTGTGATCCTGTCCCAAGCGCAGAGCCAGAGGGAGTGACAGCCTGCACGGTTCGCTTCTCTTATAATCCATACTTTTTAGTTTATTTTTTTCATATTTTTTTCTCATAACAAATCGATCGAAACAGTATTTTGACTTATTTTTTCAGCGAAGGGAATAAAGCCAAAAGCGGGCGAGGGGCCTGTGCGGGGCCCACGTGTCGGGCAAGGTAGGTGCCTTCTGGGGAGAGCTTCTTCTGCACGTGTTCTTCCTCGCTGTGGTGAGCCCTGTAGATCCCAGATACCTGACCAAAAATACTAAGCTCACATGGGAGCTCCAAAGCCTCAAAATTGTGTGGTTCTCCAGCTGAGCTACCTCCAATTGTGCTTTTGCATCATCATAATTACACTTAGCATAGTACATAGTGAACTCGGTCCTGAATAATGCTCCAGAACTTCTGTTTAGTTCTGGTTAAAGTTGCCATAGTCAATTTATGTATTATGATTTGCTGAACATTATAAATTTTCCAAGGTTAGGTGCACTGATTTTTTTTAAAAAAAATCACAATTTTACCCAACAAGAATGCATTCAAGTCGTGTAATTCAGAATTTCTTTGGAAAAAGGATTATAGTAGACATTAAACATAATTAAACAAAAAATATTGTGCTTGTGAGTTACACTCTTCATTCCAAATGTGGATAGTTTAGGATTTTATCTAGTCAAGACTTTTAACTTGAACCATCAATATATAAAAGCTATATAGATGTACAACATAAGGTGGATGTTAACATTGTAATGAAAACTAATTTAATACTCCCACCATCCGCCCGGGTTTTTTTTAATATATAGCTTTTGTTACGTGTCTTATATATATTATGTCTAAATATACATTCCAAAATATGTTCTAAAAAAATCAACACGACTTAAATTTGAAATTGAGGAATTAATACATAATTCCACTATTCAAAAGGGTGCATTTTACAATAAATTTCATGTCAAAAACTGACATATTGGAGCTCATATCCGTATCTAAACGCCCTATGTTTACAATAAAAGGAGTAGGATAATCAAAGTTGGCTGTCTTTTTCTTTGTTATTAAATTTGCGTGTCATTTTTACTAAAAGAAAACAATACCGATTCTCATAAGCGTGTGTGGGGTTGACCATTCATGTGTCAAGTTTGCTAAAGCATGGTATAATTATTGTATGTTGTGCTCTGTCCATGAGAAAACTGTTATAACTAATACTCATATCACTACCAGTGCCCTTGTTTAGTCAAGTGGCACATTCTTATAAAAAAAAAAGTGGCCGCACATCACCTCTGTGCAATCCCGGGGTTCAACTTGCTATATGTTTTACCTATTCTTATTTGCATGGCTTTAAGGGGTGTTTGCTTTCTCCTCCTAAACTTTAGTCGTTGTCCTATCGGATGTTTGAATATATACATGGAGTATTAAATATAGATTAATTACAAAACTAATTGCACAGCTTGCGACTAATTTATGAGATGAATCTTTTAAGCCTAATTAGTCCATGATTTGACAATGTAGTGCTACAATAAACATGTGCTAATGACGAAATGATTAGACTTAATAAATTTGTCTCGTGGAGTACTGACGGATTCTGTAATTGTTTTTTTATTAGTATTCGAACACCCCATGTGACACCCTCACGTGACACCTCTTAAATTTTAGTTACCGGATCTAGAAACCCCAAACTCGAAAGAGAAGTCAAACCAACTGTCTCACCATGAATATTATTTTCAAATTGATGGAACATATAATAGCATGCCCATACCAGTCACTAAGGGTAAAAAGTAAACGAGCAGATTCAGCAATGGGTTGACATGCTATAAATGGTATCGCCCTTCTATTCCTTCATTTTTTCTGAAAACAATGTACTTTGTTGTACTCCGATGCTTGTTGGAGTACTATATCATCTGATCTATCAGACTATCGGCCAATGCTTGTTTGAGCTAACGGCCATGCAGTTCTTGGGAACTTTAAATATATATCCAAAGACGGACCATTATCATCTAATCTATCAGCCAATACTTGTTTGAGCTAACAGCTATGTAGTTCCTGGGAGCTTTAAATATATATAAAGAGACGGACCATTATTGGGTGTGTTTGGTTTAAGGAATAAAGTGGTCCATCTTCTTCTCGCTCCTTATTTTTTATTTGGCTCGTGGAATGGGATGAGTTGATCCATCATCACCTCATTCTTTACAAACTAATAATTAATATATGCATGAGGAATGAGTTGATTTTAGCAAAATTCATAGGATAAACTCATAACGATGCATCACCTCATGAAGCATGGGTAGCTCCACAAACCAAACACACCCGAATATTATGGATTTGACCGTGACAGCATGACATTCAGCTCATGGTTGCTCGTGGTTATACCTAGATTACTCGCGGTTTGAAGATTTATTCAACGCTCATGTCATGTATTTTAATTTGTTTGAGAATCAAATTCTATTGTGCCTAAACACGTGCTACTCTAACTCATATGGGTATGATAGGCTTAGAGATTTACTAATGATCATATCATGTGTTTAAATTCATTTTAGGATCAAACTCCATGATCATACTGCCATAGTGGCGGGCCATGAAAACACTTCGTATTTTTAATTCATTTTGGAAATATGTGCGCCTTGTATTTTTTAATAGATTGCAAATAGTAATTTCAGTTAGTAGGAGATGACATAGATACGGTGCATATGAAGAGATTGAAAATTAGTGGAGGGTGATGTAACATTTTGCAGGAGATGGCGTGGAAAGCTTGCATGTTGAGATATATGGATATGGATATGGATACGGATACATATAAAGCTATAGATATAGATACAGATACAGATACAGATACAGATACAGATACAAATATAGATACAGATACACATACAAATACATATATAGATATAGATACAGATACACAGATACCTATATAGATATAGATTACAAATATATATATATATATATATATATATATATATATATATATATATATATATATGAGTTATGAATTGCTAAACTAAAAATTTGTACTATCAAACATGAGTACGAAAGTGTATACACGATTTTTGCTATACTTTCAAGTTGACGCATAAGCAGTATTTTGGCTACAAGGTTGGCTACTAATAATGTTATATATGCTATAACTTTTTTCCAAGTTATACCTTGAATATTACTTACATGTTGATTTTGAGTGTTTGAGAGTGATATTTAGTATTCCCTCTGTCCTAAAATACAAAGTGATCTTAAACGGTCTAGGAGAGGCCATCTCGAAGATCCACTTGCGTATGGGGAAGACCCAAGAGCTATTCACGGAGTTACTCGACCAGGAGCTTGGCCCTTGCGATGGCTTCCTTGCGAGAGGCTCCAACGAGGACTAGGGGAAAACGAGGAGCTTCTTGATACCTTGGTAAAAATACCAAAGTCATCAACGGGAGTTAGCACTTTTTAGCTTCCGCATTTATACTATGCACTTAGGTTGTGTGCTTTATTTTTCTAACTTAAATTGATAGTCTAGTGATAGGATTCAAACCTAGGTGTCGGTGTTTCGAGTTACCAACTAGTAAATTTCTAGTATTACGCGTCTGGCTCGAATAGTGTGCTTAGAGGACACAAGGTTTATACTGGTTTGGGCAGAAAGTCCCTACATCCAGTTTGTCGTGGCTGCTCATGTTACTAGCACTGAAAGTTTATAGTAGGGGTTACAAATGAGCTAGAGAGGTACATGTCCCAAGTCTCTGATGTGCATGTGCTCCTAAGACGTGTTAGGGTGTGTGTTTTGATGTCTAATGCCTTGTAGAGCGGTTAACCCTCCCCCTCCTGGGACGTTCTGCTTCCCCTTTTATAGACGAAGGGGAAGAGCATGTTACTTAGAGAGAAAAGAGGAAGAAGAGGCAAGGAGAGGGAGGCTTTTAGGGTCGTCGGGCCTTTCTCTTCCTTTATGCGGGTCCACCGACACTGCAGATGGTGACAGGGACGACTCCACGCCGGGCGCCTGTTCGCCGCTGATGCCACGCCCCAGCGTTGTCAGTGGGTCATGACGTCACATTCCGTCTCGGCGGGCGACGCGGTGAACCAGCGTGCTGGTCAGCAGACGTATATGGAGTAGGCAGTATAGTGACCATACGTCCATCACTATTGGTGATATGAGTTTCCTGGAGTGACATGTTGTGGACACAGGTCATGTTGAGATACGCCCGCTCCGTGGACGATGCCAGAAGTTTGACCTTGGGTTGTACTTTCTAGCCCGTAGTGGTTGGCGGTAGTACGGGCTTCCATCAGGAGCCGCGCTAAGGGGTTGGGCGAGACGGAGCCCCCAACCCAAAGGCCGAGCGAGGTGGAGCCCGCCCCCAGAGTCGAGCAAGGAGGAGCCCGCTCCTAGAGGCCGAGCGAGGCAGGACCCCCGACCTAGAGGTTGGGCGAGGCGGGGGCCCCCAACCCAGAGGTCGAGCGAGGCAAAGCCTGCCCCCAGAGGCCGGGCGAGGTGGAGCCCCTGACCCAGAGGGTGGGCAAGGTGGGGCCTGCCCTTAGAGGTTGGGCGAGGCGGAGCCCTCGACCCAGAGGTTAGGCGAGGTGGGGACCTGACCCAGAGGTCCTACAAGGCGGCGCCCACTCCCTAGAGGCTGGGCGAGGTGAAGCCCACACACCTGGGGGTTGGTTGGAGCTGTAGTCATGCTCTTGACTGCTCGGACGAATTAATGTTGATGACCATTAGCTTCTCCTCTTTGGGTACCCTAGTATTGGTCCTCGATAGTAGCCTCCGAGCCTACGGAGAAGTAGAATACTCCTTTAGAGGCTTTTCCAAATAGGAGGACTCTGAGGGCCTTCGCCTTCTTTTGTCACCCACGGTGTGTCCTGGGGACGGCGATTCCCTTTTGTCATGATTGGACCCCTCGAGGGTATAACCGTGAGATGTGGTGGGTTCAGAAAAGGTCTTTCCTGATTCTGAGCCCTATGGGGGTCTGTCGTTCTATGACCATGCGTTTGGTCTCCTTGCAAGTCCAACTTTCCTTGAGCCCCCACCTATAGTAGGGGTCCGACTGAGGGTCAGCTCGTCTTTGTGATCGTCACCCCGTCCGTGGTTTTTGCTACCGGAGGGGTTGAGCTAACGTCACTTGCCTCGATAGCTCGAGTGTCGCACTCGGTGAGCTCGCTAATGGGCATGTCCAAGTGGAACCTGGTCCATCATTCATAACAGGGTTGACATAGCCCTCATGTGGCATTCCACTGCTCCTTAACCCACCTCTCGGTAGATGCCCGAATCGTTCCAGAGACCGATTCAGGTGGCCCGCTGGCCTCTCCTCGATGGAGATTCTGTGGGCATGGCTCGAGGTTAGAAGGTCAAGATGACCCTATCTGCTTCTAAGCGGGTTGGGCAAAGGCTGCTAGGGTTCATCTGCATTTTCTCCCCTAGCTCTGTTTGACACAAGGCAGCCTTGAGCCCTTCGCGGGCTGGCCTTCGAACCCTAGTCAGTTGTGTCTCATGTTGACGCGAGGTGGCCTCAAGCTCTTCGCGGGCCGGCCTTTGAACCCCGATCGGTTGTCGCTCATGTTGAATGAGACGACTGTCGCTTCGTGTCACGACGCGAAGCGTCATGATGCAATAATTACATATGCGATACTTGGATGTATGAGAATGGATAAATGAATGCTCATGCACTGGAAAAGTAAAGTGGGGTTGGTAAAGTTCGGGGAGCTCTTACCGGCTATGTCTGAGTGGAATCAGAGTCTGTTATTCATGACAGAGTCAGCATAATCTGTATGGGGCATTCTACCGCTCCTTACCTGTCTCTCGGTAGTGTCCCGAGCCGTCCGATCGACTTGGGTGATCCATTGGCCTTTCCTCAATGAAGATTCCACCGGTGGGCCCCTCCAAACCCTTCCTAGGAAGGCGGAAGCTAAAGCTCAGGGTGCAGGCAAAAAACTCTAATCATGCTAGTGAGCAAAAATGTCATAGCCACTGGGGCGTAGGTTTCTTGTGGTCCGATCAGTTTTACTCAGCGTTTGTTTCCGCAAACCTTGCCTTTATATTTTTTAACGTGATAAAGGGTCGGGCATAGAAAATGTCTACCTAATAGACACAATCTTACCAGCCCCCAAGTGAGGCCCGGCCCCTTGTCATTGCTGGGGTCGGGCATCACTTAAAGATCATAGAGTCGATAGTGAAACTAATAAGAGAAAACAAGTGTAAATTAAGGGTGACACGTCTCTCGACAGTGGCCCGAGCCATCCGATCGACTTGGGTGACCCGCTGGCATAGGACTTACCTTGATGGCTCGAGTGACGCGTTCAGGGAGCTCTTACCGGATATGTTCAAGTGGAATCCGGGTCCATCGTTCATGACGGAGTCAGTATAACCCACATGGGGCATCCTACTACTCCTTACCCATCTCTCGGTAGCGGCCCAAGCCATCTGATCGACATGGGTGACCCACTGGCATAGGACTTACCTATGGAGATAGAGGATGAGATCATCCCCCTAAGAAATTAGTTAGGCTGATAAGCCAGGCGATGAACTCGTAATAAGTGTAGAAGCTCTTAAATTTTGTTATGGCCAAATAGATTTTTAGCCCTTCTCCTCTTTTTGTATAAAAAGGTTAATGCGTTCTGACCCATTTCGTCATTAAGGCTATAAAGCTCGGGGTGTGGGTAAACAAACTTTGATCACGCTGGTGAGCAAAAATATCATAGCCACTAAGGTGTAGGTTTCTTGCAGTCCGACCAATTTTATTCAGCGTTTGTTTCCGCAACTCTCACTTCTGGGTCTTAATATGAGAAAGGGTCGGGCGTAGAGAATGTCTACCGGATAGATATGCTCTTATCAGCCCCTGAGGGAGGCCCGACCTCCTATCGTTGCTGGGGTCAAGTGTCACTGAAGATCGAGGAGTTGATAGCGAAACTGATAAGAGAAAGCGTGCGTAAATTAAGTGTAAAAGCAACGTAGCTGTTCGATGTTCTAGGCGTTGACAAATACTTCATCATCGATGATCCTGAGCTTGTAGGTGCCTAGTCAGAGCACCTCTGCGATGACGTACGGTCCCTCCCATGGTGGAGAGAGCTTATGGTAGTTCTTGTTGCTCTAGACGAGGCAGAGCACTAGGTCCCCGACGTTAAACGCCCAACCCCGCACTCGACAGCTGTGGTACTAGCATAACGCTTACTGGTACTTGGCTAACCAGAGGAGGGCAACGTCGTGCGCTTCATCTAGCTGGTCCATGGCATCCTCAAGGGACGCCTCGGCTCCCCATTTGTTGTACGCCCTGACCCTTGGTGCTCTATAGTCGAGGTCAGTCGGAAGGATAGCCTCAGAACCGTAGACCATGAAGAATGGTGTGTAGCTAGTGGCCTAGCTAGGGGTCATCCTCAGACTCTAGAGCACTATGGAAAGTTCCACAACCCATCGTCCGCCAAACTTGCTTCACCGGTTGAAGATCCTAGGCTTGAGGCCTTGTAGGACCATGTCATTTGCGCGCTTGACCTACCCGTTCGTGTGGGGGTGCGCCATGGCGGCCCAATCGACGTGGATGTGGTATTTATCGTAGAATTGGAGGAACTTCTTTCTGGTGAACTACATGCTATTGTCCGTGATAATGGAGTTCGGGACTCCAAAGCGATGGACGATGTTAAGGAAGAATAACATGGCTTGCTCAGACTTGATCACGGAGATCGGTCGAGCCTCTATCCACTTTGTAAACTTATCTACGGTGACAAGCAAGTGCGTATAGCCCCCTGGCACCCTATTGAGATGTTCAACCAAATCGGGCCCCCAGACCGCGAATGGCCATGTGATGGAATCATTTAGAGCGCTTGGGTCGGTAGGTGGGTCTATCGAGCATAGTATTGACACCCTTCATAGCTGCGCATAATCTATTTACCGTTGGCTACTGTGGTTGTCCAGTAGAAGCCTTGTCAAAACGTGTTTCTGACCAGGGTCCTAGGCACAACATGGTGCCTATAGACCCCACCATGGATATCACTCAGCAACTGCTTCCCTTGTTCGATGGGGATGCAACGCTGTAGGATCTCGGTGTGGCTTCGCCTGTAGAGATCATCCTCAATAATGACAAAGGACTTGGCGCGACACGTGAGCCGTTGAGCCTCTATTTTGTGGGTCAGTAGCGCCTCATAGAGGTGGTAGTCGAGGTAGGGCATCCTCTAGTCAGCCAAAGGGTTGGGCTCTGTCATTGGATCCTCGTCACGCTCCATGACCTCAGGGTCGGATGGAGCCACCGGCTAGTTAGCCCCTAAGCCTAGGGCAAGCGGTGCATCACCGGTCTATTCTGGCTCCTTGTAGCGGACCGAGGGCTTGTACTAATTGCTAGCAAAGATGCCCATCGGCATTAGCTCTCAGCCAGACACCATTTTTGCCAGTGCGTTGCCCGCTTCATTGAGATGCCTCGGGATGTGATTGAGCTCGAGACCATCGAACTTGTCCTCCAGCTGGTGGACTTCTCAGTAATACACGACCATCTTGGCATTATGATAGCTTGATTCCTTCATGACTTGGTCGATGACCAGCTAGGAGTCGCCCTAGACATCAAGCCATCAGATATCCAACTCAATGGTGATGCGTAGACTATTGATGAGTGCCTCACATTCGGCCACATTATTGGAGGAGGGGAAATGCATGCGAACCATGTACCTCATGCATACCCCGAGGGGCAAAACAAAGACCAGCCCCATGCCGGTGCCTTTCTTCATCAATGATCTATCAAAGTACATCGTCTAGTACTCTTGGTCAACGGCTACTGGCGGCATTTGGATCTTGGTCCATTCTGTAATGAAATCAGCCAGCACTTAGGACTTGATGGCCGTCCGGTGGGCATATGAAATGCCTTGACTCATCAGCTCGAGTGCCCACTTGGTGATTCTTCCCGTGGCATCCCAATTTTGGATGACCTCACCGAGATGGAAGGATGTCATGACCAAAACTAGACGTGACTCGAAGTAGTGATGCAACTTCCTCTTGGCGATGTGGACGGCATACATGAGCTTGTAGATTTGGGGGTAGCGGGTCTTGGAATCGGACAAGACCTCACTAATGAAGTACACGAGACACTGCACTTTGAGGGTGTGTCCATCTTCTTCTCGCTCTACCACCAGGGCTACGCTGACCACTTGCGTGGTGGCCGCAATGTAGAGTAGAAGCGGTTCCCCGTTGGTTGGAGGGACTAGGATTAGGGCCTTTGTCAGAAGCTGCTTGACCATGTCAAGTGCCTCCTAGGCCTCGAGCATCCATTCAAAATGGTCGGCCTTCTTTAGGAGCCGATAGAGGGGGAGACCTCGTTCGTCGAGGCGTGAGATAAAGCGGCTGAGTGTGGCGAGGCACCCTGTAACTCATTGTACCCCCTTTATGTTCTGAATCGGGCCCATCCTTATGATGGCCGAGATCTTCTCCGGGTTAGCATTGATGCCACGCTCAGAGATGATAAAACCCAACAGCATACCCCTTGAGACCCCAAAAACACACTTCTTGGGGTTGAGCTTAATGCCGTTTGCTCGTAGTTTCGTGAAGGTCTACTCTAGGTCGGCTATGACCTGGTCAGCCTATTTGGACTTGACCATGATGTCATCCATGTAGGCCTCAATGGTTCACCCGATGAGGTCCCCAAAACACTTGAGCATACAACGCTGGTACGTAGCCCCCATGTTTTAGACCGAACGGCATTACGATGTAATAGAATGATCCGAATGGGGTGATGAAACATGTTGCAAGTTGGTCGGACCCTTTCATCGTGAATTGATGGTTCCTGGGGTACACATCAAGGAAGCAAAGGGCTTCGCACCCTGAGGTCGAGTTGACTAGTTGGTCTATGTGTGGCAAAGGAAATAGATCCTTTGGACATGCCTTGTTGAGACCCGTGTAGTCAACACACATTCTCCATTTCCCATTCTTTTTTCGTACAAGAATGGGATTGGCTAACCACTCGGGGTGGTATACTTCCTTGATGAACCCGACCGCCAAAAGCTTTGCAATCTCCTCATCGATAGCACTACGTTTCTCCTTGTTGAAGCAATGCAGGCGCTGCTTCACCGGCTTGAAGCCTAGCCTTATCTTCAAGGCGTGCTTGGCAACTTCTCTTAGAATGCATGGTATGTCCAAGGGTATCCATGCAAAGATGTCTCTGTTGGTGTGGAGGAAGTCGATAAGCGCGCTTTCTTATTCGGAGGAAAGCGTGGTGCTAATGCGCTCCACTTTATCTTTGGAGCTGCTAGGGTCTATGAGGACCTCCTTGGCGCCCTCTACAAGCTTGAAAGACATGGTCGACTGCTTGGGGTCAGGTGCTTCTTTGATGACCTCCTTCCTGATGGCCACAAGCTCTTTGGAGGCGACAATTGTCGTGGTGTGTTCGCAGCACTCAACCTCGCACTCATAGGCGCGTTGGAAGGAGGTGCCGATGGTGATGACCCTGCATGGACCCGACATCTTCAACTTTTGATAGGTGTAGTTGGGGATGGCCATGAACTTCACATAGCATGGATGTCCTAGGATGGCATGGTAGGTCCCGTGGAACCCAACCACCTCGAAGGTAAGGGTTTCTATCCTGTAATTGGTCAGATCCCTAAAGGTGATGGGCAGATTGATCTACCCAAGTGGTAAGGCCTGCTTTCTAGGCACGATGTCATGGAAAGGTGCCCCGATCGGTCGGATGCGCGATCGGTCGATGCGCATGGTGTCGAGCGTTTCAACGTACATGATGTTGAGGCCGCTGCCTCCATCCATCAGCACCTTGGTGAGCCGCTTCATGCCAATGATCAGGTTGACCATGAGCGGATATCTTCCTGGCTATGGGAAACTTTCTTGATGGTCGGTCCGATCAAAGGTTATGGCGGACTTCGACCATCGGAGGAAAGTAGGCGTGGCTGGCTCGACCGTATAGACCTCGCGGCGCACAAGCTTCTAGCGGCGCTTGGAGTCATAGGCCATTCACCCTTTGAAGATCATGAGGCAGCCATCCAGCATTGAAAAGTTGTCGTCCTGCCCCTCGGTGTCCTCCGTGGTCGGCTTGAACTCCTTCCTATGCTCCCACTTGTTGGAGCCTCTAGACAAGAACCGCTTCATAAGGACGCAGTCCTTGTATAGGTGCTTGATGAGGAAATCATGGTTCAGGCATGGCTCTTCGAGTAGCTTCTCGAAGTGGTCTGGGGTACACTCGGTAGGCTTTCGACCCCCCTTGCGGTCAGCGGTGGCCACGAGTGAGCTCTCGTGCCGCTGCTTGTTCTTCTTCTTATTGGGACAGATGGAGACACCTTCTCCAGTGTCCTTGTCCTGCTTCTCTTTGCCTTTGAGGCGGTCGAAATTTGCTCTGGCCACCTCCTCACCTGAGGCATGGCTGGTGGTGATGTCGAGAAGTTCCTTGGTGATTCATAGGCCCTTATGTCCGAACTTGTGGACCAAGGACTCGTAGGTGATCCCAAACAGGAAGGCTCCTATGATGTTGGTGTTGGCGATGTTGGGCAGCTTGTTGCACTGCCGAGAGAAGCATCGGATGTACCCATGAAGAGTTTCCCCGAACTTCTACCAGCAGTTTTTGAGATCCCATGGGTTCCTTAGATGCATGTATGTGCCCTGGAAGTTTCCCACGAAGATCTCTTTTAGGTCCGTCCAACTTTGAATTCGGTTGGATGGAAGGTGTTCCAACCACGTTCGCGCCAAATCGGCCAAGAATAATGGAAGGTTGCGGATAATGAAATCATCATTATCCCCTCCACCAGCTTGGCAAGCAAGCCATTAATCCTTGAGCCACAGTTTGGGGTTCATTTCCCTGGAGTATTTTAGGATGTTAATCGGCGGTCGGTACCGCGGTGGGAAGACAATGTTGAGGATGTGCCGGCCAAAGGCCTAAGGTCCTAGCAAGTTAGGGCTCAGGCTTCAATTCTCATCACTGTCATAGCATCCGCCATGACGAGGGTCGTAGCCGTGGCTAGCCTCCTCCCTCGCATCTCTGCGGGTACACCAACGGACATCGAGGGTGTCGCACGTGTCATTGTGGAGGCCAAGACGTTCATGCACTAGGACCATGGTGCACAGCCTACCGCCTTGCTACACCTAGTGGGCCGACATGACCTTGTTGGGTCGCTTTGATGGCTCACGGTGGATGGCGTCGAGCTCACATCGTCGGGACAGTGAGCTCTCAGCCTGCTGTGCCGCCACACGCTCGAGTAGCATACGAATCTCATGATGGGCCCAACGATTCTCGGGCATCACGGGCCCTGAAAGCCCCCAGAGCAAGCCCACAGTAGCAGCAATGTTCTGGCTTGCCCAGGTGAAGTGTGGGAGGGCTTTGTCATCCTTGATGATCCTCCGGTTCATGTTGCAGGCCACGGCACGCGCACCGTCTCCGTGGCGCTCGAGCTCTACGCATTCCTGCTCAAGCTAGAGCCATGCTTCCCTGATCTCTTGGTGCTAGGCCTTTAGCTGCTCTACCTGCAGGTGAGGTGGGGCCCCTACTAAAAGGTCCTAATGGCTAGAGGGGGTGAATAGCCTAATAAAAATTTCTACAACAACACTTAATAAAATGGTTAGACAATTATGAGGCAAAGCAAGTGTTGCGCTAGCCTACTTAAAATATAAGCCACCTACCACAATTCTAGTTTAGATAGTATCTATTCACACAATAGCTATGACACTATCCTATGTTAGTGTGCTCTCAAAGGCTAACTAACGAGCCACACCAACCAAGCAAGCAAACTCTCACAACTAGATATACTAAAGAGCTTGACAACTAGTTTGCGGTAACGTAAAGAGAGTGATCAAGAAGATTATACCGCTGTGTAGATGAAGGAACCAATCAATCACAAGGATGAATAACAATGAAGACCAATCACCTCAGAATCAATGAAGAACACAATGATTTTTACCAAGGTTCACTTGCTTGCCGACAAGCTAGTCCTCGTTGTGGCGATTCACTCACTTGGAGGTTCACGTGCTAATTGGCATCACACGCCAAACCCTCAATAGGGTGCCACACAACCAACATAAGATGAGGATCACACAAGCCATGAGCAATTCACTAGAGTACCTTATGGCTCTCCACCGGGGAAAGGTCAAGAACCCCTCACAACCACCACGATCGGAGCCGGAGACAATCACCACTCTCCGCTCAACGATCCTCGCTGCTCCAAGCCATCTAGGTGGCGGCAACCACCAAGAGTAACAAGCGAAATCCGCAGCAAAACACGAACACCAAGTGCCTCTAGATGCAATCACTCAAGCAATGTATTTGGATTCACTCCCAATCTCACAAAGATGATGAATCAATGATGGAAATGAGTGGGAAGGCTTTGGCCAAGCTCACAAGGTTGCTATGTCAATGTAAATAGCCAAAGGTGTGAGCTTCAACCGGCCATGGGGCTTAAATAGAAGCCCCCATGAAATAGAGCCGTTGTACCCCTTCACTGGGCACAACGCGGGGTGACCGGATGCTCCGGTCCGATCGACCAAACGCTGGCCCTCAGCGTCCGGTCACGTGATACATGCCACGTGTCCCCAGCTTCAAATAATGTTCGTCAGATTTCAACGGTCATCTGTTGACCGAACGCAGCACACAAACTGACCAAACGCTCAGCCTCCAGCATCCGGTCATTTCTAGTAAGGTTCTAGAAACAATTTTCTTTGACCGGACGTGTCCGGTCATGCTTGACCAGACCCTACAAGCGTTTGGTCACTCAGTGACTTTTCTCTACGCTACCCGACAACAGGACCAGACCCTAGTCCTCAGTGCTACCCTACAAGCATCCGGTCACTCTGCTGCTACTGACCAGATATGCTGGTCCTTTAGAGACCAGCGTTCGGTCACTTATAGTGGCCTCAATCTTTTCTGTCTAGGGCACCGGTGGCACGCACCGATCCTTCAGAGACCAACGTTTGGTCACTTACAGTGACCACGTTCACCTGAGTTTAGGGCACCGGTGGCACCGTCGGACTGTCCGCACTCTACGGGCAGACACTCCACCGGTGAAGTTCCTAACCCTTGCTCAAATATGCCAACCAACAAGTGTATCACCTTGTGCACATGTGTTAGAATATTTTCACAAACATTTTCAAGGGTGTTAGCACTCCACTAGATCCTAAATGCATATGCAATGAGTTAGAGCATCTAGTGGGACTTTGATAACCACATTTCGATACGAGTTTCACCCCTCTTAATAGTACAGCTATCAAACATAAATGTGATCACACTCACTAAGTGTCTTGATCACCAAAACAAAATGGCTCCTACCATTTATACCTTTGCCTTGAGCCTTTTGTTTTTCTCTTTCTTCTTTTCAAGTCCAAGCGCTTGATCATCACCATGGCATCACCATCATCATGATCTTCATTTGCTTCACCACTTGGAATGTGCTACCTATCTCATGATCACTTGATAAACTAGGTTAGCACTTAGGATTTCATTAATTCACCAAAACCAAACTAGAGCTTTCAATCTCCCCCTTTTTGGTAATTGATGACAACCCTTTCACAAAGATATGAATTGAAATTCAATTGAATCCATATTGCTTGCCCGAGCATATTTATCATGTGTAAAAGAATATGGACAAGTTTCACGAACCCCAAATGGTAGCAATTGCTCCCCCTACATATGTGCTAAGAGTTTGGATTGTAGCTTGCACATATGCTTAGATAGGAAAAATAGGAGACAATGTCTACCGAATGATGCTAAGGTGTAAAAGATAGACCTTTGAAGCATGATACCAATTGAAGTGCACCATTATACTATCCTTAGCACCATGGTTAGCTCTATACTTCTTGGAAACACACTTTGAAAAGATACCACTTGGAAATACTTGGAAATGAAATCATTAGATATCCTATGCATGCTAGTTTTTCATTTTATCATTCAAACCTACGACTAACATACACCACACAAGCATGGATATTGAAATTTAAAACTTGTGTCATGCAAGCAAACATATGAATGCACATTTAAATGCACTATACAAGTTTATGAGCTTGCTCCCCCTACTTGTGTGCTCAAAATTTTAATTGATCCCTTTTCTTTGTCATATTTTTCCCTCATGTCAAGTTTTCCCCCTTTGTCCAAATTCTCCCCCTTATTGTCTTTTTACCGCCTTAGTACACTAATATATCTTTTGTCTTTCTCCCATGTACTAATATCTTTGTTATTTCTCCCCCTTATTACATATATCTTTGTTTCTCTCCCCCTTTGTCATCAATGACCATAAAGGCTTAAATTTTAGATAGGTAGAGATTATCAATGTCAATCAATGGAGTGAGGATCATTTTACCAAATTTTGTCCAATCTAGATTATTTACCAAAGATATTTAACTCGGTTTGATCCAAGGACAAGCTTCTTCACACCTCCATATAAGGGTTATCTTGTACCATGTTGAGTTAAGCACTTAGAGCTCATTTTCTAGATTAAACACTAGGTCTACAAGCCCATAAACATGTCATATGCTACCACTAGATTAAGTCAAGCATAGAAGCAATAGTGGTACCATATAAACATCAAATTCATTTGATTTTTATGAATGAGCCTAGTAAAATTGAACCACTTGAAAGGTCCTAATAAAATTGAAAATGTGACTAGATGCACTAAACATGTCGTTAGCAAGGATGTATGTCATGCCAATCAACTTTTACCTTGAATAGCTCGAAGGAGATGCATGTCATATAAGTGAGGGGGTGTATCAACACATATTTGAGAAATCTAATATGTTCAACTCATTCCTTAGCTTGCAAAACCTTTTCTCATCCAATGCTTGGTGAATATATTGGCAAGTTGATCTTCGGTGCCCACACTCTCAATGCAAATGTCCCCTTTTTGTTGGTGATCTATTATGAAATAGTGGCAGACATCAATGTGCTTTGTTCTTGCATGTTGAACCGGATTGTTGGTCAACTTGATTGCACTCTCATTGTCACATGGCAATGGCACTTTCTTGAACTTGATTCCAAAATCACTCAAAGTGGCCTTCATCCAAAGTATTTATGCACAACAACTACCGGTGGATATGTATTCAGCTTCGGCGGTTGATAATGTAACACTATTTTGCTTCTTTGATGACCATGAAACAAGTGATCTTCCTAACAATTGATATGTGCCCGAGGTACTCTTCCTTTCAACCTTGCATCCCGCATAATCCAAGTCAGAATAACCAACTAGCTTAAACTTTGCTCCTTTGGGATACCACAAACCAATATTTGGTGTATGCTTTGAGTACCTCAATATTCTCTTTGTAGCCTTCAAATGACTTTCTCTTGGTGAGGCTTGAAATCTTGTACACATGAATACACTAAACATGACATCCGGCCTTGATGCGGTCATATAGAGTAGGCTTCCAATCATAGACCAATACAACTTTTGATCCACCATGTTTCCACTTGCATCACTATCCAAGTTGCCATTGGTTCCCATTAGTGTGTTAATGACTTTACTATCAATCATTCCAAACTTTTTGATTATGTCCTTGATATACTTGCCTTGACTCACAAATATACCATTCTTCAATTGCTTGATTTGGAGACCAAGAAAGTAACTCAACTCTCCAATCATGGACATTTCAAACTCATTAGCCATCATCTTTCCAAACTCATCACAAAAATCTTGATTGGTTGATCCAAATATGATATCATCAATATAGATTTGCAATATAAATAGATCTTTTTCTATCTTCTTGATGAAAAGAGTGGTGTCAACCTTGCCCATTATGAACCTTTTAGAGAGTACGAAGTCCCTCAATCTCTCATACCATGCTCTAGGTGCTTGCTTCAAGAAATGATTTCTTCAACTTGTACACATGGTTCGACTTCTTGTCATCTTCAAAACCGGGAGGTTGCTCAACTTATACTTCTTCATTGATGTAACCATTGAGAAATGCACTCTTAACATCTATTTGATAGAGCTTTATGTTGTGGGCACAAGCATAGGCTAGCAAGATTCTAATTGTTTCCAATCTAGCAACTGGGGCATATGTTTCTCCAAAGTCAAGACCTTCAACTTATGTATAGCCTTGTGCTACCAATCTTGCTTTGTTCCTTACTACTATCCTATCTTGATCTTGCTTGTTTCTAAAGACCTATTTGGTTCCAATCATATTGTGTCCCTTTGGTCTCTCTACTAATTTCTATACTTAATTTCTTGTGAAGTTATTCAATTCTTCATGCATAGCATTCACCCAATCAATATCCTTCAATGCTTCATCTATCTTCTTTGGTTTAATGGATGATACAAATGAGAAATGCTCACAAAATGATGCCAATCTTGATCTTGTTTGTACACCTCTAGAAATATCACCAATGATAGTGTCCAATAGATGATCTCTTGCAATATTAGTTGGTTGGAGCATTGGAACTTGATTGCTTGCACTTGCTTGATCATTTGGTTGAGATGATGTACTAGCCATTTGATCTTGTTCATTATCATGAGATCCACTTGTACTAGCTTGAGTTGTATCATCTTACACATTTGAGTTAGAGAGCACTTGCACTTGATCATCTTCTTCATCATTCACTTACCAAGGCCTCAATTCACCAACATTCATGTTTTTCATGGCATTTGAAAGTTGAATGCCTCTAACATCTTCCAAGTTCTCATTCTCTACTTGTGAACCCTTGGTTTCATCAAATTCAACATCATGAACTTTCTCAAGAGTACCACTATCCAAATTCCAAACTCTATATGCTTTGCTTGTAGTGGAATAACCAAGTAGGAATCCTTCATCACATTTCTTGTCAAACTTACCCAATCTAGTGCCTTTCTTCAAGATATAGCATTTGCAACCAAAGACCTAAAAATATGAAATGTTGGACTTTATACCATTTAAGAGCTCATATGGTGTCTTCTCTTTCAATGGATGACAATAGAGGTAGTTGCTACAATAGCAAGCCGTGTTGATAGCTTTGGTCTAAAAAGATTGACTCACATTGTACTCACTAAGCATAGACCTTGCCATATCAATGAGTGTTCTATTCTTCCTCTCAACAAGGCCATTTGATTATGGAGTGTACTTGGCTGAGAATTGATGTCTAATTCCAAATTCATTACACAACTCATCAATTCTAGTGTTCTTGAACTCACTACCATTGTCACTTCTAACTCTCTTGATGGTTGTTTCAAACTCATTGTGAATACCCTTGACAAATGATTTGAATATTGCAAATACATCACTTTTGTCCACTAAAAAGAATACCCATGTGTATCTAGTGTAATCATCCACTATCACAGAGTCATATTTGTTACCATCAATGCTAGTGTATTGTGTTGGCCCAAACAAATCCATGTGCAATAACTCAAATGCTTTACTAGTGCTCATCATGCTTTTCTTGGGATAGGTGTTTCCAGCTTGTTTGCCGGCTTGACAAAAGCTACAAAGCTTATCCTTTTCAAACACAACATCTTTCAAGCCTCTAACCAAGTCATGCTTAACCAATCTATTCAATTATTTCATTCCAACATGACCAAGCCTTCTATGCCATAAGCAACCCATGCTAGACTTAGTGAACAAGCATGTAGATAATCTAGCTTCACTAGCATTGAAATCAACCAAGTATAGATTCTTATATCTAAATCCTTTGAAGATCAAGTTAGAGCCATCTACACTTATGATCTCTACATCATCTACCCCAAATATGCATTTGAATCCAAGATCACACAATTGAGCCATGGATAGCAAATTGAAGTTCAAGCTCTCTACTAGCAACACATTGGATATGCTTATATCATTCGATATTGCAATCTTACCAAGCCCTTTGACCTTGCCTTTGCCATTGTCACCAAATGTGATACTATCATAACCATCATTTCCATTGGTATTGATTGAGTTGAACATTCTTGCATCATCGATCATGTGTTGAGTGCACCCACTATCAAGAACCCAATGCCTTCCTCTGGCTTTGTAATTGACCTACAAAAGAAGATTAATTCTTTTTAGGTACCCAAACTTGCTTGAGTCCTTGAAGATTAGTCACTAAGCTCTTTGGTACCTAAATGGCTTTCTTCTTTGAGCCTATCCATGGTTTACCAATGAACTTAGCCTTTACACCATTTGTACCCTTAGTAAGCATATAGCATGAATCAAGCTTTATAAAGGATACATAAGCATTTTTGCTCTTGCTGTTGCATTCTTGCTCTTTATGACCAACTTGCTTGTAACTAGTGCAAAACCGACCATTGTTCTTCACAAAACTAGTTTTATGAGGAGCAAAGGCCACCTTGCCTTTCTTGGGTGTATAGTCCAATCTCTCTTTGTACAGAGAAGCTCTTTGGCTACCCAAGCACATAAGCAAGCGGTCCTCACCACCATAAGCCTTAGCTAAGGTGTGAGTGAGCTTGTTGACCTCCTTCTTAAGGTTCTCATTCTCAACCACTAGTGAGGCATCACAACTGAGACCATCACTACTAGATGAGATAGAAGTGGAAATGCTACAAGAAGAGTTAGTGGGAGCAACAATGATAGGCATAGATAATGATTCATCAATTATGTCACAAGTTAAGCCTACATTGCAAGTTTCAACATGCTTCTTTTTAATTTGCTTATCAAGCAAAGAGGAATGAGCCTTTTCAAGCTTTTTGTGAGCCTTGCCAAGCTTCTCATTGACTTCCTCTAGCCTCTCATGAGATGTATTAAGCTCATCAAAGGCTTGCTTAAGGTCTTTTAGTTCCTTACACAAGCTTTTGCATTCCCTTCTCTTGATGTCAAAGTGTTCTCTAGCATCTTCTAGCATGTCAAATAATTCATCTTTGGTGGGTTCATCATCATCACTATCGCTATCATGGTTATTTTCATTTTCATTTACATCATCATGTTCTTCATCGCTTTCATCATCACTAGTTTGTACCTTAGTGGCCTTTGCCATGAAGCATGATGAAGATTCGAAGAGAGAAGGCTTCTCATTGATTGCAATGCTTGCAAGAACCTTCTTCTTGGTGGTCTTGACATCATCACTATCCTCATCATCGTCACTTGATGAAGCATCGCTATCCCAAGTGACTACATATGAGCCACCCTTCTTCTTGAAGGCCATCTTGTCCTTCTTCTCTTTCTTTTCCTTTTTGTCCTTCTTCTTGTTCTTCTTGTTGTCATCATCATTGTCGCTATTGTATGGACATTGAGCAACAAGATGATCTTTGCTTCCACACTTGAAACATCTTCTTGACTCTTCTTTGTTCTTGGATGAGGACTTCTTTCTCCTAGCACGATAGCCCTTCTTCACCATGAACTTGCCAAATCTCTTGACAAAGAGAGCCATCATCTCATCATCATCATCATCATCCCATGAATCATCGTCTTCACTTGATGTTTCTTGCTTAGCTTTGCCCTTGGATGATATGACTTTGAATGCCATGCTCTTCTTCTTGTCATCCTTCTTCTCATCTTTCTTCTCCTTCTTTTCTTCCTTCTCATCATCATCTCTATATGTATCATCGGTCATTATATCCCCCAATACTTGGTTTGGTGTCATGATGTCCAAATCGCTTCTCACTAGAATGGTGACTAATGTACCAAATCGTGAAGGCAAACATCTCAAGAACTTATGTGAGAAGTCCTTGTCCTTCACCTCTTCACCAAGTGCTTTAAGATCATTGACAAGCACTTGAAGCCTATGGAACATCTCCGGCATACTCTCATCCTCCATCTTGAAGCTTGCAAACTTCTCTTTGAGGATGTATGCCTTTGCACCCTTCATGGCTTAAGTGCCCTCAAATGATTCTTCCAACTTCTTCCATGCCTCATGAGCCATCTCAATATTCTTGATTTACTCAAATGTTCTTTCATCAATTGCATCATGAATAGCACTTAGAGCAATGTCATTGTTTTGGAGAAACACTTCTTCGGCCATGGTGGGATTCTCCAGATCACCAATCTCAATTTTGGTCTCTACCACCTTCCACACCTTTCTATTGACTGACTTGATGTGTGTGGTCATCTTTGACTTCCAATAAGGATAATTTGTGCCATCAAATTGGGGTGACTTCTTGGTGTTATTGATTTGAGCCATTTTTATACCGAAGGTTGTTAAGCCTCAAATCACGGTGACCTCGGCTCTGATACCACTTGAAAGGTCCTAATGGCTAGAGAGAGGGTGAATAGCCTAATAAAAATTTCTACAACAACGCTTAATAAAATGGTTAGACAATTATGAGGCAAAGCAAGTGTTGCGCTAGCCTACTCAAAATGCAAGCCACCTACCACAATTCTAGTTTAGATAGTATCTATTCACACAATAGCTATGACACTACCCTATGTTAGTGTGCTCTCAAAGGCTAACTAACGAGCCACACCAACCAACCAAGCAAACTCTCACAACTAGATATACTAAAGAGCTTGACAACTAGTTTGCGGTAATGTAAAGAGAGTGATCAAGAAGGTTATACCATCGTGTAGATGAAGGAACCAATCAATCACAAGGATGAATAACAATGAAGACCAATCACCTTGGAATCAATGAAGAACACAATGATTTTTACCGAGGTTCACTTGCTTGCCGGCAAGCTAGTCCTCGTTATGGCGATTCACTTACTTGGAGGTTCACGCGCTAATTGGCTTCACACGCCAAACCCTCAATAGGGTGCCACACAACCAACACAAGATGAGGATCACACAAGCCATGAGCAATTCACTAGAGTACCTTGTGGCTCTCTGCTGGGGAAAGGTCAAGAACCCCTCACAACCACAACGATCGGAGCCGGAGACAATCACCACTCTCCGCTCAACGATCCTCGCTGCTCTAAGACATCTAGGTGGTGGCAACCACCAAGAGTAACAAGCGAAATCCATAGCAAAACACGAACACCAAGTGCCTCTAGATGCAATCACTCAAGCAATGTATTTGGATTCACTCCCAATCTCATAAAGATGATGAATCAATGATAAAAATGAGTGGGAAGGCTTTGGCCAAGCTCACAAGGTTGCTATGTCAATATAAATTGCCAAAGGTATGAGCTTCAACTGGCCATGGGGCTTAAATAGAAGCCCCCACAAAATAGAGCTGTTGTACCCCTTCACTAGGCACAACGCGGGGTGACCGGACGCTCTGGTTCGATCGACCGAACACTGGCCCTCAGCGTCCGGTCACATGATACACGCCACATGTCCCCAGCTTCAAATAATGTTTGTCAGATTTCAACGGTCATCTATTGACCAGACGCAGCACACAAACTGACCGAACGCTCAGCCTCCAGCGTTCGGTCGTTTCCAGTAAGGTTCTAGAAATGATTTTCTTCGACCGGACACGTCCGGTCATGCTTGACCGGACCCTACAAGCGTCCGATCACTCAGTGACTTTTCTTTGCGCTACCCAACAACAGGACTAGACCCTAGACCTCAGCGTCCGGTTAGTCCAAGACCCAGAATCCAGTCATCCAACCGACGCCAACATCTTTGCTGCCACACTTGACCGGACGCGTTGGTCCCTCAGAGACCAGCGTCCGGTCACTCAGTGACCAGCAAGACTAACTCCTTTTCACCTCTAACTTCTTTACCCTTGCTTAAATGTGCCAACCACCAAGTGTATCACCTTGTGCACATGTGTTAGCATATTTTCACAAACATTTTCAAGGGTGTTAGCATTCCACTAGATACTAAATGCATATGCAATGAGTTAGAGCATCTAGTGCCACTTTGATAACCGCATTTTGATATGAGTTTCACCCCTCTTAATAGTACGGCTATCAAACCTAAATGTGATCACACTCTCTAAGTGTCTTGACCACCAAAATAAAATAGCTCCTATGGTTTATACCTTTGCCTTGAGCTTTTTATTTTTCTCTTTCTTCTTTCCAAGTCCAAGCACTTGATCATCATCATGTCATCATCATTATCATGCTATGATCTTCATTTGCTTCACCACTTGGAATTGCTACCTATCTCATGATCACTTGATAAACTAGGTTAGCACTTAGGGTTTCATCAATTCACCAAAACCAAACTAGAGCTTTCACCTACATCCCCCTCGACCTCATCGTCAAGGTCATTCATTGGGGTAGCCTCTCCCTCGTGGATGCTTTCGACATATCCCTCGGGGGTACCTACCATGAAACATTCACGAGAAGGGTGATGGCTCCCCTGCTGGAGTCAAAGTCAGAGGGTGACCCTGATTCTACCATGAGGAGGTTGTGGAAAGATTCTATGACATATTCGATCATCCCCATGAACTCATCGTTCATGGAGGATAAAGGCATGCGTTGCGTCACAAGGTGGCCAACGGTTTTTGTGGCATTATGGAGACTAGACAGGAGTGCTGTTGGGGCGCTCTGGATGAAGTATTCTAGGGAGAGCGGCTCTCCTCCAATAAGCTGCATCATGACAATAGCGAACGAGAAGATAAGGTGGCGAGGTCCTTCTGGGACGGTCGGGGTCCCAGAAAGGCGCCGAGCTGGTGCTCTAGCCTCCCATAATCGAAGCCAAGGAGCTGGTCTCTCCCGTGGGTGTGGGCCTCCGGTGCATGTAGCTATAGCTCCTCGAGCGCCTCAGTGATCGTGTCGAGGCCAATGGAGTGGAGACATTGGACCGCAACAGGAGCCTACATCAACTCTCCCTCTGTCATGATGATAAAGTCTAGGTTCCCAAAGTGCACGTGCATGCCTGGGACCCAGCTAATGCCATGACTAGCCATCTGAGGCCTAATGTGGACATCGAGACACGCAAAAAGCCCCTACCTGGCCCGCCAACTGTTGGTGTTTTGAGTTACCAACTAGTAAATTTTTAGTATTACGCGTCTTGCTCGGGTGGTGTGCTTAGAGGACATGAGGTTTATACTGGTTCGGGTAGAAAGTCCCTACGTCTAGTTCATCACTTCTACTCATGTTACTAGCACTAAAAGTTTGTAGTAGAGGTTACAAATGAGCGAGAGAGGGACAGGTCCCAAGTCTCTAATGTGCGTGTGCTCCTAAGGCATGTTAGGGCATGTGTTTTGATGTCTATAGCCATGTAGAGCGGTTAACCCTCCCACCTCCTAGGATGTCCTGCTTGTCCTTTTATAGATGAAGGGGAAAAGCAGGTTACACAGAGATAAATAGGGAGAAGAGGCAAGGAGAGGAAGGCTTCCAGGACCGCTGGGCCTTTCTCTTCCTTTATGCGGGTCCCACCAACACTACAGATGGTGATAGGGATGGCTCCACATCGGGCGCCTATTCATCGTTGATGCCACACCCCAGCGTTGTTAGTGAGTCATGACTTCCCATTTTGTCCTGGCGGGCGACGCAGCAAACCAGCGTGCTGGTCAGCGGCCGTACAGAGAGTAGGCAGCATAGTGACCACACGTCCATCACTGTTGGAGATGTGAGTTCCCTAGAGTGACATGCTGTGGGCACGGGTCATGTTGAGATGTGCTCGCTCCCTGCACGATGCCAGAAGTTTGACCTTGGGTTGTACTTTTTGGCCTGTAGTGGTTGGTGGCGGTACAGGCTTTCATCAGGTGCCACGCCTGAGGGGTTGGGCGAGACGGAGCCCCTAACCCAGAGGCTGGGTGAGGCGGAGCCCCTGACCCAGAGGTCGGGCGAGATGGGGCCCCGACCCAGAGGTCGGGCAAGGCAGAGCCTACCCCTAGAGGTCGGGCAAAGCAGGGCCCCCGACCCAGAGGTCGGGCGAGGCAGAGCCCGCACGCCTGGGGGTCGGTTGGAGCTATAGTCGCTCTCTTGACTGCTCGAATAAATCAATGTTGATGATCATTAGCTTCTCCTCTTCGGGTACCCTAGTATTAGTCCCCGACACTAGGTGCGGTAGAACCGCCTAATCTAATGCCACCTAGGAGTACTTGTCTTCCATTACACACTAAGTTCCTAAGAGAGGACACTAAACTATGCAGTTCCATCGAGCATACCCTAAGGGAGAACTCGAAAATCCACATTTTTCCATCAGGATCATAAATGAGAGAATAAAGCTTACAACATTCTTAAGTCATTTCTCACACTACTTTATTACAGTACCAGAATATTACCTCAATTTATTATAACAGCAAAATATAATAATGTTATCAGAGTTATAGAGGAAGCGGGATTACTTTAATGATATGGTGGAGCATTAACATAGTGGATGCTAGCAGATTTTACATATTTTCCTATAAAAACATTTTGTGAGGGTTATAAATAAACACTACAGTCGTAGTGCGAAAGGAATCCTCTCTGAGCCCACCTGGAGGTTTCCACACATAAGTGTTGGCTCTACATATTCCTATCACCTATAACAGGGTAGAATAAACCCTGAGTACTCAATTGTACTGTGCAAGACTTACCCGTCGAGAGGAAAGAAAAGACTCCAAGGATATGCAATGCTATCTGGCTTATGGGTTTATTGCATCTGCAGGAAGCATTACTAAGAGTGCATCCTTATATTTTATTAGCAGTCATCATGAGTTCATTAACTAACCATTCTAGGTAAGCACCTATGCTACTTTCAAGCAGGTGGTAAGCAAACATGACCATTTTACCATCTTTCATCTTCTAGTTCTTACTATGGTGCTACATTATAGACAAGTCATACCGGATTACCTGGCAATTCATGAATCAATGTGCCTAGTTGGGTACCCCGAAACACACGCCCCACTTGTACCCTAGGCACAAATAGGACCAACCCATCAATGTCCTATCAAGGGGTTCAGGTCCCCATCCAAAGTTGGACTCCAAGTCCCCACACCTGAGTCTCGGACTCAGTGTGGTGCTTAGACCTTCACCATCCCTGCCTCCAATCAGTCGGCCCGAAAAGAGCTAGAACCCACGACAAGAGAGCAACGAGTATTCCCTACTCCCATAAACAAGTATGTGCTCAGGATAATAAGTCTGTGACCTGACTACCATCCACAGCAACGGATGGTCCTCAATTGACACAGGCGAAACAAGTGCAATTTGAGCCTCGCTCGAATGCCTAACCAAGACCAGATTCAAAGTACCATTCCGCCCAGTCTCTGATTATCATCCATATATATTCCATGTGATAGTAATATATTAACAATAATATCTTTCCTATCTCTCGCGAGTGATAGGTAATCACTCGACTTCTACCAGATCCTATAGCATAGCAATCTACACGATCCTAACATACTAGTAGGACTCATAGGATAAGGATATATATTTATATATGCAAGCGGGTTTCATTCAGCTCCTTAAAACTTAATGCACAAGCATAAGATAAAGTGCAGAATAATAGGGGTTATGCACCGGGGCTTGCCTAGGTAAGACATAACCAAAAGTTGGCATTCTTCATGGTGACACGATCATCAAGGCACTATCTTTTCTGCTACTTCGGTCATCTCCACGATCCATCGTTGTTCCTATTATGATATACGTGGATGCAACGTAGACACGCAATTAATCAATGGTAATTGTAACTCTATAATACGATTACGCTCCACAAGCTAATGAGCTAGCTTTAATGACTAATGTACTAGTCTACATATCCAAGCCATCAAGTAAAGCTTTGTCTCCAGAACAATGTTTTAATTCTAAAATCCCAAGGTGTTTCAGCAATTTATTGCTTAAACATATATTTTTGAACTAGGGCTCAGTTACCTAAGCAAACTAATTATTATGGAGCTACAAAAATTACAGTGAACACCTAATAATATTAGCAATTTACTGTGAAAGTTTCAGAGCCAACACTATCACCAATTTATCACAACAATTCCTAGAAGTTTATATTTTAACAATATTAAGTATTTCAAATTAATTATATAACTCTTAAGAATATTATAAAACTATGTGAACAAAATAAACTAGCAGATAGATTATGATTTTAGCAACCTAACAAAATTGGTTTCACAATTTTTGGTTAACCACACAATTTTATACTAAATTTACAAGTTTACCTTAGAAACTAAATTAGAAAATGCATTAGAAAAAGAAAAGGCTGGCAACAACCCTCATAGGCCCGGCATCCCAGCAACAGCCCAAGGTCGGGGTGCCCACGCGCGATGGCAGCTTTGTAGAAAAGCCCCCGTGGTTTTAGATAATAACATGACTACTATGCATACTATTCCTACCATCAGTAACTTTGTAACCAAACCCTCGGATGTTTTCGCCTTTACCACAGGGAGGTCCCTGGGGATCCCCGCGTGCGTCGGCATGGCAGCTGACGAAATAAGGTGGTTATGCCGGGCAACCTAGGCGTTCTACGACGGAAGTAAGGGGCCGACCACCATCTACAGCAAAACGAGCAAGGATCGGGGTAGTTAGGGACTCGGAGGCGCACTGTCGTGGGCTACAGCGGTGAGCGGCTATCCTCGGTGGTCGCACAACTATTTTGGTGAGCCTACGCCCTCATAGAAAGGTAAAGACGGTGGAGGAGCATTAGTAGCTCACCGTGGTGCATGCCCTACTGACGATTGAAGCAGGGGAGCACTGCAACGGTCTGGCCATGTGCGATCGAGCGGGGCAGCGGCGCTCTGCAATGGACACCAGCGCATCACCCCACCAACGATGAGCACCCTAGCCAAAATAGTGTGAGCACTGGATAGAGGGAGTCAAGACGAGCTTAGGGTTACGAGCAATCAAACTACCACCACTCCTACATGCCTTACCTCCCAACCTATCGATTCACGCGGCGCCTATGACCGGCGACGAGCATAAGGCAAAATTACTGGATGACAGGGCATGACCGAGCTTGAGGGGAAGGAGACGGCTAGCCTACTTCCTAAGCTACCCGCTAGAGTGAGGAATTGAACAGCAAAGCCACTAGCGCTAGGCAAATAGGAGGGCGGAAAAGCAAAGCTCAAGCCTCGGTCAAGCCATAGTGGAGCACACGAGTGAGCATGAGCACATGGGCACAGGTGGCAAGACAGTGGAGGGATTGGCATGATGCGCTTGAAGTGGAGCAACAGAACTTGAGCCGGCCGCACCGGCATTAGCTAGCGAGGGCAAGTGAGGCAGGAAGGCATCCCATCGCCACTATGAGCGAGACATCGACCAGACATTGCGGCAGCCCATACACCTAGGGCATGACGCGGTAGGTGATATGAGTGGTGAGGCGGACGCCACATCGACCGAGCGATGCAGCCATAACCACAGCGTGGCCCAGCGGCGAATCGTGCGAGTGCAGCGCACGGCAGCAGCGGGACTAGTCCCAGCCAGCTAGGACAGGCCCACTCTAGGCCGTAAGCACTGCGCGGCATCACCCGGGCGCGCGAGCTGGCCAGCGGCAACAGCCCAGCCACGGCCTAAGCCTGGCACCAGCAGTGCCCACATGCTCGATGATCGTGAACTCGGGCCGAGAGGTAGCAACTTGTGACGTGCACGTATTTTAAAGCAAAGCAAAGGATGCCAATCATCTCAACCGAAGTTCAACCAATCCTACTAAGCTAAAGTCGACACTGCTAGTGAGCGAGCGAGCAATTGTCATGACCCAAGAGCAACTAGAGAGAGAGATACAAGGATGCCAACTTGGGTTCATTGTTGGAGTGCCGGTTCTCGAACAGAGTGCCAACACGTGGTTACAATGCGTTCTAAGGAGGTTTGGGCAATTTTTATGAGAGCAACGTGACATCCAACACAACTTCGACCTACACCATGCTCATGTACTCACTTTGATGCAATCAACAATACCAAAAATAGGCAGCTAGTGTTTAAACATTTTTGTCAGAAATTAAATTTCAAAATAGCATTGTCTTACTACTTTTCCAAACTTAGGAAAGTTAAGGTTTTCAATTGAGGCTAAATAACCATTAACTCTTTTGTCGCAATTTTTAATAGATCTAAACCTTGTTAACTTCAACCAACAAATACTTCATGCAATAGTCCATACCTTATACTAACCCGTAAGAGCAAAATATTTAAGCACCATTTAACTATTTTGCTCAATATAATTGGCCAAAAATAGTATTTTAACAATAGTTTAAGTGTTTGTCGTCTTAACGAAAAGAGCTTGTCTTCATGTCAAATTTAATTTTTGAGCTCCCAAAACACTAGTTAACAACATCTATTTTCTAAAAGTTAAAGTTGCATTTCCATCTACTAAACTTGTACTTCAAATTTTTTAAGTACTAAATACAAGTTATGTTTGATCCTTGTTCCTAGAAATTGTTTTTCGCCTCACGTGCGTTATAAATGTTTAAAACCCGGAAACTTGTTAGGTTAATCCTTCTCGGACCTAAATCTTGGTGCTAAGTAAACTCGTAACACCACGGGTGTTACACTAGGTTGCATAGAAATTCCTCTCATAAGTACACACACTTAGCTAATACTAGTAGAATTCCTCGCGTGTTGCTGCGGGATTTTTGGAGACAGTTTTTGATGAATGAAAAAAGTATTAGAGAGCTAAAAAGCAATGCACATATATTGTATCCTAGAGGGGAAATATAACACCCTCGGTGTTATGCCCTAAATAAATTACTACGTGATAATGCATGTGATGGAATAAATAGATGGAGTATTGCAACCTAAAATAATTAATAAAAAAGTTAAATGAGAAGTTATTACACAACTCATGTATATCAAGTAGGGTTTAAAACCAATTTTCATTAAACAAAAATACTATAGAACATATATGTGGCACTTAACTAAAGTTTGGAGTATGAACTTTGTAGATGACAATGAAATACTTGCTGTAGAAAAATAACATTGCTAGCTAGTGTTTCTAGTAGCTTAGAAATGGAACTTGAAATCAAAACTAGCTTAAAGACTTAGAAAATTTTTAAGTTTAAAAATAGTTTGATAGCACCGGGTTTGCGAATTTATTTTGAGACATCTAGTTAAATATTAGTACTATATTTTAGTTCTTAGGGGTAGCCTAATATGTTCTCTTAAGCACGGTGAAGGTGGCTTGGTTCCAACATCATTCGTTTAGTTTTTACGGGTGCTTTAAAATCCGTGCACGACACAGCCTCGGGATGGTTGGCGCCATGCGCGCGGCCACCCCGCGCCACGCATAAGGCCATGTCCCATGCGGTCACCCCATGCCACCATGTTGGGTCGGTCGAGCCCACCAGGGCTTGGCCGAGGCCAGCCACAGCAAGCCGCTGGCCCTGCGCCCTGCCTCGTGCTACCGCCATTGGTGCCACCACGGCCATGCTGCACTATCATCGTCTCACCGTCACATCCTCACCCCCTGCGGCTCTACACCGTTGTTCACCCTACCGGTGGCCCAGCCACTGCTCCGCATGCTTGGCGTATCCGTGGCATTGGCACATGGCTGTACCTTCTGTCGCCTCACCCATAAAGGCGCGGCAGTCACTCGTGCCATGTTGATCGCAGACGCGCGCACGCCTTGTTCGTAGCACTTGCGCGTGTGCGTCCTGATCGCACCGCTCACATCCCGCCAAGGTGAGGACGAGCTAAGCTCTGACCTACCCCCTCCCCTCTCTCTTCGCTGCTACCATGGTGGACTAAGCCACACCATTAAAATAAGGAGGGAGAAGTCGCCATCGCTCGATTCATCACATTGCTGGCTCCGTCACCTAGCTGCCTAGCTACCCACCCTCGCCCCGCCTTGAATGGCGCCTGGACGAGCTTCAATTTTGGAGCTTTTCCCTGCCACCATGCCGATAAGGCTGAGTCCGCCCATCACCGAGGGCAGCTTCCATCAGACCACCTTAGGCCAAATTGGCTGCACCGCTTGACTCATCTCGAACCCCTCCTCACCATGCGCACCTGAGCCATACCCCTACCACTGTTCCAACGCTGTTAACACAGTCGTGTCCGCCGTGGCTCGTCGCCGAGCTCACCACGCGTATGTGGCCAGCCTTGCTCAGGGCGTCTTCGGCCGAACCATCGCCTCGACCAGGTCTTTGGTGAGTCGCTGATGCTCACCCGCTACCTTTACTGCTCCCTTAGTGTTGTGGCTCACCAGAACATTGTCGTCACCACCGTAGGTTGCCCGCCAACATGGAGAAGTCGCCCTACTTTGTCTCTAGTCTCTGAATCACTGTCCATTGTTGCGTGTTGGCCCGTAGGTGAGCATCGGTCCTCTAGATGGGTTAAGGGAGTCCCCAGTTGTCCGGCGTAGCGACCCAGTGCCGGTCAATGCCGCGCCAGCGAGCGCGGAGGCGTCAGGGACCTCCCCGATATAAAGATGGGTTAATACGAGGGCCTTCCTGCATAAACGCTGTCTGTAGAAATAGTGCGCATAGTCATCGTGTTAATAGAGGATAGCGCGGGGGTGTTTCTGCAAAAGCGCCAGCGCGCGGGGGCTTCTCTGCTGTGGGTCGGCCTCGCGTGGGCCATGGAAGTGGGCCACTGCGTGTGCGCACGTCGCGTCGTGTGGGCCACGCGTGTGGGCCGCGCTGGAGATTGGTTTTTATTTTTCTAGGAATATGTGAATGGTTTTCTAATTTAATTCTAGAACTAATCTTTAGTAATTAATATAAAATCATGTAAGTGTCCAAAAATTATGAAATAAATTTTGTTAAGTTTCTAAAATTGTGATCTATCTGTTAGTGTATTTAGTTCATATATATACATGTTGATACCAGGAGCTATTAAATCATTTGAAAGTGCTTCATATTATTAAAACGAATCATTGTAGGAATTTTCATGGTAAATTGGTGATAGCTTTAGTCCTGAAATTTTTATGGTAGCTTCATTGTATTATTATGTGCTCACTGTAATTTTTGTAGCTTTAGAATAGACTAAGCATTAGGGTAGTTAAATGCTTTTTGTTTCAATATACATTAAATCATTAGTAGAAATAAAGATATATCCTTCATTTGTAAAGCTAGGTGTTTGTTAGTTGAACCCAACACTTTGCTTGGTAAAGATGATAGTTAGCTTAGTACCTTAGTTATTAGAGCTAGCTTAGTACGTGTATTCTTAGTTTAAGAGTTGTTGTTGCCTAAATGCTAAGTGTTGCATCATAATTGCATGCATGTAGAGAACAAGTTGGCGAAGATCGTGACCACCGACGATCACGAGCTCGAGGAGATCGCCGAGGAGTACAAGGAGGAGATTCTCGTTCAGGAGGAGGTCCCGGAGCTCCCACTGACTGACTCAGCTGACACCATGCCTGCCTAAGGCAAGCCCCGATGCATAACCTATATTTTATAATTCACCGTATATATATGTATTGTGCATTTACGTTACAATAATTTTATGGAAACCACATGCATAGATACACCTGTCACAAGAGTTTTACTAGTGCAGGTTCGAGTAGATGCTATGCTTAGGTCATTGGTAGCGTGAGTAACTTGCTTTTATTCACAATAGGAGATTATTATTACTCGCATAATAAAATGATGAAAGGAAAAATAGAGAGAGGACAGGGATATGGTATGTGGATTGGTGGGTGTAGTAGGTTATGTCCCGCAGCCAATGAGGCTTAGCTTAGTTACACTGTTTTCTCTGTTCGTGACGATTAAGGACCGTCTGTTGCTGTGGATGGTAGTCAGGTCACAGACTTATTATCCTTAGCACATACTTGCTTATGGGAGCGAAAAGGCTCGTTACGCTCTTATCGTGGGTTCCGGCTCTTTTTAGACCGACTGATTGGAGGTGGGGAAAGGTGGAGGTCTAAGCACTATATTGAGACCGGGTCTCAAGTGTGGGGGCTTGGAGTCCAAATTTGGATAGGGACCTAGACTCCATGACAAGAGTGAAATGGGTTGGTCTTGTTTGTGCCTGGGATATAAACAGGGTGTGTGTTTTGAGATACCCAGCTATGATACATTGGTTCGCGAATCACCGTTTCTATGAGACGGTACGACTTGGCTATCGTCTAGCACCGTAATAAGAACTGGAAGATAAAAGATGGTGAAATGGTTCTGATTATTTAACCCTTGCTAGAAAGTAGAACATGTGCTTACCTAGAATGGTTAGCTAATGAAATAATCATGGCTGTTAATTAAACTTGATCTTAAGGACGTATTTCTAGTAATGCTTTTTGTAAAGAAAAAAAGAAAATAGCAAACCCATATTACCTATCATATCTTTGATAGTCGAAAAACTATTCCCATTAGTCGGGTAAGTCTTATGAGTACATTGTGTACTCATGGTTTATTTTACTCCTGTTACAGGTGTAGCTTGAGGAGTAGCTCTTGTGTGGAGGATTCTTCTGGTGGGCACAGACGGATCCTTGTATCGTTTCCGCTAGATGTTTTTTTTTCTTCATTCTGTTGTTTAATTATCGTACTCTGAACTCTGGTATTGTAATAAATAATTTCCAAGAACTCTTGTTGTATGAAATGGACTAAGTATTGTAAGCTCGTACTAATTATTGGATTCTAGATGTAAAACGTGGATTGTTTCGAGTTCTCCTTTAGGTTGTGCTCGATGGAACTGTTCGATGTAGCTTACTTTCGAGGTGCTTCATGTCTGGTGGAAGACGAGCGCCTCTAAAAACGTGTTATTTTGGACGGTTCTGCCATAGGAAATATTAAATGATTATCTAGTGGTTCGTGCTTTGTAAAACAGAATTACTATTAGGATCCTCCACAATTTACACTGAGCAAGCAAGATAAAATATTTTAGGCATCTTCCGTACATTAGCAATGAACTTAACTGATAAAAAAATAATTTATTTTGTGGGTTCGTAAACTGCACGTGATGGATAAATACTATTGCATGACTCCTGGGTTCCTTGATGGTTTTGCAGCAATTATTTTCATGTCTCTTCCTTCCTTCAAGATATTTGGTGGGAGTATAATTTATAATTGAGCTTAGTGGTTTGGTGAGGCCTCAAGATAATGTGGCTTCACGGAATTACAGAGAAATATTGTAGTGGGGTTTTACTTTATAAGAGATATAGATTACGCTTTTATTCGTAGTCTATAGGCTTAGCTAGCCAAATCAAGTATGTTTGAGCACTTGGCATGCTATAATAATGTTTCTTAATAGGTGAAACTCAGAGCGAGTTTGGTATGGCTCCAGGGACTGCTTCTTCGCTGAAGCCGAAGTCAAAGTGGCAAATGTAGCTCTGCATCCATACGAACTAAAATGGTTCAGGCTCCTCTATTCAGCACCAGAAGCGCTCCTCCTCGCACAAATGTTTGGTGCGAAAGCTAGGTGGAGCCGTAGCCAGAGCGCACCAAACTGGATCTCAACGTGACAACATTTAGGTTGTTACCTCTAATTCTTTTAGTGGAATCCAGTGTTGGGATTATGGCCCTGTTCGGATGGTATGGTTCTGGAGGAATTTGGATGGTTTGGGGAATTCTGGAGGAATTTGTGAGAGAAAAACACTGTTCCGGATGAAAAAAAGAAACAGATAGCCGAGTTCAAGAACACGTCCCTAGAAATATATAATATCTAACCTCGATAACGGCTACATTTATGGTTCCAAAAATCCATCAGGTTAAGCATGTGCCGATTAGGGCTCAGTTTTTGCAACGAGATGATGACGATTAGGGCTCAGTTTTTGCAACGAGATGATAACAAACCAACTTTTGCGGAACCTTTTACAGTGAAATTTACACAAGGATGAATTGCTATCGATTAGAGTCTGTCTACTCACCACTCGGTTATTCTGTTGTTTGGTACCAACCGGTTGATACAAAAGCACAAAACAACCGAACTCTACCAATTCACTAAATTGGTTGTTTTGAAGCTTCGTAATAACCGAATGTTTGAAACCCATAAAACAACCGAATGCAAATGAAAACAAAAAGCGATTGTTACAAAACAAAAAAAAACAACCACATTAAAAATAAACAAATCAGAAACTAAAAAGCCACAAATAATTCAGGAAAAAACTGATGTAAAAAAACAAAAAAAAAACAAAAAAATAATCTAAGGGATTAATTGCTGAAAAAATGTTAAAAATTTTCTGCAAAGCAAAGATTATTTGCAAAAATGAAAACATAAATACAAATAAAACACATGGGATTCCATAATCAATATCTGCATGGTACACCTAATAGGGATCAGAGCCACAAAAATTATAGCAAAAAAAAGGATTTTATACATACAAACTTAACTTTACAAAATTGAACAGCTGTAAGTAAGACAATATGTAAAAAAATCAAACAAACAGAAAACATAAAGAATGACTGCCTCAATGACATTGACAACATGGGAAAGCATATATATACATAAACAATAACGAAAAAAAACTATATATAAATATATAAAAACAAAGTAGCAGTTTAAATATTACAATAATATAGAATTTCAGGTTCAAACAACCATTAAATAAACAGCTCAGATAAAAAAAATGTCTTCTAATTCAGGTTCAAACAACCATTAACCAAAACAGTTCAGATGAGCAAAAACTGTCTTTTAATAAAGAGAAACCAGCAGTCTCGGGCGGTTCGGCGTGCATGCACGTTGATGAAGCCGCTGTGGCCTTTACCACGCTGGCACGTGAGCCTGTACGGCACCAAAGATTCCTGTATACCCGTGAGGCGTTCTGTGCCGGCTGCTTGTCGATCTGTGTCACGCGTTGGCCATGTCGCAGCGGCAGAACTAGCAGATCTACGGGGCGACGCTCCCGGACGTCCCGGCCATCCTGGACGGCCTCCGCGCCGTCGGCCTCACCAATCATACGGCTTAGAATCCGGTTGTTTTGAACTTCCAAAACAACCGGTTAATGTATAGCATATCTGTTTTAATTTGGTCCCGAAAAAAGACTACCCTACCTGTACTGTACACCTGCCATTCATTAACCTACAAGTCAGTGGTCACCATCTTTGTTTCCTCCTTTTATTTGCCCGAATGCCCCGTCCCGGACCCCTAAACTCAACGGATCAGTATTCCATTGGCCCTTGAGTACAAGCAAGAGACGGTGCTGATTGGGGCCGTGGTCAAGGGGTCCCGTGGCATTTGACAAGCTGCCATGTAAGCCATGGCTGAAAGCCCTGTTCATTTGGGCTGATTTGATTTATAAGTCATGACTAGAAGTACTGTTGACTGGTTTAGTGTAAGAGCCTAAACATGGCAGCACCGCAGCACTGAGCATTGCCATCTGCGAGTGCTCCCCCTGGCTCATGGGCATGGGCTCATGGCCATGGGCAGTTGGCCACGGATACATGGTGCATTCCCCATTCCATGAGCGTTTTGGGGAAAGAATGGCTGCGCCTGTTGCGCTGTCTGCTGCGTGATGCTGGGCAGCTGGCTGCTGATGCTGGTCACGGTCTCACGGAAGCGAAGCGAAGCGATTTCTACAGTGCGATCGGACGGTGCGCTCAGACGGGACGCTCGCCTGGCCAGTCTGACACCCTTCCTATTCATTTAGGTGGCTAATAAACCATAACTGAAAGTACCGTTGACTAATTTAGTATGAGAGAAAAATATTATTCTATGTAATTAATTATTTTTTAGTCTATATTTAATACTACATACATATATATAGATATATCTATATAATATATAATATATATATATATATATATATATATATAATCCACCGACAATATCCGAGGTGACAGTGAGTAAACAAGCTGGTAGTAGTGGATGTGGGGATAGCAAAGAAACCACTTGGAAAGACGTGATGCATCCCCAGCTGTCGGTTGGTTGGATTCGTATCGTTGCTGGTTCGTGAAGAAGTACGCTGGGCTGGTTTGTGTGAGGGAGAAAATATGTCGGTGGAAATTACGATCGTTTACGACAAGCCACAGTCGGTGTATGAAATTAATTAAATAAACAAGTTCGAAAAAAAAACGTTATACTACTACTATTACTATAAGTGCTTTGAAATATCATACATTTGGAGAAGTTGATCGAGTTCCGTGGATCGGTGATCTTTTGAAAGAGACATTTGCCAGATCGATGTGTTAGCAGATCCAAGGACTACTTTGCCGAGTCATCATAAAAGAAAAGAAAGAGGGTGCCCACTTGCTGATTTGTTGCCAATTCCCATGCTTATTTCTAAAAATTCACAGTTTCCAAGGCAAATATGCCGCCAACTTTCACATGGCATCATCGTGTGCTGAACAGCAGATTACTCGATGTAATACAAAACTTTCCCAATTTACATCTATGGTTAGGAGGAATGCCCCACAAGTGATGCTTCATAAAAAGTAAATATAGAGTGAGGACTACCACAAAATAGGCAAGTACTGTCAAACTATCACCATGGGTTGCTTTTGAACGGGGGCATTGATAATACAACGGCAATGAAACTCCAACTATCACTGGTTCATGGTTACAACCGATATTGATAGTCTGTGTTGCATATTCAAATATTTAATATAATTTCTCAAATAGGATTTGAGATGGTTAACAATGTCGAATGCAAACAAAGTCAACATCAAAGTTGTAATATTCGACGAGACCTATAACTCTGCAGTTAACAACTTTTCCATTTAAGATCGTCTAGAGTATCAAATATATTTCCCCCGTTCCAAATTATAAGTCACTTTGACTTTTTTGGTACATCAAATTTGCTATCTATCTAGATATAACGTATGTCTAAATACATAGCAAATTCGATGTACCAAAAAATCAAAGCAACTTATAATTTGGAACATATGGGGCATAATATAAGATTCATAAATGTATAGTTAAAATAATAGCACCAGGTCATATAGTCATAAATGTTGCGTAGCTCGACTGGTAAGGACATTTGAGAGGACATTGGGGTAATGTTGCATAGCTCAGCTGATAAGGATGCTTGAGAGAGAACGTTGAGGTCTTGAGTTCAAATTATGAAAACACAGGCTTTATCACTTTCGTCCCGTTCGCTTGGAGGAATTCTGGAGGAATCTGGATGAATCTGGAGAAATTTATGAGATGAAAATACTGTTCTGGATAAAAAAAGAAGCGGATCAAGCCAGATTTAAGGGCACGTGAATGGGTTTATCATTGTCAGGTCTCGAACTACCGATCTCTATCGATTGCTTTCTCTTTGTCTCTCATCCGATCAGCAGCGATGCCAGGTTTAGATCTAACAGTGATATTTTCTGTTTTCTTTATCACTTATCACTAGCGAGTCTAGTGTGATGCCAAGTTTGGATTTGTTCACGTGTAATTATATCTGTGTCTGAAAGTCATATGCATAATTGTAATTCATTTACGCATACAATGTACACTGACCCTTGAGACGTTTATAATAACTTGGTTACTCTCAAAAATCAGCCTCGCATAGATATTCATATGGGAGTACATCTCCATGCTATCTCTATTTTAAATTGTAAGATGTTTTAGTTTTTTAAATATATATTTTTTGCTATGCACGTAAACATAACTACGTCTACCTACGTAGTTAAAGCAATATATTTAGAAAAATCACGAAAAGACCGGTAGCCTCTAGTGGGTACAAAAGCCTCAGTAGCATCTTAGATCCTGGTTTGACTCCCCGTGAAACCGAATATTTTAGAGCCGCATGTGGTGATTTCGTTAAACTCGATGATTTATCGGTCCAAGTTCGTAGGGGTAAGAGAAGTCAAGACATATATTATAAAATAATAATTACTGAGGGAGTCAGAGCGTACGAGCAGCTGCAATCGTATTGTTTTTTATAAATAAAAAGGAATATATATTAATTCATGTAGCAAAAATACTTCGCAATAGTGGCAATCTACGGAACGATCTCTAGTACTGTATCAGTCTACGCGACTGTAGCAGTATTTTCCATTGACGGAATGGGCCCAACCCAACTTTGTGTCCTGGGACCAATCATTTGCACCTCTGCAAGTTGGCAAGGACGAGATCTGAATGAGAAGGGAAAAGACAAACTTGCCCCTACGGATGGTAGACCGGGAGAGGCTACCTGCTTATATAAGCATCCGTGATTATCACAATATATATTAGTGGATATATCGTATTAATTTCGCAATATATACGCGCAGAGAAACATAATTCTTTTCGAGGGGACAAATACAGGTGGGTGGTGCAGCTCGCTGCTCGCCAGGCGACGAGATTCTATACCTGTCACGTCCCGTGATGTGCACGTGAGATGACCATGAGCATTTTGGCGTCGGCGCGGCGCCTTTGCTACGCGGCCGAATGGGATCAAGCGACACATTGTTGAGTGGAGCATTTCCTCAAAATATATAAGCACAGACAGTAGGCCCTCTCACCCATTAGCCGATGAACCCAAATAGGCAAATACCCACTCTTTGTATGTAGTTAATCTGCCACGAAAAGAATACAATTCTAGCATACCCACTCAAACCGTCTTAAATTGACCAAAATTATCGAAAAATATCAATATCTATAATACCAAATAGATATTGTTAGATTTTTATGGAATTCGTTTTTTTAATACACCTATCCGGTATCATAAATATTGATACTCTGTTTTATAAGCTTAATCAAATTGTTAGATAATTTGATTCATGACAGAGCTATTATTGGAAAGAAAATACCATGGACACCATTGCAATGCTGGAAAGAAATATTGATACTCTGTATCATCTTATTCCTAATGTTCCAAGCATGCCATAAGAGCATGAACAAATTTGCCAGCACCTCTAATGAATTGTTATGCACCAGCATCAATAACCAATCGGGACCAGTCCAGAACAGGGTGTGCTCGGCTGGCAGTAGCCAGTGATCTCTCATAGGCTGACGGAGAGCCAGAGCATGGGGACAGACCACCGAGGCATGGTAAGCGTCTTCAGCTTGCTGCCCAGTGCCCACACAACTGACAAGTATCCTGCTGCTCGAGATGGCGATACTTGAGGCCTCTTTAGCATGGCTTATGTCGGCTTCGGCTTCATTTATTTTGCGTAAATCGAGGCACTGTAGCGTGAAACCGTTTTGTAAGCCGGGCTTAAAATAAACTAGAAGCCGGAAAAAGCCAGTTTTTCTGGCTTCACCGGCTTTGGCTTCATCGGTGAAGCCGTTTTGGATGAGCCGTGCCAAATGGGGTTTTATTAGTGCAAGTATGATAGCAGGCTGTAAGCCGACTAAATGCTGAGGTGGAGAAGAGAGGAGAGAAAGAGAGAGGAGAAACGGGCTGTAAGCTTACAGCTGGCTTGGGCACAAGAACCAAAAAAGTCTGTGAGAGAGACAAGTGGGCCATGTATTAACTGTAAAGAGCTAACTACTATATGAGTGGGCTGAAAGAAGGCTAAAAAAAACCTTACAGCCAGCAAGTCAACTGTATTATTAGCCTTGCTCTTATTGACCTGGGCTGGCAAACCATTACTAACAATCTTCATCGCAAATACACTAACCTTGGATGGCACTTTAACTTGCCATAGCTTCTTCCACCCCGCACGGCCCTGCTCTGAGATTGAACTACCCCCAATGTCACCAACACCATAATGGCTATGCAGAGCCAGCCTATAAGCGTTGCGCACAGAAAAGGTACCCGATTTCTCATAATGCCAAGCAACAAAGTCAGCCGAACTATTCACAGGAAGCTTAATTTTTAAGATCTCAGAGACATCACAAGGGAAGAAATACCTGCGGATAGCAGTTTCATCCCAGGAGCCATTGTCATCAATGAGATGATGTACCCATCTTAGTCTGCAGGAGTGCCGGGGGCCAACTGGTTTCAGTCCATAACCCCTCGGAAGCCAATTGTTACGCGCAAATCTGCGTGCTTATCCCATCACCAATTCTGCTAATGACGCCTTGTTTCTACAAATCCAAACCATATTCAACCGCACGCCATGTCTGTGAAGCGTAAATTTGACTACGTTTGTAACAATTACAACTTTAAATAGGTACGCTATCGAAATATAGTTTATGGTGAATCATTTAACTAAATTATTTGGTAACATAATTATTTTTTTGTATTTGGTTAAACTAAAGATAGATTGATTTGGTATCATAAATATCTTCTACTTTATAGTATTTTTGTGTACTATGAAATATGGTAACTATTTTTTACAATTACAACTTTTTTGGGAGGAGTATTTATTATCTTCACATAGCAAAAGAGCCATAAACTTTGAGATAGATTGGAAAGTATTTTCTTACATAGTATCTACTTTCTTCGGTCCTAAAATAAATGTACATCTCATTTACCGAGAAGTCAAAGTTTGTAAAGTTTAACCAAATATATAAACAATATTCCCTCCGTCCCAAAATAGTTGACATTTTTGAGGTTGTGTACGGATACTAATGTTGTAAAAGGCCAAAGTATCCCTATGAAAAGAAGGGAGAGACAGAATAGAGATGTGTCGGGAAATGAGAAAGTTGTATTGGGAAAAGAGAAATGTGCATTGAAAAGCGAAAAAATCAAGTATTTTGGGACAAAATTTGAATGATATAAAGTCAACTACTCTAGTGAAGGAGGGGGTGCACTATTATTTATAATAAATTATAAGTATCAATACATTATGCATTAAATATACTTTTATGATAAACTTATTTAGAGATATAAATATTGATAATATTTTCTATATTTTTAGTTAAATTTAAATGAAAAGTTTGACTTCTCCAAAAGCGAGATGTGCATTTTTCTCTAGGAAGGAGGGGTAGTTAAATTTGAGATATAGTATTAAGTCTGTAGGAAATTAAAATTACAATTTTTTAGGAGGAATATTATTTATTAGCTTCACGGAGCCCAAAGAGCCATCTGATCCATATCAGTCCAGCCACTCAAAGCTTTCTCACTGAAAGCGCATTCATCTCCACCCAAACGGAAGAATTTTGTTCATGTGCAGCCAAAACGATCTATAAATTAGAGGACAGAGTAATTTAAACGTATCTCCTATCAGCCTTCTACTAATGTCTTGCCACCAAAGTACTCTACGTAAGGCTGGACAAAGAAAGGTTTTGTTTCTGCATTACAACAACTCAGCTTACCTAGCTGCCTCAATCAAATGTTAGGTGACTTCCAACTCAGAAGCTATGGAAGAGGATCTATAAGGAATCACACCTACCACTGAGGAACACAAGAAACCATCAGACCACAGCTAGCTCCGGTTCTTCTCTTTGTGAACTCCAAAATTGCCATTGGATACATAAAACTTCTTGGATTTTTTTATATGGCGCAAGCAAATACAAGATCCAACCTGCAATAGTTTGCCTGAGAAGCTCAATTTAGCCATAAACAAACAAAACTTCAGTCTGGGATTTTTTTTTCCCAAAGGGAATGGTTTTTTAAGTCTAATCTGGTTGGTAAACCATTGATTAATGTGCACACCCCACACGCACCAACCCCAATGTCAAAATCGCTGTACCCCTATTATAGTTGCTGGTTTGTCGCTTACTCCCTTTATTCGAGGTTTTAGCTAAGACAAAGCCACCTGCCTCCCATGTTCCGCAGACAGGCCATGGTGCGTGGGAATCTGGAGATAGGCAAGATACCATGTCGTCATCTTCCGTCAGCACTCTAGAATCTCCATGTTAAATAAGTGAACATCTGCACTCAAAGGAGTCAATCAATTTGAAATTCAATTAGATTATACTCCTTAAGTTTTTTATATATCACATTAATTTTGCCTAAGTACCTTTGACCATCCATTTCAGAAAATTATATAGGTTCATGACATAAGATATATGTTTTTAGATTCACTATGAGAAACACTTTCGTAATATATGATTCATATACATTGTTAAATTATAAGCATTTTTTTAATGATGGACGAAGATAGGAATGTTTGACTTAGAATAAAGCTAATGTGAAATGTAAAAAAATAGAGGAAGTATTAACATCTGTATATTGTAATTATTAGTACTTTTTTGTGTCTATTTAGTCAAACTTGAGATTTGTTAGCTTCTCGAAGTGTGAGATGTGCACTTATTTAGAACAGAGTGAGTATATCTATATCTATCTAATCTAATATTAAAAGCAATCAATTTCTTTCTTTCAGTCTCTCACTCTCTACCTCGTCTTTATGTCATTCACTCTTCTTTCGTTGCCACCGTACCGCTCATGTCATGGCCTGGCCACCTGAGGTCGTGCATTTTGTGATGCACGTGTATTTTGTGAGGTGCGTGTATATGTCGTTGCAAAGCGCGTGTAAGCTTGCTAGTATCTGTTATGGAAGTAAGGTAATTTTTCTTCCCTCACTCAGTCCGTGGACCCTTACTCCCACTCCTCCTTTTTCTGGAACTCCCATCCCTTAATTTGTCATTACTTACTCCCACTCTTCCTACTTTCATGCATGACCCACAACATGAGTCCGAGACCTGAAACCCAGCGAGGTAGACAGTGTCCTCCTCCAATACGACACTAGTTGCGTCGTGGCCTGGCCAAGCCCGTGTTTACAGCTCGGCACAACTTGCCTTCCCCATTTCTCAACCTAATAGTAAGAGCATATGATAGCCATTCATTTAAAATGAGTTAATCTCCGATAAAATTTTCATCCACGATCAATCATTTATTGCATCTATCATTTACTATGGGTCCTAAAATTTATTTGATTTAATTGAAATAAAGTTAGGTGAAACCCAATTAAATCCAACTAAGATGTGTTTGCTTGCCTCAAATCTATATCTGTACCTTGGAGGAAAAGAATGTAAACATTAATGTGACTTTCGGTTAAAAGAACATTACAACCTATGACTGAGATACCACGAATGATAACATTTGGCACTTCATGTGGGAGTGGGACAACATATATCATGTTTGCCCACATGCCACCACATGCGAAAATGCATTGTTTGCTGATATTATTCTCCCTAACAATTAGTATTTTGGGCTAAAAAAATCCTCATGCAACTTAGAATTAAAATTAGTAGATTGTCACAACAAAGAGAGCCCTGGGGGCTGGACGGCTGGCTGGGGGAAATGAAAGGGAAAGCATAAGACCAAGACCATCTCGTCAAGCATGTGGTCCTCGCGCGCTTGTTGGTGTTGGACGCCGACCCTACGGTCAGCATATCGGTAGGTGCAAAGAAAGCAACGCAACACAACGAGAAAACGCCTCCCTCCTACCAGGCGTCCCCACAAAAGCCAAAAGCGGTGCACAGATGCCCCCATTTAGGGCCCGTTTAGTTCCACCCAAAACGCCAAATTTTTCAAGATTCCCCGTCACATCGAATCTTTGACACATGCATGAAGTATTAAATATAAATAAAAAATAAAACTAATTACACAGTTTAGACGAAATCCACGAGACGAATCTTTTAAGCCTAATTAGACTATGATGGAACACTAATTGTCAAATAACAACGAAAACACTACAGTGCCTATTTTACTAAAAATTTTGGAACTAAACTGAGCCTTAGTTTGGCCACTGATAGGGAGCTCTGCTCTGCATCTATGCCCTTTTCCTCCTCTTACTTTGATGAAATCGCTGCCTCTTTGGACTCGATCGCCATTCATGTGTTTCAGGCCCGGGGGAACCCGAGCGATTCCCGACACCATCACAGGAGGAAAAAACTTAACCAAAGCGCTCCCCACCGGCCACCTAATAATAGCGTGGAATTAAGTAGTCGCATCATTGTAATGGGCACAGAATCGGCATGATAGAGGCAGTAAGATTTCGCACCGGTCCTTTAATTTGTTCTTATTCAGCCCAATCTCCTTGGCTTGCAAGTCTGGATCTTCTTTTGATCTTGGAAAATAGATTTAACATACGTGTATAAAAATATGCTCCAATCGATCCTCTCGCATCTGGTCTTCGCTTGTTGAGCCCATGTGCTTTGACGTTGATGTCCTAGCGACCCACTTGGCGTTTCGGAAATTCTTCTTCGTGCTCTGCTCTCTCCAGGAACCTGGACTGTGCTCTGAAAGAGATCACCAGATTTGTGGCTGGGACAGAAAAATCACGAAGAACTGCACCTTTTGGCTTGTTCCTTGCACTGAAGAAGATATTTTTATTCAATCCTGCACTTGCCATTGGGGTAGCAAGGTTCCAAACGGACACAGGGACACGTACTTTGCCTGTGATTGCTGTAATGTTGATTATTGGTCAAATATGGTTGGGTAGGACGGGTTTATCGGTCACTGAGAAACACTGCAACTCTCTCTCTCTCTCTCTCTCTCTCTCTCAGGGTGTGTGTGTGTTTGACAAACTTGGCCAAGCTACAGTGCCCAGGGCTCTCTCTCTCTCTCTCTCTCTCTCTCTCTCTCTCTCTCTCTCTCTCTCTCTCTCTCTCTCTCTCTCTCTCAGGGTGTGTGTGTGTTTGACAAACTTGGCCAAGCTACAGTGCCCAGGGCCCCGGGGCCCCGGAGTGATCGCGAGATCCGCGACTGGGATATGTAGTACTCCAGTACTATATATAACTCGTTGCTTGTATCACGGTTGCCTGCTGGGTGAAGCGAGGCGCGATTGCAGTTGCAGCAACCCGATCAGTCTTTCAATGCAACAAAGGAAGCGTACCATGGCCTGATGATGATGGTTCGTGTGCCAACCACTAGCAAGGAGAGAGAGAGAGATGACTTGCGTCGAAAGAAGCTTGAGCTGAGTGAGTTCACCAGCAGCTTTCGGTTACAAGTAGTAGTACAAAGTAAACGGCAAGAGCTAACTTTGCAGCAGATCAATTGGCAACCTGGAGAGTTTGTAATGAAGGCCTCTTTCACTAAAAAGTGAACCCGATGAATAGTACCACTTTCGTTTTATTTGGCAAATATTGTCCAATCGTGGACCAACTAGGCTCAAAAGATTCATCTCGTGATTTCCAACTAAACTGTGTAATTAGTTATTTTTTTTACCTACATTTAATACTCCATGCAAGCGGCTAAAAATTGATGTAATGGAGAGAGTGTGGAAAAAACTTGAATTTGGATGGCATCTAAACAAGGCCGAAGATGCACTGGCTTGTAACGTTTCTACTACTCCATGCTGTTGCTTTCGTTCGTATTTTTTTTTCTTTCCAACTAAATCCCAACAAGGAGAGAACGTAAAATGATGCGGAGCGGCAAGTCGTTCAAAGTTGTGTTGAACTGTCGTGTTTCTATTTTCCCATGCCTTGATCTACGTGAATTCTCGGTGATTCTGATTATTCTCTGAATGAAGAGAAAGACTCCAAATCCGATGCAATCACATAGGAGTACGTACGACGATATGGAGGAACGGCATGTTGTCGCTCTCGAGCGCTAGGACGTACGTGCTGCAGAGGAGCGGCAAAGTCGCAGCAATAGCTGCAGAAAGTCATACATGTGAGGCATGCCAATGCCATGTATGTAGCCGCAACCAGCTGATAGCTAGAGCCTAGAGGTTTTTTTATATATATAAAAAAAATCCAGGCGTTTTTTTTCTCTTGTTGTTAGAAGAGGTTGTAGGCGAAACAGAGAAAAAGATCTTCTAGAAATGAATTTAACTTTTCTCCAGCAGCAGGAGGTAGCCGAGAAGATTTTTGCTGCGCAAATCTCCAGTTAAGGATCCAACCATCAGTTTTTGTTTATCAGGATCTATGATCTATCTTAATAAAGCCTATGAAAGATGCGATTCTCGCAGTTTTCTATTTCTGGCGCAGATATATAGTGTAGGTCATCCCTTGGAGGCAACCAAGGTCGAACTCTAACCAGCAGCAAGGCACCCATGCAGGCAGAGGGCAAATAATCTCTTGCTTGCAATTAACAAAGCAAGATTCCTTGCAATGATCCAACACCAGTTTGGCTTGCCAATGATCATATCTAATTGCGCCACAGATTCGTGTACAAGTTGAATAAAAAAATATAGGGACAGAAAGGAAACGAGCAGCCGCTGGTAGCCGTGACGAGGTCATGCCATGCTCCATGCATGCATGTCTGTTGTGTCGCCGTTAAGTAGCAAATGGCAACTCAGACCTGGCATGCAATATGTATCTTTTCAGTCGTGTGTATTTGTACTGCCTACATACTAGTATATAGTATAATAAAAGTAAAAGGAACAAAACAGCAAGTCGTCCATGTTCTAGCTCTTCATAACTTCATTCACGCTGCTTGACTGATTGATTATGTTATTCCTTCGCGGCTTCGGCTTGCCCCGTCCGTCTAGAACCGCAAGAGCTGGCTGACACCGGAAACTCGAAGCAGAACGGCAATCAGGGCACGGAATCCGCCAACGATCCGATGGGTCTCGCAGCCAGTTTGCCGGCGCCGGCCCCCCACGCCAACGGCTTCCCGTGGATGCATACGCGTCCTGCGTGCAGCCTCACATGCCACTGTGCATATAGGAAATCCAAATCGGCGTTGGCTAGCTAGGGCCTTGTAGCTAGTGCTTTGTTTTCCAGCTGGTTGGTTGGATAAGGGCGGAGCCGTGCATGCATGCATAACATCCAACGCCCCCGACGCAGCCAGGCCGTTTTTTTGCTTTATCCGTCTCGTCCGTCGCCGTCGGCTCGCCTCGCATCATATACGACACGGGACGGGACGGATCGTCGTGGCGTCGCATAAAAATTTTCTGCCGATCGAGCGGCGTCGTTTCGCCCGCGGGTAGTCGTCGCGTAGGGCGCGGACGAAGCGAGCGCGGCTCTTTGCCTTTGGATTTGGATTTTGTCCCCGTGTCGCGTGGCCAGCAGGCTCGAGCGCGTCGCGGCACGCAGGAGTGGACCGCGTCTCTCCGTGTGCGGGCGGCATGAATCGGTGTGCCCAAAACAGAGGCACCAACGCACGGTTCGGAGAAAAGCATCGATCGGCTTTGCTTGCACAGTTGCACGCGCTGCTCTCCTCTTTTTCGTTTCCCTTTTTTGATCAGTGGTTAGGGCCTGTTTAGATTTCAAAAAATTTTGTGCTAGTACCTGACACATCGAATCTTGCGGCACATGCATGGAGTACTAAATGTAGACGAAAAAAAAACTAATTGACATAGTTGGGTGAGAAATCGCGAGACGAAACTTTTGAACCTAATTAGTTCATAATTAGACACTAATTGCCAAACACAAACGAAAGTGCTACAGTAGCCAAAATCCATAATTAGACACTAATTCCCATGCAATTGACTTTTGTCTCTGTGCTCTGACGACACCTGCAGCTGAGTGGCACGGCAGTTTTCCCCCTAGTGCCCAACAGAGGACAGTGCCATCGGTGTCCCGGTACAATAAATTAAGTATAAGCATCAGCATAAACTAAATTTCAGCGAAGTGTAATATGAAAGGTAGAATTTCCAACTGTGCCGGTTTAATTTCACTAATAGACAAGAGGCGTACGCAAGAACTTCTTGTGTTGTGTACAAGAGTGCCAATGAGTGTGGCAACCAGGACAGGAGCACAGTGAATAGCTTCTACGGTTTGGCTAAGCCTCTAGAAGTTGACTTGGTTGGGAAGAAAAAATCACCACACTTTGCGTGGATAAAATGGTGGGCCAAGCCGACAAGACTTGGCCCTGTTCGCTTGAACTTATTAGCCGTACCTTTACAGCGAAATAATAGTATTTTTCTCTTATAATAAATCAGCATCAGCATCAGCCGTTTTTTCAGCCAGCTGAACAGGCCGAACAAGGCGTTGGATGCTGCAGACATTTCCAGGAAAAAAATAGATGTAGCCGACCTGTACCTGGCGCAACCTGCAGACTTCCAGTCATCAGCTGTAACAACCCAAAAATCTACACACCAAAAATCACAACTACAAATTTTTTTCTTAAAACCCCATGTGATGATGAGTGACATTGTAGGAGCCAACCCTAAGTGTTGCATTAGAAGTAACCCAACTAGATAATTTCATGAGCATGGCATGTCATTTATTATCATGTTTATTTAAGTACTGACAAATGAAACATAGCATACATTGTCAACTCAAATAAGTGATTTGGATTTTCATTTGTTTTATGTAATGTCTAACAACACCTTTAAAGAAATACACCATAAAGTAATTAATACTCAATCAAAGAATAAATGCTTCAATTTTTGTATAACAAAACTCCACCTAATTTTTGTTATACAAAATAGCTAAATAAATTCCTAATACACACATATAAAAGAATGTTGTGGGCCTCACATCTAAAAAAACTCCAATGAATAAGGTGCACCAAATTGGAATTCAAATTTCAAAACCAAATTTGAATTCAAACCAAAGAAGAAGAAAAACAAAATGGAAAAAAGAAAAAGAAAAGAAAGGAGGAAGCCTCGCTGTGGCCCAGGCCTGCTCGGCTTCACGGCCCAGCCAGCCCCACCGAGCCAGCCAGCCAGCCCAATCGGCCTGCCAACCGCGCCCGCCATTTCCCCTTGCGCGCGCACGCGGCCCACGAGCCGGCCCAGCACCCCGCGCATGCCCACGCGCCCTCCGCTTCTCCTGCTGTCGCTGCCTGCCGAGCCCCACCTGTCAGCTTTCTCCTATTCATCTTCCTCGCGCCCACGCTCAACCGCCCGCGCGACCAAGAACCGACAGCGGTGGCAGAAGCGAGCCAGGGGGTCACGCCCGGGGCATGGCCTTGCTCCCCCTTGCGCCGTGCCCACGCAACCTCGCGCCACCGTCGGATGCACTGCACGCGCCTCCACTGCACGATGTCGTCCGCCATTGGAGCTTGGAGCTCGGCTATAAAAGCCCCGGTCCCGGTTGCCCGGGAGCTCGTCCCATTGCCCTGCCGCCACCTAGGTGGCCGTCCACTTCACAACCGAGCCAGAGAAGGGAGAGGAAGAAGGAAGGGAGAGGGAGAGAGCAGAGGAAGGCGCCATCGGAACACCTCCGGAGCCGCCGGAGCAGGAGACGACGCCACGACGCTGCCCTGCACTGCTTTCGGAGCTACACGGCTGCAACTCGTCACTGCACCGCCATCCCATCTTCCACATCACCGCCGGTGAGCTTCTCGCCGCTGAGACCTCCTCCTAAGCCCCCTGGACACGAGCACACACGGGCGCGCACCGCAGCCACGCGCATGGTTGTGGCGAAGCCACCGCGGCCGCATCACCGTAGTGGGAGTGACGCCACCGCCTTGGCTGGCTCCTTCTCGCCGCGGAAAAACTCCATGCTTGCGATCAAGGTAGACAAAGGCCACCGGGGAACTCCCGAAGGCCGCACCACGCCGCGGCCGGAGCGCCGTCGCCATCGCGTCGACTCCACCGTGGCCAGGACTGCTGGGAGCACCTGACGTCTCCCTGTCTCGCCTGACCTGTTCACTAGAGCCATGGGAAGCTCACACGCCCCGCCAAGCAAGCTCCCAGCCACCACTTCGCCCTGTTCGTGACTCGTCGACGAGCACCGCCACGCCGAGCACCGTTCATCGTGGCCAGTGACCTAGGGAGCCTTGGTCGCCACCTTGATCCCACCGTCGCAGTTGCCATGGCGTGGGGGAGTTTTTCCCCTTCTCAATTGGACACTAGCGCCGCCACGAAGGCTCACCAGCGAGCTCGCCGTCGGCAAGAGCACTGCCGAGGAAGAAACAGAGGATTTCTTCCTCGCCGCCCCGCCCACGCCTGCACCCGGTGTACATGGACCCAGCCAGGAGAGAGAAGGGTGGACTTAGGCCTACCATGGACCCTGCCTTAGGTCCATGGACCGTGAACATGGGTCCACCGTGAGCCACGCTCACGCCCACGGCCTAGAAACAAACCCCTGTAAAGGCCCAAGGCCACGTGGCAGCGCCACAGCATGCCACGTGGCGGGCCAAGCTCGGCCCAAATCTAGCCCTGTCTAGGCCCAGATTGAACCCGGCCCATATTGACCGTTGATCGGTCAACGTTGACCGTTGACCTGGCCCCACATGTCAGTGGCACAGACACTCTGGACCCACATGTTAGATGTTGACGTCATGCTGACGTAACACGGGACCCACACGTCAGAAGCCAACAGAGCCAGGGTGACGTCACGATGACATCAACTGCTGACGTCAGTAGCCCTGGCCCCACATGTTAGTGACCCTGACCATTGATCGTAGACCGTTGACCGTTGACTCGCCGTTGACTTTGATCGGACCCACATGTCAGTGACCCAAGAGCCCCTGGACCCACCTGTCGGAACTGATGACGTCAATGACGTCATGTTGACGTCATGCTGATGTCAGCTGGACCCCACCTGTCAGCTCGGAACTGAGACACTGATGTCATGCTGACGTCAGCATGCCACATGGACCAGTCACTGCGAGACACGTGTCAGCCCAGGATTAATTCAGCCTTTTTCTATTTTCAGAAATAATTTAAACTTCGGAAATTCATAACTAATTCATACGACCTCGGAAAAATACGAAACCAGGACCAAAATTCATCTAAAATCAAGCTCTACACAATGAACCTATGTTTGAGTGCATTTTGCTCTTTTGAATTTCCATTGCTTCTTTGTGCTATTCTATAGACGTCGCTAACGCGACTATAATGCGATCGATGCAGACTCGAAGGAGAACCAGACAGACGAGGATCGTGAGTACCGTGAGGAGAACAGAGACGACTACACCGAAGGTGCTGCATCCCACCCAATCTCGTAGCACCTATTACGCATGGCTAATATAGAACTGCTATTGCTTTACTTATTGCTACAGTCATATTATAATAGGACTTGCATGGTAGTATGCTTATTTAAAGGCCTTTACCTTGACGCAACCTTACCCCTGCATACACTGCTATTAGGTTAGACACACGCTTACTGCTATATATTTCATTACTTATACTTCTACTACGCTTATACTACACGCGTGGTGGAAACTGGTGTTATCTGGACTATGGAGAGAGTGTTGCGTGTGTGACTTGGGTGTGTGGAGGGTGAGGGTTGTGTCGACCAAGTTGGAATATACGATGAGCCTGGGGCAAGTCTTACCATGTGGTGCTACCTGGGCACCCCTGGAAATGGATACCTATGGTGGGTAAATGGTATATGTGGTGGACCTGGGTGTGAACCTGTGATGGGAGGAGCCCGGGGTGGAGGTGCTGTGGTGGCACGGTAAATGAAAACCCTGATGAAGACATTCTGGCTTGGTCATCCCTAAGGACTTACTAGTACTCAGATTCACCGGAAAGCCTTACATATCACTCGCCCTATATGGTGCGGGATGGCCGGACTACTTGGTAGGATATTGCCACTACTGCTAGGTTGATAGCGAACAGTGTAAGGAGGTATGGGGCGCGGAGGATTTTCCCCCACACCTTTCCGAGACTTCATGGAGACCTTGTGGACCCTGCTCATGACTTACAGTTTCAGCCACCCCAGACTGGACTTAGGGGTGTACCAGGGCTGAATGGTAGAGTGGCATTATCCTAGGCTAGCAAGTGGCCGGAATCAGCCCAGTTGACGACGATCAGCGAGGAAGACGGATCTTGTGGTTATGTAAAACCTCTGCAGAGTGTATGGTTGATCGATCGATACATGTGCCGACCTGTCGGCTATGGACCTTTCCTGGGTTTCGCTTAAACTAGATAGTGAGATGAGTCCTTCTCTTTCTTCCCCCGTGAGAGAGTGTCGGTCGTAGCCAGGGGCTACGGGCCTTGAGACAGTGCCAAGAGAGAGTTGACCTATCGACTGAGCGATGGTATGGTTATGGTATGGTGATGGTGTGATGATGGTGGTATATCGATCCCAGGATCAAAATCTGGCTCGAGAAAAGGAATTGGGAGGATGGTGTGTAGGAGTGGTGTTAAAACTTGGCTATACTTTTATATATACTTGATATGTTAAGTGCATAGGAAACCTCAGCCTTATAGATTTCTTTTGACTATATCCACTTGCATCCAATTTCCACAAAGCAATGCTCATAGGGTTGGGAGTGGCCAGTATAAATCGTATTGATACATTTTGGCACACAGGTTCTGCTGAGGAGTATAGCTCCGAGGAGTTTGACGGTTGAGGGGTTCGTGCCTACGCTCGAGTTTGACGATCTTATCCTCAAGCTGTTCTAAATGAATGTTACTGTTGTTTCCGCCAATGCGGCGATGTAATAATTTATGTAATTCCGCACTATTTGTACTCTGATATTATCGTTGTATGGATGTGATATTCGACTGGAATTTGGGTAATATGATCTACAACGGTCTTATTACACTTCGACGCTGTGGATTTCCCTTCGCGGAAATCGGGGTCGTTTCATCAGCCTGTTTGCTTGGTCGTAAACGATAGTGGATTATAAGCCAGAACAGTATTTTTCTCTCACACCAAACCAGCCAGCAGTAATAATCCATGATCGTTTCAGCCGAAACGAACATGCTGCATATATTGACACGTGTCCACTCATCCCAGTCATATATTGACACGTGTCCACCCATTCCACGTGCTTCTCTTGATCCAGCAGGTCTGCACAAAGCGCATTATCACCTGGCCGTACGATCAACTACTGGGACACGTGTTCCTCATCCGCACTGGCCCCGCACGCTGCGTCAGTACAGGCCGACTGCATCGAATTTTTCTCCCATTTCCAGGGCGACGGCTGCTAGTACAACTTGTTTCCCTTCCCCATTGGAGCTGTGGTCCAATCGACTGGTGCCTCGTTTCTTTCAATTCCAGTGTCCATTTCAGAGACGTCCATATATATACCCACTCAATTATGAAGGTGTCCGGGGGTCCCAACCACTCAATTATCAAGCTTCACAGTGTGGCAACCACACACCAAAAGAGACCAACCATGTGACCTGCCTTCGCCATAGCTCCAGTACCAGCCTCCCTCGAAGCAGCTGAAGTTGCAGTTCTGATCGACGCCACACCTACCTGCGAGTTGACCAATCATCGTTCATGTACAACATGCCGGATCATCGGATCGGAACGAAAAGGCATGGAGGACATCATATCAAGCGGGTCACGATCCTCTGTCTCCCTCTCACGTCCCGGAACGGACATCATGCATGGGGCATGGCTGCTAGCCTGCTTGCTAGCTCTTCTTCAACTTGCCATGTCTGCTAGCGCTACCGTGCTTATCAGATCAGTTCTGAACTCTGATGGCTTCTACTAGTGCCTCACAGTCACAGTCGAAGTATATCTTGTACGAGTACATATCAATTTTACTCCTGGAACGAAAGAAGGGAGAAGATAGAGCATCTCTTACACGTTCCAATGCACAACTTTCGCGAATTCGATGGTGGCCGGTAAATGGAGGCAACGTGATCTCCGATCTCCCTCCAGATAGAGACATCAACTAGAGCGTACTCCTACTATAAGAAATGAAAGATTCTGCTACGTGTACAAAAAAAAAAAGGATGATCCTGCTCCACGTCACCGTCGTTGAGATCGGAGAACGACACTTGGTTAAAGTTTACTCCTATACCTCGCAGCTAGGCAGAACAAGTGGCCAGACGCCCCGTTTGACTTGAAACTGATGGAAAACACTGTTCTGACTGAATTGTTGTGAGAGAAAAACACTGTTTCAGCTAAAAAAAAGAAGCCGAATAAGTCAGCTTCTGGGTAAGCCGAACGGGGTTTACCCATCCCAAGTCAAAAGCTCCAGGCAGATAGCTCACTCCTCCCCACTCCTCCGGTGGGGAATAAAAGAAGGGACGTCGCGACCTGGCAACGCCAACGAGTTCTTCCGCCACCAGTTTGCAGCGCCCGTGGAACCCGACCATCCGTCGCCATCTCGTTGCATCATTGCCAATTTGCCATGACCCTCCTTTCCGCGCATCAAAGCGAGTAAACTAACCGTGTGAGCACGTACGCAGAGACCGTAGCGTGAGTAACGAGACGTTCGTGCGAACAAACAAAGGCCAGGTTGAAAGGCAGGAGAACCTGATCCTGATCGGCGGAGGAGGAGGAGGAGGCGCGGCCGCTGCGGCGACTGGAGGGCTCCGCGACCCACCCGACGCCCAAGGGACGCCGCGCACGTCCCCTTCGCGCGCGGACCGATGCGTTGCGTTATGCTGTGTCCTCTTCTGGCCGGCCGCGGCGATGCCGAAGCCTACTCGCCCTACCCTATCGCTCGCATTGGCTGCTCGCGGCCGCGTCCCATTAGAAAACGAAGCTGGCTCGTGTCATGGTGGCGCCTTGCCATCTTGGCACGGCGCGCTATTTGCTAAGCAAGCACCTGATGGAAAAAGGAAAATCTAGTACCGAGCGTGGACGGCTGGCGTGACATAGCCACCTGTTGTCTACTTGTTATCCACAACCACAACACGGATCGAGGGGGATTTCTGTGGGAAATATACAAACACATACAGTGGATTAGTTATTACATCTTCAACTTTAACCATTTCGTAGTGCTTTCGATTTGTAAAGATGACATTGCAATGATTACGCCATGGGAGGGTATATGTGTATTTTCAAAGTTTGATGTTGTTTATTACGGATGAGTTCGCGTCGGTTATTTTAAAAGCGGCTGCGGGTTTATTTGGAACCATGCTACTGGACTTGGTCCTCACCCAGATGAATGAAACTGCCCCAATCTCAGAAAATTCAGGCTATGATTTTGTTATATAGGCCCTAAGTACATGAGACATTGGCCCAGTTTGGCCTGCCATCACCTGGCCTGCAGGCTGCAGGCAAGAAACCGGCCCATAAAACGTGAGACGCAGGATCGCCTGGTCCAGCGTTCGGTCGGATCCATCCCACCGCCCATTTTGCGGAAAAGCCAACAGACTTTTTATATCATTCCTAAATGCTAAGAATAGAGATTTTATTTAAAAACTATCCTCCAACAACTTCTCTAAATATTTATCTAAATATAGTCATCTTCTATTCCGTATTTTTCGCTAGCCAAAAATAGAAGACGAGAATGACTCTCTAGACTGTGCATGAGATATAGAAAAGCGGTTGGAGAGTGAAAAGATATAGAAAACAACTTTTATGCAAATAATTTGCTAAATGATGATTTAGAGAGTGAGATTTAGAGAGCCTCCTAGAGATACGTGATACGTTAACCCGGAAAAAGTGAAACATGACGACGTTCGTTGTTCCAGATATAGATGGTTTCACGGACATTTTACGTTCTTGTTTTGAAAACATTTATATTTTTATTTTTATAGTACAAAATTATTCTAACACATCGCTTCACATTCTCATTTCCGTTCTACGAGTAGTACCTAATCTACACCACCGGATCCGGATAGAGAAAACATCGATTTCTTACGTAGAGACCAAAGCAGCTACTAGAGACGGAGAGGACCGGTGTTTTTCGTCCGGCGGAAACATCCTCTCTTTGGTTGGCTCCCTTTTCGCCTCTACTGTGAAAGGCTCGGCGTTTTGTTTTTTTTATAGGGAAACACAACTGCATTAGGCATGACGTCCAGGCAAATCGCCATTAACGAGTTCTGTTACACACTCTGGGGCTTGATACCAAGACACATCGGAGCCAGCGTTGGTAAGCTGAATTAGTATAGGTTGTGCATGTTTTTTTTTTTGGTTACATGGAGCTTCAGCGCTCTCAGACGAGCCCAAATCTACGAGGCTTTTATCCGTGTGCTATTAAAAAAGTTTGTAATTACGCATAAATCATTAAAAAGGTTGAGCTCCTATGAGTGTCATCGTTCTGAACTCGTCATTCCGTCTATGTTATGTTTGTTTTTCATCGTTTGACAGCCCTGACATGTGAGCCCGGTCAGTGTAAACGTCTAAAATACCCTTATCTCGTTGTATCCTCTTGCTTCTTTCTATCTGCCTAGTGGTGTCAAGTTGTCAGCGACCTGGCTTCACCTTAATCCTCGCCGCGCGCCAGCCTCCTACCGCGCCGACGCCGGGGCAGAGCTCGCTCGCCCGCGCTCGCGGTGGCCGGACAGAGCTCGCCTGCGCCGCCCAGCTGGAGGAGGCACTTGGATGAACACACGATACGACTGTCGGCAGGCACTGTATAGCTCGATCGTGTGGCAGCAGATGCAGATCCGACTGGCAGGGAGGGAGAGGGAGGTGCTCAGGCGCACGACTACTTTAAAAGCCGACGCGCCCTGCTCGCCGGTCACCGCCGCAGATCCATTACAACCACAGCGCAGGCGCTAGTTGTTCATCGATCGATCCTTGATCGATCGGAGTTGCATGACGGAGCTAGCTAGTTACCTGCTTCTTATTTGAAGATGTTCTTCAGAGCAGTGCAGCACGCCCTCAGGTATGACTATGACTATGACTATGATCGACCTCAACTTGAATTGTTTGTTCTTGGATCGAGATCGACAACTAGCAAGGACATTGCTTCTTTTTCGTTCTTGCTTGCGTTGGGTTCTTCAATCCGATGAGACTCACTCGATTAGAGCGGTGTGTGTGGTGTGGTGTATCGGTCACAGGCAGGGAAAGAGCCGAGCCAGTGGCCCTGCCTAAAGTCGGCGTCACCGCTGCCGGCCGCTTCTCCACGGCCGCAGCAGACTCACAAAGGTGCCCGTCACCCGTCCTCATCATATTCCTTCGGCGCCCTTTTGTCTTGTCACACATACGTCTCTTTTGGTTGCTCACCATGCATGCATGCACGGCCGCCGCCTGCTGGCTAGCTCATCATCTTGCAGGTTGGCCGGGAAGGTGGCCCTGATCACAAAATGGAAGGCGTGGTGCTCCAGTCCGAAGACATCACCAGGGCGGCGCTGTACCTGGCATCTGATGAGTCCAAGTACGTCAACGGCCAAAACCAACGCGGGGAGGCGGCATCCGCGCCGCGCGGGCGATCTCCACCGGGAGCCGCTGTTCAAGCCTACGGCGGCACCACCTCGAGCACTCAGACGACAACGAGGGCGGCGAACCCGACCGTAGCGCAGAGCTCCCTCGGCCCTCGTGTGCACATGAAGGAGAAAGAGAGAGAAAGAGAAAGAGAAAGTTTGGGTGTGATAAATGGATCTCACTATCGAATAAAATGGATATTTCATCTATTTATTTAACACTGTTAGATAGAAAAGTGAACGGAATGACTTAGAGAGAAAAAAAATTCAGAACGGTAGCCCACTCGTGGAAGCTCAATTTTTTTTATGGCTCGTGCGTAATTATAAATATTTTTAACGGTAGACAGGAAAAAATCGTGCAAATCTATCCAGGGCCCTCGTCTCGTCCTCGTCCTCGTACCGCGAAATCGAAATCCACCACAACTACCCGGCGCAACTCCTCCCCCTTCCCGCCTCTCTACGGCGCTGCGCGACACCCGGCCTCCGCTAATCCGCTACGAAACGCCGCCGGAGGCGGGTGTAGCCTAGCGGGCGGGCAATGGCGTCAACGGTGCTGGAGGCGACGCGGGCGGCCCATGAGGACCTGGAGAGGCTGGAGCGGCTCGCGGTGCGCGAGCTGCAACGGGAGCCCGCTAACCCGCGCGACCGCCTCTTCCAGTCCCACCGCGTCCGCCACATGCTCGACCTCGTCGTCTCCACCTCGGGCAAGCTCGTATGTCCCCTTCTTCTCTTTCTCAGGGTTCACCACTCCATCCACTTCAGTGATTCGCTTTGCTTAGCTGGGTTAGGTTTGGACACGATCGATATTTGCCGTTCCTGTCCAATCGGGATGTTTGCTTAGGGTTGGCTTCTGAGTGTACGAGGAGTTACAGATCCGGCTTTCTCGCAATTCCTATTACATGTAAATCATGTTATGTTTATCTCTGAATTCGATCTGTGTAGATGGATTTTGTGCTCTTATTTTTCAGTTGGCACAACCTGGTTAGTGTTGTTTCACCGGAGGTTTTAGCTAGGGTTATTTCTGTACCGTTCTGCCCCCTCCTTTCTGTTTTGGTCCGAGTGAGGAATTTCCCTTTAGAAATTGAAATTTTGCTGTCCAGTGACGATCTCACTTTTGCTAATGTTGCTTGTGACTTGTTTAGGTGGAAATCTATGAGGACGAGGACAATGCTAGGAAGGATGAGATCAATACTCATCCTACTGCGCCCACGCAAAGTGGACTGTTTAGCAAGTACTATGAAAGGCTTAAAGAGGTATATATATAACCTTGCGTAGCTGCTTGCCTGACTGTGACAAAAGTCAATAGATTCCAGTACTCACTACTCAGGCACCAAAGCTCATGATGCTGCATATTATGTTTTTCTTTTTGAGATGAGTCTCCTCTGCTTTTAAGAAAGCAATAATGTACGGTACAAACTATCTGGCTGGAGATACTAGCATGCAAAAACAAATAAAAGCAAACCGGAAAGAATTATCCTGCTACAACGTAGCTAAAGCTCCGTAATGTCCGGGACAGGAATAGGTGTCTGAAGTTGTTCATCCAGTTCCAAATGATCTTCTCCACTATAATGTGGTCTTTTGGCTTTAGTAGTGGTAGCTCCATCCACTTCTGCAGAAAAGATATAGCATAAAACAGCACTTCAGTGGGGTGGCTAGGATATTTCCTCTCAAATTTCATCTTATTCATGTTTTCCAAATTGATAATGCCAAGCCTGCAAAGAAAAAAGAAGGTATGCACGCTGGGGTAAATTCAGGTTAGTTCTAACCTAACTTCCCATGAAGTCAGATCTAGAAATGGGATGAGAGTCCCAACCGAAAGCCTCTGTAAAACTGCACCATGCAAATCTAACAATAGGGCATCTAAAGAAAATATGGTCTATGTTCGCAGGTTCATTAGAAAGACCAATGCACACGCCATTTCTAGGCCCTTGTTGAAACTGTTGTGGCCTGTAATTTACCATAGAAGAATTGATAATTTTCATGGGCGGTTTTCATTTCCAAAGTTCTTTTGTCATACTGTCGCTGACCCCTCCATCAGTTAAAAGTCTCTAGAGAGATTTGGTAGTGAACTGCAGCCATCAAATCCACCAATGGATTGTAGTGAGATGAGGATAGAAACCCACTGAAATTTATACCCCTATCATCTTCAGTTCAATATTAAGCTACTGTAGCATTTGGTTCTTCACAAATCCTACGTAACTCAGGGTACTCGGTTTTTAAATGGCCAATCCATATACCATTCCAGAAAAAAATCTTCCTGCTATTGCATTGCGTGCCCTGCAAATAGCTCCACATTTGAACAAATATGTAAAACTTATGTAGGCCCTTATGTTTGTAAATAGCTCCACATTTGAACAGATGTCTAAAACTTATGTACAGAGAATTGCATTTATGTTTGGAATTAAATGAGCTATGATTTATCATCTGGCATGTATTTGGTTTGAAGAATTCTGAACCAAGTACTATTTGAGCCTCGCACATATTTCCAAATCCATTTTACGCGCAAACATTCATTCATAACCTTGGTTTCAATTATCCCAAGAGCACCTTGGTCCTTGGGTCTGACTACCATTTCCAACTAATTTATCTTATGCACTTTGCTAGATGATTTTTGACTTGATATAGTTCATCACTTCATCTTATCATGAACTCTGCTAATTGTAAAATCACATTGTATATATAGGCATATGTTAACCTTCCCAAGATTAATGTTTTACCCTTCCATGGGTCTAGTCCCCTCGGCATCTTATTGTGAATATCTGAAAATGCATTAAACCCCATAATATGTCAATCAGAAACAGGTAGGTGCATATTATGTATCAGTAGAAGAACATGATATTGTTTTTCAATGGTGTTCCCCCTTTTTAACAAAATTACTCGTGTGAATATCCAAAAGTAGACAAGTTGAAAACAGAATGATTTGACAGCAACCAAGATTTCATGCATCTAATTAAAAACATTTCTTTTTTGTGGTGTGTGTGTGTGTGTGTTGTGGACTCCTTTATAGGACGCCACTATAGGCGCAGGATGAGGAGGGCCACGGCCAGCAGTGGCTAAGGCCTTTTCAGTTTTAGTAAGAGAATAATCAGGGAGGATTTTTAGGATCTAGACCATTGTTTGTTAGGAAGGAAATGCACCTGGACTATAAAGGATGCACTTAGGAATGTAATCAATCTTATCGAAGAAGAATAGAACCTCCCAGGCGGGTGGGGTTCCTCTTCGACGGTGGCTGCGCGCGGTTCTGCCGCTGCCGCCGGCGATCTTCCCACCGCGCCATTGCCCCGCTATCCTCTCCGTTCCAATCTCCAGTCCCAGCTCCTCCGTTCTCCCCTGCATACTCCACGACGGCAACGCCGTATCAATTTGGTATCAGAGACCATCTCTGGTGCATCGACTTCCATGTCCGGCACCATTCTTGATCCTGCGGCCATGGACGCAAAGTTCGATCGCATCTTGGGCCAACTCACCACCATCAACAACCGTCTCAATTCCCACGACTCTCGTCTAGCGCGCGTGGAGACCGGCAAGACCAACGATGACAAGGGCACCGGCGGGAACGACGACCACAGTGGTGATGACGAGGTGGAGGACGACGCGCACGACATCGAGCGCAACCGCGCCTGGGCCTCGTTTCGCGACCGGGACCGCTTCACCCGCGGCGCATTCGATCGCGACTTCTCCAGCCGCGGCTACAACGATCGTGGTGGCCGCGGCCACGATGATCGCGGTGGGCGGGGTTACGACAACCGCGGTGAGCGTGGCTACGAAGACCGGGGCGGCCGCGGCTACACTTACCGCAGCGGGCGCGGCTACACCAACCGCGGCTTCGACGACTACGACGCCCGCGACTTCAGCCGGGGCGCCCGCGACTACGGACGAGCAGGCCGCGACCGTGACCAGGATCGCGACTACGACCGCGGTGGAGGCCGTTTCCTCGATCGACGTCGTGAGCCGCACAGGCCACCCAAAATTCCGTTTCCCACCTTCAATGGGGAGTCGGATCCATTGACCTGGCTCAATAAATGCGACAATTTCTTCCGCGGCCATCGTGTTCCAGAAGATGAGAAGGTGTGGATGGCCTCTCTGCACCTCGACGGTACCGTGGCGGAGTGGTACTACCAGATGGAGCGCGACTTCGGCATGGTTCCGTGGCCGTGTTTCGTGGACTTCGTCAACCTCCGCTTCGGGCCGCCGATCCGCACCAACTCGATCGCGGAGATCAAGGCATTGATCCGCACAGGCACCGTGGAGGACTATTCGTGGCGCTTCCTGGCCCTGCTTGCGCGCTGCGACGACCTCGCCACGCGGACGGTGATTGACCTCTACACGGGAGGTTTGGGTCAGCCACTGGCCCACGACGTCGAGATGCAGCACCCCGCCAATCTTCAGAAGGCCATGAGCCTTGCGCGGGCGTTCGAGCAGCGCCAAGCGGAGTCCTCTATTGTCAACAGTTCGGCGGCGCCTAAGGGCTCTAGCCGTCGGGCAATTGCGTCGGCCACCACTGCTGCCCCTGGCACCATGGTGTAGGATGGCAAGACGGAGGGGCCGCGGCCACGCTTTCGCCGCCTCACACCGGCGGAGATGCAGGAGAAACGCCAAAGTGGGCAGTGCTATTTCTGCCCGGAGCCGTACAACAAGGATCATAAGTGCGCCGCCAAGGGCGTCTTCCTCATGGACTTGGCGGACGGCGAGGACGACCCCCTCAGCGAGATCAACGACTTGGAGATATCCCTCTCCGCGCTGACTGGCCTCAACTTCGCTGATTCTATGCTGCTGCAGGTCACAGTGAGCGGCGTCCAACTGCGGGCGTTGGTGGACACGGGCTCCACCCACACGTTCATCCACTCCACGCTCGCGGAGCGCCTGGGTCTCACCGTCGCCGCGCGCCGGCCTCAACGTCATGGTGGCCAACGGCGACCGAGTGCGCAGCCCGGGCGTCTGCCTCGCTACTCCGGTCACCATTGGTGGGGAGGCCTTCTCCATCGACTGTTTCGCACTTGACTTGGGCGGCTTCGATCTGGTCCTTGGCGTCCAGTGGCTTCGGACGCTGGGGCCCATCGTCTGGGACTTCGGCGCCCTGGCGATGTCTTTCTGGTACAACGGCCGCTCCCATCACTGGACCGGCGTGCACAGCCGGGGCGTGGCCGCCTGCGTCATCGCCGACCCCCGTGCGGTGCTGGAGGAGCTGCTGCAGTCGTACCACGACATCTTCGAGGAGCCCCGTGGGCTGCCGCCACCACGCCGCCACGACCACAGGATCCACCTCCTGCCGAGCACCCCACCTGTGGCGGTGCGGCCGTACCGGTACCCGCAGCTCCTCAAGGACGAAATCGAGCGGCAGTGCGAGGACATGCTCGGCCAAGGGATCATCCGGGAGTCGACCTCACCATTTTCCTCCCCGGTGCTCCTCGTCCGCAAGCACGACGACAGTTGGCGCTTCTGTGTCGACTACCGCGCCCTCAACGACGCCACCGTGAAAGACAAGTTCCCGATCCCGGTGGTCGACGAGCTCCTGGACGAGCTGAAAGGTGCCCGCTTCTTCACCAAGATCGACTTACGCAGCGGGTACCACCAGGTGCGCATGCATCCGGACGACGTCGCCAAGACTGCCTTCCGGACCCACCGCGGGCAATTCGAGTTCCTCGTCATGCCCTTTGGCCTCACCAATGCACCGGCGACATTTCAGGCGCTCATGAACGATGTGCTCAAACCATTCATCCGTCGCTTTGTTCTGGTTTTTTTGATGATATTCTAATCTACAGCCACTCGTGGGCTGAGCACTTACAACATGTCAAGGCTGTGCTGCAGCAGATGCGCGACCATCATCTCTTCGCCAAGCGCTCCAAATGTTCCTTCGGCGACCCATTTGTGGCCTACCTCGGTCACATTATCACAGCCGAGGGGGTCGCCATGGATCCTGACAAGGTCGCTGCGGTGGAGGCGTGGCCACAACCCCGCTCGGTCCGGGCGCTGCGCGGATTCCTCGGCCTCACCGGTTATTACCGAAAGTTTATCGTCGGGTACGGTGGTGTCGCAGCGCCACTTACTGCTCTCAAGCGGGAAGCCTTCACCTGGACAGCGGAGGCCGAAGCGGCTTTCCTCGCCCTCAAGACTGCGCTGATCACTGCGCCTCTCTTCCAGCTTCCAGACTTCACCAAGCGGTTCGTGGTGGACTGCGATGCGTCTGGCGCGAGGTTTGGCGCTGTGCTGCACCAGGGTGACTGCGCCATTGCCTTCTTCAGCCAGCCAGTTGCTCCTCACCATGCCAAGCTGCCAGCTTATGAGCGCGAGCTCATTGGGCTGGTCAAGGCTGTCCGTCATTGGCGTCCTTACCTCTGGGGTCGGGCGTTCACCATCCGAACCGACCACTGGAGCCTCAAGTTCCTCCTCGACTAGCGCCTGACGACGATCCCTCAGCACACGTGGGTGTCCAAGCTGTTCGGCTATGACCTCACAGTTGAGTACCGCGCTGGGAAGCTCAACACCGTCGCGGACGCGCTGTCACGCCGTGACGAGGTGGCGGCGGTCCTGGCTCTCTCCGGGCCCCTCTTCACCGACTTTGATACCCTGCGTGCTGAGCTGCAGGATGACGTAGCGGCCCGGAACCTTCGCCACCAGCTTGCTGCAGGAACAGCGCCGGATGGCTGGCAGCTCGTCGACGGCTTGCTGCTCTACAAGGGCCGTGTCTTAGTTCCAGAGACCTCCAGCTTGTGGCCGCAGCTGCTCCGAGATGCTCATGAGGCTGGCCATGAGGGTGTCCAGAAAACTCTCCATCGGCTGTGGGCTTCCTTCTACAACAGCCGTGCCCATCGGATGGTCCGCGACTTCGTTCGGGGGTGCGCCGTCTGTCAGCGCAACAAGACGGACCATCTCCACCCGGCTGGTCTGCTACAGCCCCTGCCGGTGCCGACCCATGTCTGGAGCGACATTGCCATGGATTTCGTCGAAGGCTTTCCACGGGTCGCCGGGAAGTCGGTCATCTTGACCATCGTCGACCGCTTCTCCAAGATGGCTCATTTTGTGGCTTTGAGCCATCCCTACTCCGCGCAGTCCGTCGCTCGGGCCTTCTTCGACAACATCGTCCGGCTACACGGCTTTCCGTGCTCGATTGTCAGTGATCGCGACACGGTCTTCACCAGCCACTTCTGGGAGGAACTGTTCAAGCTGGCCGGTGTCAAGCTCCTACGGAGCTCGGCCTTTCATCCCCAGACGGACGGTCAATCGGAAGTCACCAACCGAATCATCGTCATGTACCTGCGGTGCCTAGCTGGTGATCGCCCTCGTTCGTGGCTGCAGTGGCTGCCTTGGGCGGAGTACTGCTTCAACACTTCGTACCAATCAGCGCTTCGGGCCACGCCGTTTGAGGTGGTCTATGGCAGGGCACCACCGGCCCTTGTGTCCTACACTCCAGGCGTGGCCCGGGTGGCTGCTGTGGATCGTCAGCTCCGTGACCGTGACACCTTCCTGGCAGAGATTCGTGAATGGCTCAGGACACCATGCGGGAGCACCAAAACAAGAAGCGCCGCCATGTGGAGTTCGCTGTTGGTGATTGGGTACTGCTTCGTCTCCATCAGAGCAGTGGCGGACCCATAGGGTAGTTTAGGTAGGCCCAGGACTACCCTGGAATCTGGTCCAAAGTTTATTTAGTACTCAGCATTTTCAATCCTTTAGCCTATAGAAAATATGACCCAATAAAAAACTGAAAGAAGCCCACGTTATAGTAGTCACGGAGTGTGCGCAGTCAAGGCCTGTTGTGCTCCTGCGTGGTGAAACTGGGGAGTAGGCGGGGCCTCCTGCCTGAGTCATGCGGCTTTACCAGAGTGGCTGGGCCGTTCGACGGCTCTCTCCCACTAGGGAAGCAGATGGGGACGCGCCTGGCCAGTATCGATGCCTAGTGCATGTGCTGCATGGCGCTGTGCTGTTGGGCTCTTTTGGAGTTTGCTAAGTGGACGTTGACTTCTCTTTTAAAATTAATATCTTTTGGATCCGAGCTCCCAATATAGCAAATAATATGTCTGTTTCGATTGTCTCGACGAGCTCTTCGCATTGGTGTACTCCAAAACTTTGTTTGATACTATTTTTCTATAAAATAAATTTCGAATTTCTTTTATGTCCAATCTCCGCCAAGTTCATGCTTTCATGGCAATGAAAAAGCGCAAAGCAAAAGCCTTGAACTAGAACTTGTATTATAATCTCTTATTTATGTAAGACCTTATATAAGTTTGGTTAATTTATATAAGTTTTGAGCCTTTCAATTGTATTATCTCAATTTGGTTAATTTATAGCCATTTTACCGATTTTTTTTTTTGAATTTTGTCGTGTTGCACATAATTTTTTTTTTACTAGGACTACCCTGGTTTCAAATCCTGGGTCCGCCACTGCATCAGAGGACAGCTGTGGGCATTACATCCGCCTCCCCTTCCAAGCTTGCGCCACGCTATTTTGGGCCCTATCAGGTGGTTGCGCTGCTGGGCGCTGTGGCTTATCGTCTGCAGCTTCCTCCAAAGGCGCGCATACATGATGTCTTTCACGTCGCCTTGCTGAAGAAGTATGAAGGTGATCCGCCTGCTGCCATTATGCCATTACCAATCATTCTTCGTGGTCGTGTGGTGCCTACTCCTTCTCAGGTGGTTCGAGCTTGTCTCAACCGTGGTACCTGGGAGCTGTTGGTGCAGTGGACAGGTTGTTCTCCTGCTGATGCCACTTGGGAGCCGATCGCTGATTTCAAGGAACGTTACCCGGAGTTTCAGCTCGCGGACGAGCTGTTTGTTGGGGAGGAGGGAAATGTTGTGGACTCCTTTATAGGACGCCACTATAGGCACAGGATGAGGAGGGCCACGGCCAGCAGTGGCTAAGGCCTTTTCAGTTTTAGTAAGAGAATAATCAGGGAGGATTTTTAGGATCTAGACCATTGTTTGTTAGGAAGGAAATGCACCTGGACTATAAAGGATGCACTTAGGAATGTAATCAATCTTATCGAAGAAGAATAGAACCTCCCAGGCGGGTGGGGTTCCTCTTCGACGGTGGCTGCGCGCGGTTCTGCCGCTGCCGCCGGCGATCTTCCCACCGCGCCATTGCCCCGCTATCCTCTTCGTTCCAATCTCCAGTCCCAGCTCCTTCTCCGTTCTCCCCTGCATACTCCACGACGGCAGCGCCGTATCAGTGTGTGTGTGTGTGTTTGGGGGGGGGGGGGGGTAGTCTTTTTTCTGCTATCCCAAAGCAAGCCTTGGAAATTGAACTGATCAGTGATCAGACATTGGGTCGGTTTCCCTATTATTGTGAGATTTGCACCATGTTGATCCTTTAAATGCATCCTTTTTTGGGTCCAATTGGCCCTCTGCTGTGCTAGCAAACAAATATTCATTTTTCAGCAAATCTCTAGTCTTTCTTAGTTTTTGTGAATTTTGCCTTAAGTATATTTTTTTGCTTGCTTACAGATCCGTGAATATCATCGGCGGAACCCATCTGCCCGTTTTGTCAGTACAACTGATGACTATGAAGAGCTTCTAAAGGAGGAGCAAGTTATTGAATTCACTGGCGAGGTATTGTCACCTTTTTTGTTGCTTGTAACTCTGCTCGATATTTTGTGTGCCTTTTTGTCATGAGCCATATGATTTTTAATCTTAGTAACTTGTTACTTGCATGCATTTTTCCTTGATGATTGATACTTATATTCCTGTGACTATTCAAGCCTTTAAAATTATTGCAGTTTACCTGGATACATCTTTTTGCAATTGTTTGTGCCATGTTATAGTCTTTGTTTTAACCTATGCAAGTTACATTGCTCATCAGTAGGGTTCTGCTAAAAACCTTTTAGAGTCCATTAGTGCCCTTCCTTTTCCTTTCACTACAGTAGTCTTGAAGCTGAGGGTATCTCCGTTGTGATACATGTACTTTAATTTCTGCAGGATTGTTTGATTCCTCTTGTGGGATTTTGGTGGTGTCGATGGTAAGATTTAGACAATGATTGAAACTGCGATGGAGAATGATCAATAACTTGACAATCATTCAATGATCTATTCCTTTTTTGATTTTCGCCGCTGTGTGGTCCTTCTCCTGCTAGATCATGTTGCATATTCACTACATTTCTTCTGTTTATATTCTACTATTCTCACAATAGTTTTAATTAGGTTTGCTAATGACCTGGTTCTGCATTTTGATAGGAAACTTTTGGCCGTTACCTTGACTTGCATGAGCTTTATAACGAGTTCATAAATTCCAAGTTTGGAACGCCCATGGAATACTCGGCTTATGTTGGCTGTTTCTCCCAGACGGACAAGATCTCACATAGTCATAAAACTACAAGGTATGTCATGCATTTTCACTAAGGTCTGAAACATATGATCTCCTGGCATGGGCTTGACTAGTATGGCTATGCCATATCCACCTCTGGTTGAATCCCCTTTTTCTTTTCTGATAGTGGTAGTATGTCGTGAGGGACACTGCAGGGAAATTACCTACCGTAGGTTAGTAGGGCTCAACATGTTCAAGTCTATATGTAGGATAGTTGCTCAGCTGTTTATTGTTTAACCTGTCTAGCATTCATTTCATATGTTTCATAGGGGAAAAAAACCTAAATCGTGGTATAGGGTAATGCATATCCAAGTACATATGTATGATAGTTGCTCAGCCTTTTCACCTGTCTAACATTCATTTCATATGTTGCACTTATATGTCAATTGTTATGCTCAATATTGTTTATACCTTTCAATTTGTTTAATTGACAGACAATACAGAGAATACTTGGAACACATTTTGGAATATCTGACATCATTTCTGTATCGCACAGAGCCATTGCAAGACAATGATAAGATTTTTTTAAAGGTCAGTCTTATTTTACATTTTTTCTATATTAATGTCCCTTTGTGTTCCACATGCTTATGTGATTATGCAGTGTTTTACTTCGGATTATACTCTGCTTTGTAGTGTTTTTAACTATGATGTCACTCCTTTATATTCATTTAGGAGCTGCTAATAGTGGTTTGGCAGTAATTTGTTCAATAGCATAGAGCATATTTATGATTAAATACTTATAATTAACATTCTAATGTCATACATTTGTACAGCTGGAGAGTGAATTCGAGGAATGATGGGCCAATGGAGAAATACCTGGATGGGGAAATAAAGGCGCAGAAAAAGAGTCTGAAATAGATCTTGATTACTACAGCACAGTTGAAGAACTTGAGCTTGGCCCGGAAAAATTAAAACAGGTTTGATCTTAAAACATTATGCTGTTACCAAGCATTATTTTCTTGTCTGGTATCTTCGACTGTACATCGGTTCCTTGTGTGATGAGTTCTGTTGATTCATTTACATCCTTTTAGGCTTTAGCTGCTCGAGGTTTGAAGAGTGGTGGTACTGTTCAAAAGCGTGTGGATCGGCTTTTCTTGCTGAAGGTGATATTAAAGACGCTAGTATTACCTATTTTTGTTACCTTTTTACCATTTCTTTTGAATTTACTTACTGTTGATTATATTTTGCAGCTTAGACCGTTGGAGCAACTGGATAGGAAGCATTTTGCCAAAGTTCCACATACTAAAGATGGCTCAAACACAGCTTCCAGTGGCAACATTTTTAAGGATGATATGAAGAAAGAAATTGCATTGATGGAAGTAAAGATGAAGCGTCTTTGTGAGCTGCTAGATGAGGTTTGCTCTTTAGCTGCTCCCTGTGTTTACGTTACGCATGTAATTTTGGACGCACAGTCAATCCTTTTGCGACCACTTAATTCCTTGTATAAGATAATCCTATGAAGATGAAACCCGTTTACTTTGAGGAATGTACTTCATTTCCATCTTAAGCTAGTCTATTCAAATGGAAGACCATCTCGTTTGTCTAGATTGAGTTGGTCTTCTCTAGAAATCTGGGATCATTTTTTGTTTTGGGTGTGTGGCTTGCTGGCATTACACTGTTCCTCAAATTACAATTTTAGGCATGCAGGGAAGTACTAATAAGGTATGATTGTAGACTCATTCTGAAATAGTTTATGTGATACGTGTGTTAGACTGTAAATGTATATATGCGTGTGTATATGGGCCTGGGCCTTGGTATAGCCGGCCGGTCCTCTATTTGGTTGGATAGATATGAGGAGATCTCGGTTTGGTCCTGTTTCTATAAACCACGAGATCTTCTCTTCCCTATATATATGTACATAGGTCTCTCCAATCAATCTATTATTCCACGCAATCCTTATTGCTTTCAATGTGGGTGCTTTCTTCGTTAGTCTATCCATGTGATGTGGGTGCTTTCTTCTTTTGTGTATCTTGTATGTGTGAATTCTCTATCACCTTTTGTTTGGGTTGAAAGCTCCATTTACATTACCACAACTTAAAACATGCTTTGGAAGGCTTTATAAAAAAATTAACAGATGATTAGTGCATCGCCTCTTGCTTTTTTCCTAATAAGTTGATACTGTGTATGTTCTGGTCACCAATGTAATCACATGCCAGTTTTAATATGGTAGATATGTATATTTTTGTTTGCAAACCCAAGCACAAACTGTACGAGGACTGTGCTACAATTCCATTCCAGAACGATCTACTTCTTGTTACTACTAACCTTCCTTTTTGGAAGGGCTACTAGTGTTCACTACATCGTTATGTTGCTTGTGTAGGCCTTTGTAAGGACAAAGGAAAATGCGGAGAAGAAGCTTACTTTGACGTATGAAGAGATGGAAGCAGAACGGGAGGAGGTAATTAGTTACTTATCCCCCTCTTTTATAAAAAAAAACTTATCTATTTGTGTCTTGCACTATTCATGGAGTCCAGAGCGTGTTCTCTATTTTCAATGTTGTAGCTGCTGCTATTCTTTGTTGTGCTATGTTATGACCGGTACGGTCTACAGGCGCAGACACCGTGGCTAGGAGCCCGGCTGAGTCGGCCCAGTTGGTTATCAAGTCCTAGAATCTAGGATACTTATCTCTTGAGTTTGTTACTTGATTAAGTTAGAGTTGAGTCGGTTGAAGATTTGCTTGTATAAGTATTGAACAATTACGATTGAATGAATTAGCCTGGGATTGAGATACTCTTATCTCCCTTGGGCACCCAGCCCTTGCCTACTGCTATTCGTCATTGGCTTTTCACGCTGACTAGCGCCGGCGCCGAGCACGGCGCCGCACGTTCGTCGCCGCGCCTTCAAGCCTCGACCACCCGTTCACCACCGCTACAACCTCAGGAGCCTGAGCCTCAACATGCTATCTTGAAAACACCAATGAGTGTGGTTTTTAACAATTTTAAAATATAAACTGACATATGCATGTCCAATATGCTTTAGGAAGAAAACTACTCAGCTAGACATGCTTTTGGCTGCTTTTTTATCAGTATTGTTGCCTACTGAGATATACCAAAATCATATTCATGGACATGGAGTACCATTTTCCTTTCCCCTAAAACAGTTCTGCAAGTGTCTTGGATGTAACCCCCCTCATTTTTGTATTCTGAAAATCCATTCTCTGGGTCATGGTATGCCCTTTTGCTTTGAAACATTGGTACAGTACATAGCGAATAAGTTTCCAAGTCATTTACTATGTATATTCCATGGTGATTTGCTGATTAGTGTTGTCACATTTAGCTCTAATAACTGATTAAGCCGCATACCATGGCAAGTCCAATGTAAAATCTTATTGGGTACTCGCTTCCAAAAAAAAATCTTATTGGGTACTGGTAGTAGCTTGTTGTAAAGGTGAGCGAATGTTTTCAGTTAGGAAGTTAGAATGCAGTTCTTGGCTTGTTTGCTTCAAATTCCTTGTATGATCTTATACGACTTGGCTGAACATAGTATTTTTCTTTCATGGAAGTAAACTACTTAGTTTTTCAACTAGTGGCTTATATATATGTATATGTATTTTTCTATAGGAGGAGGTACAAGCTGACACTGAGAGTGATGATGAAGAGCAACAAATCTACAATCCTCTCAAGTTGCCAATGGGTTGGGATGGCAAGCCTATCCCCTATTGGCTGTACAAGCTACATGGCCTTGGGCAGGTAACTAGTTGTCATATTTGGGAGTTGGGAGTATATTTCCTAGTAGCTTGTTCCCTCTAGTCGAGTGAGATGGCGCGTACCACCAATGCTTTCACTCATGGTACAGATTGACTATTTGACACCCATTAAGATGTCAGTCATTTATGGACTGATCAGTCGTCACTTCAAATTATGACGCCAAAAATGAAATTCTGTTTTGCTATATAAATTGGCAGCCATCCTTGTTCAGCGACTAACACTTCTGCAAGGTAATAGTGATGTTGCAGTATAGGATGAATATAGAGCTGTATGTGGTTTTGTGTATGTCGTGTTGTATGGGTTCTTACCCCATTTCGTTATCTTCTTAATATAATGATGCGCAGCTCTCCTGCGTTTTCGAGGGGAAAAAATGAAGTCTTCTATTATGTTTTCTGCAGTGTTAACATTTGATAGTAACTTTTGGACTTTAATTTCTAAGCACTTTCCACCTACTGAGGTGGTTGTTTTCTCCTTACCCAGTCTAGAGCATTAAAAGATTCTGTTTCTGCGTAAATTTTATGCTAATTTAGAAATGTAATCCATCTGACTAATGTATTTATGTGATCACATGTTCACGTTTGTTAGTGCATTTTCCCTCTTCCGGAACTGCTTTGGACCGGAACATTAAGGCACCCTTTGCCTTTTATGCTTAGTAATCTCCATCAAATTTGGTATCTGATGCATTTTTAACTGTTATGGTTTGTTCAGGAATTCAAGTGTGAGATATGTGGAAACCATAGCTATTGGGGGCGAAGGGCTTACGAGCGTCATTTCAAGGAATGGCGTCATCAGCATGGGATGCGATGCCTTGGCATTCCCAATACTAAGAATTTCAATGAAATTACATCCATCGATGTATGCCATCTCTTGTTTTGTTGATATTATTTTCTTTACTTGGTATACTTATTGATACATAGCTTACTGCATTGTTTCTCCAAATAATGAATAGTTTGGTCTTTTAGTTTTTATTTGCTCATATCATATTGGTTTTCCACTTTTCATTGTGCTTTTTTTATTCTGTTTCCTTGTATGAAACATAATGCAAATGAATGCATTCCTTGCCTGCCATATTTCTTGACATTGTCCGTTTTATTGAATGTGTTTAACATTTTTTTTCTACTGTCAGGAGGCTAAAGCGCTCTGGGAGAAAATTCAAGCACGACAAGGGGTGAACAAGTGGTGGCCAGACCTAGAAGAAGAGTACGAAGATCAAGAAGGCAACATCTACAACGAGAAGACCTACACTGACCTGCAGCGTCAAGGCCTGATCTAGGGCTCCTGCTGGTTAAGTTGTTGGGATTTGTTCAGAACTCTATCTCATATAAGCTGTAATTCTGAATATATTGGCCCATTTGGCATGCTCATGTGCGCATGTCCTGGTTGTCATGGTAGTCTTCTCCTGTGTTCGCCTCATGTGCTTTGCCCAGCCTGGTTGTCCATAACACTATGTTATGTTTTTCTCCCTCCGTACTAAAAAATAAAGTCGTTTTAGATAGCGACAAGGTTTCCAAAGCATAACTTTGACCACTTATTTTTATAAAGATATTTATCAAAAAGTGATATATGTAAATTTTTATGAAAGCATTTTTCAAGACAAATCTATACATATACATATGGTTTTCACATTTCTAAACTTTAATAACTTAAAAGTTATTTATGATTTATATTTTTAATGTTTGATTCAGTCCAAAATGACTTTATTTTTGAGTATGGAGGGAGTATGTTTTATACCAGCAAACGTGTCCTTGCAATGCATTCGCACACGACTGAATCTTATGTCCGGCTTTAATCAGTGCCTATGTTTTCAATCTCACGCTGCTGGCGCTTTTCCCTATATTTGAGGAAAGGAAATACCCCTCAAAGCACATTAGCACTTCATTTACGATCTCTAAAGCTTCATTTACATCGAACTTTGATTTATTTCTCGGCTGCTATCAACAAAAGCCTAGAAATCAATTACTACAACAAGCAGCTTTCTTATGAAAAACATGCCTTCAAAACTGTTGCAGCCATTACATGGAGCCAGGATACATCGTCAAATCATGTTACAAGCCTTTTCCAACTGGGTGATAATTTCAATGGGTAGCCGAGTAAATGATCAGCAGACCAAAAATTCTGAAAGTGAGAAATTTCTAAACTAGTCCACAAGATTTACCAACTGAAAAAAAAAGACTCTTACAGCTATTCCTGCTTCATCTTAGATTCTGATTGGCGACATGGGTGCAGCAACACAAGGATGCACAAAAGCCAGCAGGGAAGATGGACAAGAAATAGGTACAGATACGTTGCGCTGCTCCATTCCCACAGGAACTCCATCCATACCCAGAAATCTCCAACATCTATTGTCCACGACCACGATCCCTTGGACACTCCTTTCATAATCAGCAACGCAGCTGGAGGAAAACCCAACACAGCAAAAGCTATATTTGAAGCCAACAAAACTGCCCGAGGAAGGAAATTCATCCCTGACGCCTTCAGAGGCCGAGAAAACAAACACATTGGGATTACTATCAGAGCACCAAGCTGAGCAGTGGCAAAATTTATTATTGACATGAGCCCCAACCCGATGGAGATGGAAGTGATCATGGTAGCTTTCAGAAGTTTCCATTCAACACCAGCTGAGTATGGTGAGCCAAACAAGACAGACAGGGAGATCAGTACAACGATGGAGAGCACAGCCCAAATGAGTGCGCTTTGCATAGGTGTGGCATCAGGTATCTGAGTAATGTAATATGGAAGTAGTGAAACAAGTACTGCCCATAATTGGATAACAAACAATACTTTTGCAGCTCGAAGCCATTTCCATGATCCACCATTGCTTTGCAGAATATCAGCAATGTCATCTGCTTTACCGTCGTCTATCAACTTATCTACTGTTTTTTCCATGCTTCTACTGCCATCAGCAAGGGCAGCAGCAACTATTGGGAGAGGTGCCAACAGCAATGCAAACGGAATCATATACACACCAACCGAAATGAACTTGCTTGGAGCTGTAAGGAAGTACAGGAAAAAGGACTGATGGAACTTCTCAAGCAGATTGTTCACAGAACGTGCCACTCCTTCAATTAACCTGAATCAAAGCATTCTCTAACATGTCAAACAAATTCTGCTGAGGAATCTTTTGCAGGACATGAAATCAAAGCTGTTAAACACCCTAAGGTTATCACCAAGTGGCAACATAAGAAGATCCTGTTCCTCTGTTTACTTCAGTGCAACATTTGCATAAAACACTTTCATCCATGCACATATTTTACATTGGGTTGTTACAGTCACGCAAAAAAAAAAAAGAAAGAAAAAAGACAAGACCAACTAATTATGGTGTTTCTCCAAGTTTTACCAGTTCATGCTAATAATCTCATTCGTACCACTTATATTAAATAATTTTTATGCACATAATGTCTATGTACTGCCCTCGACAAAACCGTAATATGCTAAAATCTTATAAAATCATAGCTATGAAATGGTCAGAGGCACAAATAAGACTGGACTCAAGTAAATTTTTGCCTTTTATGTGGTTCTAACATGTAATCGTATCCCTGATGAAATAATTTTCTGCAATAACTTGCAAGGTCATAGCAGATACAGAACTATTTACTGATCAGCTATTTGTCACTGGAATATAATACAACTTCAGCAATTGTTACATGTACATTAAAAACAGTTCAAATAAATTTTTGCCTGTTATGTTATCATTGCTGTGAAGTTATGGTACAAACATTTCAATGCCTCAATGCATGAATGCAAACTCTTCTAGTCCATTATTAAAATCAAAAGGTGGTCCCCATGCTCTAACAACAATGAAGCATTAAACAGTGCAATTGAAACACAATAAGATACCTTCCACCCCTTAGAAGAAACAAAGATTTAGCATTCTCATTTTTGACATGAAATGTTGGTGAAAATTCTAAAGAAACCGCGTCAACTTGATAATCACGGAAAGCACCATGGGACCCTGTGGGCACTCCAAGAGCCTGTATCGAACAAACCCCAATAAGAGGGACTGCAGAGTCATAAAAAAGGAAAGTGACATTAAGGTGAATGGGAAAGCTAATTTCAATTACCTGGTTGTACATAGAGTTAGCTAGGTTTGCAGTCCCTTCCACATAGTCAGGGACTGCAATATCAAGCTTCCAGTCAGGATTTATTTTTCTTAACACACTCCCAAGAGTATGTAAAATTTCAGCAATAAACCTAAGCCATGCAGAGCTCAACAACGAACTAAATGCAGCGATGTTCACACGAAAACCTTGTCTGTGAACAGCCAAATAATGCACCACATTCAGAAGGTCCAAGTTTGGCATTTGTCCATTAGATGCCTCTGCATAAATCATAACACTATCCCTGTCACTATATCTTCTGGTTTCCCCAACTTTAAATATGAGAGCAGCAGCCATTGTTCCAGCACGTTTGAAAGCCGTGACTTCTGTTTTTTCTGAATTACCATCATATATATGGTTTGCACCATACATCTTGGTATGCAATACCACTGAGTGACTCAAAAACACAGGATTATGATACTGGTTTAACCATGCAGAGACTGCAGCATACTCTCCAAACTGTGAGTCTGCAGATAACCACACAACATCCTTGGACAGCCATGCTGCTTGACTTAAGAGGGAGAAGACAGAGAAACCAAGAGCCAGCGATAACAGTTCATTCGACTGAACTCTTTGAGAATTATAAGGAGTAACCAGCACTATTGCTTCTTTTCCATCGCCACGAGGAGCTCGTACAATGCCGATAGTGTTTATCCCAAAATTGGTGGCAGTGCCATTAGGTTGAATAGCAATATCATTTGTCATGGAGGTGAAGAACTTCAGAGGATGAAAATTCTTGCTATGAGGGAGAAACTTATGGTAACACACTTCTGCACCTAGAGCTTCTATTTGTTGTGCTATGAAATTTGCCATACCACTGTAACATTGCACGCAGAATTGTAAATTAGAGGAAAATTGGCTAAAACTATTTACCTTTTGCAATCCTAGGATTAAACTAGTTCCCTGTGCATATTCTCATATTTACAAGTCATAAAAAATATGACTTTAGCTTAATGAACTTAACAAAAAAAAGTTTATAGACATGTTTCTTATGCAAAACTGAAAAAAATAGATCTTTTTACTATCAAAGCATTGAACTCCGATTTTGAGTTACATGGATTCTACTTGTATGCTTACTAGTATAACTAAAATGCAGTAGTAATCTTGTACTTTACCATAGCAAGTCTCTCAACAGCAGTCACGAAATATTGAACATAACAGACCAGTTACAAAGATCGATGCATACAAATATTAAAGGCTGAATGAAGTAACATACATTACACCTCTTGAGTCTCCAGCCACAGCTTCAATTCCTTTCATAAACCTGTTTGCTTCGATGGCATCTTCAGTAGAAAATAATGGATTGGCAGAGCCTACATCCAAGAGGCTCCAGTTTTAGAGAAGGTTCTTTATGTAAGAAGTTCCAAAAGAGAGTTATAAATGAAAAATGTCATTATCATTAACAACATATATGTTAGATAATCTGCTGCTCTTTCATCAAGCTCTTTTGTCATAGCAGGTAGAATAGTAGCAACTAGTGGACAGCATGGCCCTCAGTTGAGTTCATGTATTTTTGCTAGGACTTATATATGAAAGGTGGAGGCATAGCTGCAGCTTTAGTTCAGCAGCACCATTCACTAGTGTTCATGTGTGTGCGCGCTCTGATCTCCTCTTCTTCAACGTCCGGCATGTGTGAGTGAGGGGTGTGGTGATACACACCTGAGCGACAAAGCAGGCCAACAATATACTCCATTTTGTGTGATTTATACTAGCTCGGTACAATGCATATTTTTGCAACCACATTGGATATGAATAGTCAGTCTTAAGTATCTGATAACAAACATCAAAACCCACTATGTTACATCATATTCAACCATTTAATTTTGGAAGGTATTCCTTGGCACATGATAAATCCAATGAGGCCCAAAGCTAAACTGAACACCCAAAGATCCAGGATATTTAGCAATATTGATATGTTGCTTCATCAGAGGACTTATATTCAACAAAGCATGCTGAGAACACTACAATGCACTTTAGGATAAAATATCTACAGTATGCAGTCTGAAGATCTGGGTGTATGGCCACCAGACAGGCACACCCTTCAAGAACAACAGCGTGTATGCATCAATAAAATAGCAGTAAACAAAAATAGAGAGGAGGGTAAAATACCAGGTATAAGAGCATTCTCCGAGAGGTATGTGTTTTTTGCAAGTGAAGGAAGTAGTAGTAGTGCGATAATGCCTGCAAAGCAGCATATAACACTGATCCAAAATGGTGAATAATGAGTTAGGTGAACGAGAAAGGACAAAAGGAAGGATTTAGACTGCAAAAAGAAGGAGAAAGGAAGGTGAACCTGAAGAGAATGTGGTGAGATGCAAGGAATACACCAAGGCGCACAATGAGCCGCGGTTTTGGCTGTGTCTCTTGCTCGGCTAACGACTTCATGACTGTAATATAGTTTAGTAATAGCTTGAAATGAAATCAACTATTCATTTGACTGCAAAATGAAATGAGAATAAGCACATCAGCAGCGTAAAAAGAAAGTTTGAAGTCAACTAAAATATTATCAAGCATTTTGATTTCTGGTTTAGAACATCCATTTTAATTCTTAAATCCATTAAGTTATATTTTATCAAAGGCATCCATGAAAAAAAAGAGATGAATTCATGATCAATGATCTTGAGGTGTCACTAATGAATCAATTTCTTTTATCAAAACAAAATAAACAATAGCTAATCATTTGGCCTGGATGCAAGAAGAATGCATATGGACAATCATACTAACCCTCCATCATTAACTTATAGTCTTCATCCATTAATACATGCAGTGAAGCTTCAAAACAGCCAGACAGGTGCGGACTTGCACCAATCCACAAAAGGTTTGGAATAGAAACTAGCACTGGGACTCCACTACGCGGCAAAACATAAGTGCAATAAACTAGAATGGTTGGAACATCCATCACAGTAAGTTAGAGCTAGATATTTTTCCCCCTTTTTAGATGGAACAGATTTGACCTTTGCTTTCACTGGAAGCACACTGTTCAGCAGAGCTAGCATGTCTTAAGAAAGATCTAAAACTGAATGATGGAATTTAGAATGCCCCAGGCCATTTATTTACAACAAATGATATTAGAGGGGCAGCGGGATCGAACCTTCACCATTTAACAAAAAAAAGACTGTTTAGCTGAATCGAATGAATTAGCTCCAACACTAGCTACAGGCCTACAGCCTAGTCCACCGTCACAGGGGGCAGACCCAATAAAGGGTACACATGTAGTGATTAGATCAGATCCGAATACAGATTGCCAAATAGATTAAATTAGGGTTTGGGTGCTCAGTTTTGCACAGCAAGAAGAGAAGAGCGGGCGGGCATACCTGGTGTGGTGGGTGCTGTCGCCGTCAAAGAGCCCGACGAAGAGCAGCGGCAGCTGGCCGTCGGGCGGCGGCGGCCGCCTAGTTGTCCCGCACGCCAGGTAAAGCGGGAGAAGAGAACGAGAAAAAAGAAGGAAACACCGGAACAGGCACCTTACCTGCGCGCGACGGAACGAGATCCTGTGTCACTCACTCGGTCACTCCAGTCGACTTTTCTCTACCATCGACACCTGAACCGTCTATTTCAGATGTAACCGTGACTCTACGGCTCTGAAAGCTTACCCATTCTAACGGGCCAGCAGCCAGCCGCACTATTTGGCGAAAGATAGGGTGACTACACGGTTGGCTGATTCGTATCGTTGTTGCTGGTTCGTGTTGGTTGGTTTATGTGAAAGAAAAATACTATTTTAACTAAAAATTTATGTTCGTTTACGATAAGCCACAGTTAAACGAACAGGCTGACAGATAGGAGTCGATGTCCAGCACTGCAGAGGATCTCGTTCCACGTGTATGGCATCATCGGATATTCGGATGGAGACTAAATATGAGATAATTATAAAAATAATTGCAAAAATATGGACTAATTTACGAGATGAGTTTATTGAACCTAATGTATCTATCACTAGCGCATTTTACTGTAGCACCGCATTGTCAAATCATGGACTAATTAGGCTTAATAGATTCGTCTCGCAAATTAGTCTCCATCTGTGCAAATGTTTTTTCTCAATCACGCAAATGATTTGCGTGTTTTTGTATTAAGAGAGAATCATTTGTTTACAGCGCGCCCACGAGGCGCTCTAATTATAAGTACTGTGTTACTGTTTTTTGAAAAAAAAATAAAAAATATATAGTTCATACTTGGAAATGATAAAGCATTTTCCTTTTATACTCAAAGGTGGAGACCAGATAAATAAAAACCGAATGCATTATTCTAATTGCGTGCCCGTCTAATTAGAGCTGCCTCTATTACCATTGTCAATGGCGGCTGGGTTTTCCAACCACTTCTAAAAATATACTTCTAGTGACAATTAGATTAGTGGAACCCAACAAAGGCCCCGTTCGCTTCGCTGAAAAAAAAAACGAAATACTGTTCCGGCTGATTTGTTGTGAGAGAAAAATACTGTGCCGGCTGAAAAAACACGCTGAAAAGTACGAATTATAAGACAAGCGAACAGAGCCAAAGATGTGAATTGAGCCTACTCTGTCAAAAATAGGGCTATTGCTTAAAATCGTTTCTCTAGTACTGGTACTGGATGCTAAGGGGGTAAGGGGAAGAAAGGTTAAATAAAAAAGAGATAAATATCAGGGGTTATCTTCCTAGCTTTTGTTAAAGTGTGAAATCGAGTTGACTTTTATCTATGTGTAATTGAGCTGATAATCTACGCAAATAGCAGGAGAAAATATCTGTTGCTGCTTTAACATGTGCAGTAGCATGATCGGAGCAGATGCTCTAGCATATTTGATCTCATTCGTTTAAAAGAAGCAATAAAATGGTATATAGAGATTTTATTCATAGCTGATCGTGATTCTATATATGTATTAAACAATGTGTAGACATTCAAATATATAGGATCCATTATATAACTTTTTTTTGTTGTATCGGGTGACGTGGCAAAACTTAGGTTGTACATGACAGAAACTTAGCTTGAGCGACGTTTCTAACTTACCTTCTAGATGCTCCACCCGCCTATCTGCTAGGTTTTGCTAAAAGTACAGGTTGCAAACGTATTTTTTAAATGTTTCAGATATTTCAAAGGTATGTTGTAAGTGTTTCGATGTTGCAAAAATAGATTGATATGTTGCATATGTTGTAATGGTTCTACACTTATGTTGTAAAGGTCTGTGACTAATGTTTCATTTGTGTTTTTAGGACGTATATTGCGTGTGTGTTTACCTAGATTTTGCATATGTTTCAGACATATGTTGCAAGTGGTTTATCTGGATGTTGCGTATATTTGCAATGATTTTTCAAGTGTTTTCATGAGCTTTTTTCAAGTGTTTCAGAAGCATGTTTCAAGTGTTTCATCTATCTTCTTTTTGTATGTTGTATCTGAATGTTTTAAAAGTAGATCGCCCGAGTTTAGTAGGTCTCCATCTGGTTGGTGTGGATCAGATTTTCGACGGTGTTTCTCGACTCCATGGTGGTTAGTGGCAGCGGGCAGACTACACCCCTGCAGCAGTGGTCATCTGCAGCTTGAGGCAGCTCTCAGACAGGTGCCTCTAGCGCGCGGGCCCGTGTGGGGCGTGTAAAATAGCGTGGAGGCGAACTGCAGGTGCGGACGTCCGGACGACCTGTCCAGATGTCCGAGCGCAAACCGTTCCCCTTTTATATATGTATTAAACAGTTTGTATATTCATTCAAACATAGGATCCATTATATAACTTTTTTTTTTTTGCTGTATCCGTGTGACGTGGCAAAAACTTAGGTTGTACATGTTGCAAGTACAGAAACTTAGCTAGAGCGACGTTTCTAACTTCCCTTCTAGATGCGTGATGTTTATGCTCTTTTTTTTCTTTCGCCGATAAGTATGCTTGCGCGGCAGAGACAATTTTTTTTCCTCCCTCACGATCTTTTTCTAGCTGTCCAGCACCTGCCCTCGTCTCACTCGAGCAAGCATTTTGTTACTATTATTTTTGTCCTTGGTATATAATACAATGTTCGATGACACACTATAAACAAATTCCCGCACCCTCTCTGTCGCTAAACCACAACGGTTCCCTTCCTGGCTTCCTTGTTTTGGAGAACCGATCTTCTGTTAGCTACTCTTATATACTGCCTAGCCGATCATCGATCGATTATTTCAGGTCCTCGGATCTTGACTGCGCGCATGGACGGTAATCTTCTCGTCGTCGTCGACGATTAAAGAAGAAACTTGCCCGTCGATGGTCTAATTTCTTGTCTCGTCGCTCCGGCCAGCGTTCCTGCCATGCCCGGACGACGGCCCAACGGCTTCGCCGCCGCCGCGCGCTGCCGCGTCGTCCTCCCCGTCCCCGGCGCTCAGCGCGTCCGAGCGGGACCTCTACGACTTCATCTTCAGCGGCCCACTGGTGGACAGGATCGGCCACACCAAGGAGAAGGTCGCCGGCTCCATCGACTGGTGGCTTCGCTGCGGGGTTCAGGTGGCGCGCCTCCTCCGCCTCGACGAGCGCCGGCTGTCGGAGGCCGAGAAGGCCCGGGTGTACCAGTTCTACATCCCCGTCTTCCTCTGGTGCGAGGACCAGGTCGTAGAGCACAGAGCCAAGTACGACGACGGCGACGACATCCCGCCATTGGTGGTATGCACTCGCATCAACATTGGCCTTTTTTGCAGTCGTTACTACTTGCTTAGATGCTCATGTTCATATCGATGAGAGGCTTAGAACTAAGGCAATCGACCCCATCAGTATATCGTCGTCATCGCACAAATAAAACTGGTGTGTATCTGGCATAAAATTTGTCCTCGAGTGAGGTGAGGATACAATCCAAAGCTCTTATGCCATGTTCCCCTTCCACCAGATGTGCACAAGAGAACATGTTCCTCTGAATTATGCGGGACAGCACACAGTAGATGCTAAGCAAAATATATTAAAAAAGCATATGCTGTCCATGAGACATGCTTAATAAAAAGTGCATCTGATCTTGTCATCTTAAACCTGATGGATCGAGGGAATCACTAAAGGAGATGTTTTAACCTAGACGGGACCTGAATCTGATTCTGAGTTTACATGGATGAACAACCTACTAGCAAGTTCAGTTCACATTTGATAAACGAGAGTATCTTTATCTAACACAGATCGGGGTCAGCGCTCCCCAAGGAAGTGGAAAGACGACTCTAGTCTCCGCACTTGATCATCTTTTTCAGGTTGCTGGTAGGTGAGTTCTCCTCATTGAACTGATCATAGTGCTCTTTGCCCCTGTGAATGAAATTTAAGAGCCAAACTTCTGTGTGACATAGGAAATCCGCCACATTGTCTATAGATGACTTCTATTTGACAGCAAAAGAGCAGGTATGAACTTCTACTAGATGGAAAATATATCGACCATATACTCTCTCCCCTCTTTCCCTCTCTCCCCCTAGCTAGTACTGAGTACTGAAAATAGTGAGATAGCTCACACATAGGCTTTTTTTATGTGCAGAATGAACTGAGGGACAGATATCCTGGAAATGCTCTTTTAGAGGTACAAACTCCCTCACTCCAGTGGGCTAGTGAATGTGGATTTACTTATTACTTTCAACATTGTAACGCAAGCTGAATTGAGAGTAATAACTGACCAAAACTTTCCAGCTCCGTGGAAATGCTGGAAGCCACGATCTCCAATTCAGTGTTGAAACACTCGAGTCACTGATGAAACTAACAAAGGAAGGTACCAGTTTAGACAACTATTTGGACCTTCTTCAAAACTATTTGTTTTTGGATGATGATTTGTGCACAGGGCTTCTCTTCTTGGAAAATTACTAAAATATTTTACATCGTTTTAAAATATATTTTTGTGAGCTCACAATTGTTTTCACAACATTTAGGCATCAAGATGAAGGTTCCACGGTATGACAAGGTAAAAGGTGCAGTTAACGTTCCTCTAACTGATGTTTATAAGCTTATAGCTGATCAGCTGCATGATACATGCCACATGTCCATGTAGTCAGCTTTTGGGGGAAGAGGCGATCGTGCTGATCCTTCTGTATGGCCGGAGGTTGAAGGGCCCTTAGAGGTAATCTCATGTTTAGTCGACGAAGATTAGTTTGAGAACTTAAAGCGTGTCTTCTTTGCTGTCCTAGGTTGTTCTCTTTGAAGGATGGATGCTTGGATTTAAACCTCTTCCAAATGAAGTTGTGAAAGCAGTGGATCCCCAGGCATTTATCTGATTTGTGGTTTTTACTTTACCTGTAGCAACAGTATGACACTAATTTAGTAATTTTGTCATATTCAGCTCGAGGTGGTTAACAAGAACCTTGAAGCATACTATGACGCTTGGGACAGGTTTATCAAGTCATGGATCGTTATAAAAATAAGAGAACCTAGTTGTGTCTACCAGTGGAGGCTGCAGGTCATTACTCGAATATCTGACTAGTGACAAGACTGAACTCGTAACAAACCATGAATTGCAATTTCTGAGATTAGTATTTGGACTGCAGGCAGAGATAGCCATGAAAGCAGATGGAAAACCTGGAATGTCTGATGAGGAGGTGCATTCCCTGACAAAGCTATCTCTTTGTTATCCTAGTTAAAGTCATGGTAGTGGAAAGAAAAATTACTGATTGACTGGTTAGCGAATAGCGATGTACTTCTTTCAGCAAATCATTTTCACGTCATTTATTTAAAATGGAAGCCTATCTGCTCATTTATCCAGCAATTAACTTTAGTTTTTTTTTCTAGAGCCGTTGATTATCTACAGAAATATAATGCTGAGAGTTCTTTCAGGTTATGGATTTTGTATCACGCTACCTACCAGCATACCACGCATATTTACCCAAGCTGTACAAAGAGGGACCGAATGGTTCAAAACCAGACCATCTACTGGTCATCGACATAGACGAAGGGAGGAATCCTATTTGTGGTTGAAATCCTTATGAGTATTTTTCACAAATAAATCCTTGATGTACAATGTACATTTGCTGAAATGGAACTTATGACCCCACGGTGGAGCATGGGCATATTTCTGAGACTTCTTATGCCTAGCAAAGAGCAGTGCCTCTTGTTTTCTAGACTTAGTTCAAATATATCCCAATTATGTAAAATTCATGTATGCTCATATTTCTCCTCATATTTATGCTCGAACTTATATATAATCAATCAGAGAAGTGCTCTGGTAGACCTCTTTCTAAAAGCTGCACAAATCCCAAAGTAGCCTTGTAATTCCTGCATTTGAACAACTTTATCCATGCTAGGCCGCTTCAGAGTTCAAAGTGTGCACCGTTTCGCAAAGGTGTGAGCATTATATCAGGTTTTATAGTTGAGAGAGTTACGTAGTCAACCACTGGCATGCTAAGTGTTATGTAAGTAGACTTTTTTTTCTACTGCTTGCTGACTCACCGCCATGTCAGCACCTACGTAATATGCCACATCAGAGAAAACACCTTCAAAGTCGCCTTAGGGGCTTATTTAGACAGGTTTTAGTAGTGTAAGGGGAAGAATAGCTCGTTTTATAGGTGAAGGAGTAAATAAAGTAGACAACAACGAATAGTTTGGGAGGTTAAGTGGACTTTTTTTAAAAGTATTCTAAGTTTTACATCGTAGTGTTGCTATTGGTTAAAAAGAAATTGACATTCTCTATGTGTGCTATCCCATGTTACCTAGTTTTTTCCCCTAAATTTACTGCCTATGTTTAGGCTGCACTTGAAGTCAGCTACTCAATTTGATATGTAACCAAATTTCCTTCTATATACAGAGCTACTGCCTCCATTCACAAATATTAAGGCACATTTTAACATGGACAGTTTTTTCTTAGTACAGATGCACGTGCTCACTTGTGCTCACTTATACTCACTAAATATTAAGACATAGTTTAATTTGGACATCTTCTTGTTTTCTCTCTCTGAATAATTGAATCAGTAGATCTAGGATTGATAAAGTCATCATAGACGTTTCGACGTTGACCGTTAAATCTAAAATAAATACAGAAAAATACAAGCACTCATGTCAAGTCAAAGGTTTCAATTGGATGAACACGTTTAATTCGCTATACAGTTTCTAACTTACATTTAACCTAATTATTGCTGGTTACGACATCAAAATCATACAGTGTTAAATAATATGGATGTAGCGGTCACTTCTGTATTCCTAAACTTGTAGTTGTTGTTAAACGTTACGGTGTTTTGGATAATAGGGGTAAAACAAATAGGCATAACAATATTCCGTTGTAGTATAGCTTGTTAGGATACTCGGCTCTCACCCGAGAGACCCGGGTTCTCGAGTCCCGGCAACGGAATCGTTTTTTGTTTTTTCTGTCTCTATTTGTATCGTTTTACAAATTTTGTGGCAGAGCTCCGACCTCCGGGAGACCCACTTTTTTTTTTTGAACCTGAGACCCACTTTTACACTGAACTAAACTTAAGTACAGTTTCGTGCTTTCTTTTTCTCTCGAATTTCATACTCCATTTGATAGAGTATTTAGCCAGGTCAGTCGTTCTGAATGTAGCCGAACATGTGAAAAGGCAAAACACTACTTCAGCAGTTTTTTTTAGCAAACGAACAACGTTTTTCCCTTATAAGAAATCAGCATAAGCATCAGCAGCGGCTAAATTTCAGCGTAACGAAATGAGCCCACATCTGCAGGACACTGCATGTAAACCATGCATGCCTCCTACCATAGCATAAAGACGGATATATCCCATAGTAGTTTCAACTTACAGTTACAGCAAGACATACTACTACTACAAGTCTACAACAACAAACTAAACAAGCAAGGTGAAGTTGGTCACGAGCTTTTCAGCAATTGGCCCATGTTGCCAACAAGACGGAGGAAGGAGGAGCAGCCCTCCACTTGACGCCTAGCGACTCACCAGGACGGCAGTGTTGCCTGTCACTGGCTGGAACGCCGCTGCAGACTCTAGCAGCTCCCAGGCCAGCCTACGTTTACCTTCCAGCAGCGCTCGCATCTCTTCGGCTTCCTTGCGTGTGGCAAGGCAGGCTGAGAAGAGCTCCTCATCCATTTCTGACAGCATCTTCTTCACGTTGGTTGTCAGGTTTAGGACTGATACATTCCAGTGGCTCTGGATATTCTCTTCTAATGCTGGGGTGACGATGGGCATGATTGCTTGCCGATTCTGTGCAACCAAGCTGATGATGTGATCATTGTTGCACATGAAGAGTGCTCGTTCTGCAACCTGAAATAGTTCATTTGATTTGACTCAACCACTTGAAGGGAACGTCTTAAAAAAGGAGTAATTAGTAACAAGGATCAAAATAGTGAATGATGGATATCATTAATGGAAAAAGATAGCAGCAAGCCCAGAAATTGCCACACCTGCCGAAGAGGGTTCATTTCTACTTTTCAGGGACACCAAACTTGGCCAGAGCACCAAAAACCAAACGGTTTCCTGGTTAACTCAATTATCCAGTCTGATTCATTTTATTTAGCTTTTGCTTCCTTAACATCAAATCCAGCCAAAACTGATCATACCATACATAGCAGGCACCCAACTAGACACATTGCTTCGGCTGATGCTTTGCACAGTTTAATCTTCTACTTTCTTAAAAGAAGGGAAACTGCATATCAACTATGGCCATATCCCATACCCAGACCATAAATGGTGGTGCATGCTGGCCTACCATTATTTGTCCACATCTTTCAGAAAATAACAGGTATTCGTTGCTTATTTGGCCTGTCTACAGGTGGTGCACATTTCATGCATCAGGAGATCCATTGAGCCTGTTCGTTTGGCTGTGGCTCGTCGTAAACGATCGTAAATTTTCAGCCGGAACAGTATTTTTCTCTCACACAAACCAGCCAGCAGTACTTTTTCACGAACCAGCAACGATACGAACCAGCCAACCGAACAGGCTGGTGTGTGGTTACATTACGATAAGTACATTTTATGGCCATGAATGTTTCCAACTGGATGAGTGATTCTTTGGACTGTACCATGTAGACGACATCGTAAAGTAATGGGAGTGACAGAAATGAATTAGATTAAAGCATCAATGAGTGGGTGAAGCTCTTCAGTCTTCATTTGGTACTACATTTTTGCAAAATGCATATCTTTTGTGTTTGAGAAAAATGCATATCTTTCGTGTTTTGAGAAAAATGCAGATCTTTGATGGTTTTTACACGCTGCCATCACCCTTGCTATTCAAATCAAGGAGAAGGCTCAATGCTGGGTACAAGCATGGTTCCATAAATTGAGGTCACTCTTTGCTGGCATCAATGTGTAATGCCTTTCTTAATCTTAGGCTGCTTTAGTTTACTTGTATATAATAACCTTTTGAAATTCTATGCTGTCTAAGCCCTTCCCTAGCTTGGACGTGCGTGTGGTCACACTTTCTACTCCTCTTAATGAAATACATGCTCAGACAGATTCCAGAAAAAAAAAATGCATTATGTAAATAGAGGGATATAATGCATGCAGACTACAGAATGGACATGTGAATGTAAATGTAAATTTAAATCGCAACACACAATTCATTTCTCCTAAACAAGGTGAGGGTCAACATAATTTATGAGTTACCTGGAAGTGGGAACTGTTGATGCATTGAGCAATTCGTCTGAACAACGGAACCATGCACTTCTGGAATTCAACTGTGTTGGTTGCCTCCAGGACCTCTTCAATCTCACTCAGAAACATTATTTCTTTCTGGCTATTTGTTATTGGCCAGTATCTGAGCAGACCAAGTATCACTGAACTTGCAAGCTTTGGTTCCTTCTCTACAAACTGGGTCACACAGTAGGTTAACTGCTGCAGATACAAACCAACTGATTTTGGCTTGTGTAAAGGAATTAGAACCCTCCAAAGAAAGATTTTGTGTTCTTCCTTCAGAGGCAATGCAAAGCCACTAATAACACTACCAAAAACCTCCAGTAGTTCAGCAATACCATTATGGCGATCAGTCTCAAACACGAAGTGGTAGAATATATTGGTCACTGCTTTGCGGATGAAGGGACGGTGCACCATGAACTTTCCATAGATTCGATGCAATATTGTTTTCAAGCAATCCCTTTCTCTTGGATCCTCAGAATCGAACAGTTCGAGTAGCTTCACGATGAATGTATGGTCAAAATATTTCTTTCCTACCTTCGTATCCAGAGATGAGGAGCCAATAAATTTCAGTAGCAGATCATACACAAGATGCAGATGGGGCCATGCAGGGTCAAACATTGGCTCCTCCTCTTCACCCTCGCCACAGCCGGACGAACCAGAAAGGTAATTGGGAGGGAAGACCCTGAACAGGTTGATGGTAAACATTCTACAGCAGGCAGCAACCATTGTCTCCGTGAAACGGGAGGATGCAGAATCCACATAGTCCATAAGATCCAGCAATGCCTGCCTTTTGAAGTCCTTCTCCGCAGAATTCTTGTTGGGGTCCGAGAAATCAAAGACAACGCAGCACAGGCTCACCTTGCTGACGAACAGGTTCTGCTTCTCCCCGTTCGGGACATCCTTGAACGACACAAGCGGCTCAATGCCAGCCACCACGCTAGAAGGGAAGACCGCAGACGACATGCGCTTCACGCTGGACACCGGACGGGCAGGCCCGGCGCCGGGGCAGCTGCTAGTGCGCTGTATCGTGCCCCCGTTCCCAGCATCATTGCGTCCCGGACTAGAGCCTGAGCCATGGTCACCCTTCCCGGAGGCAGAGGACTTCTTAGGCAGCTTGGTCAGGAACTGTTTCCACATCTTTCCTCAGAGATTTCTCACAGCAACCACATGCCCAGATGATCCTGGGCAGCTAACTAGCACACCAAAAACCGCATGCAAATGAGCAGCAGCGACCAGAGGCAGTAGAACAAGCACCCAGGGAATCTGATTCTACTGCTAATGATGCAGCGAGGTGAAGTCCGGGCAAAACCACCAGATTGAGCACGCTCGGACAGCGCGTGCGCGAGTGAATCCAAGGGGAGAAGAAACCCGAAACTATATAGCAAAACCACCAGATTGCACAAATGCGAGCTCAAGTAACAAGCGAAACCGAGAACCCAACCAGAGAACTGCTAGTGGAGGAAGGAGTTCACCGGGAAGGCTGGGATTGGTTCGGATCTGCGGCGCCTCGGCCAGAGATTGCCGGATCCAAACGCCAAACCGCGGTCCTGGCGGCAGATCGAGATGCCGAGAGGGGTGGGCTACTGGGGTAGCAGGCGAGGCGACATGGGGAACCTGGTGGAAATCCGGTGGGCTTCGGCTTCTGGGGAAGAGAACAGGAAGGCGAGGGAGAGAGAGAGAGTGTGATAGCGGGGCGAGATTAACGAGGGAACGAAGGGTGCGTGTGTCTTCTTCATCTTCCTGGCTAGTTTTTGGGGGAAATTTCTCGTGTGCTATAAAAAAAAATCGTAATGTCCAACGTCTTTCTGAAAAAGTTCATCTAACTTTTTTTTTTTTTTGGCCATCCATACCATTGCCGATGGTTTGGGCTCCAGAGTCGTCAAACTGCAGGTGTAAAAAGTCAAAAATACCCTTAAGTCTAAATATATTATTAATTTTTTGAGCATATTAACGATTTCAAATGAAAAAAAACTAAAAACTAGAAAGTTGTAGATCTCGTCGAAATCTATAATTTTTATATAAAAATTATCTTCATTTAATTCCACAAAAAGATATAATTTTTCTAAGATATATTAATCATATAAAATCATATTTTTTTGCGACACTGTAGCTGGAGCCATGGGAGCCACAAAACAAACTTCTCCGGCTCTAGTGGTGTCAGTAAGAGAGGAAAGGAGGAGAGAGAAAAACGGCTTCGGTGAATAGTGCAGCTACAGTGATTCGGCAGCCGGAGCCGAAGCTGCCCAGAGCCCGGCCAAACGGGGCCCTATAGTGTCATTGTTTTAGTATTTTAAATTTGATCAACTATAGATAAAAAGAATTAAATATTTATAATATCGAATAAATATTAGATTAATTATAAAATGTATTTTTTTAATAAATCAATTTGAAATCATAAATGTGAATTACCATTCATTAAAATTTTGGTCAAACGTAAATCACTTTAAATACACGCGATCCATAGTTGCATTTTTTAGACTGAGGAAGTAAATTTTATTATATATCTAGACATATCATATAGAGTCTATTCGCTTGTTGGTTTTAACTAGGACTTATTAGCCATGATATATTATTTTTCTCTCACAACCAATTAGTATCGGCAGGGCTTATCAGTCCAGAAACCAACCAGCGAACAGGCTGATAGTATCGTGGAAAAGCTAAAACGGCTTATAATTTCAGACAAATGGTGGATTTTTTTATCGCCCGAGACAAATTAAGCTAGAGATATAGCGCTTGTTTAAACGACGCCTATGGCTGCTACGCCGCACCTGCGGCTGCGCCAAATGTTTGGCATTGAGAACAATTGCCACACATTTGGCAGGGTGTGGCAGCAAATTTGAACTAGGTTGTGCTTTTGTTGCGGCACGCCTTAACTTGGTCAGGAGCCGAACGCCAGCCAGAGTTCGTCATATTTACATCGTGAGAGTTTTGGCAATGTGCAACGACGAACCAAACAGGCCCTATGTCATCCAAATACTACAAACAAACACAGGAGTGCATAAAGATATTGCGCCTTTGGAGCCTGGCTAGCCTCACACAAGCTATCAATCGGGCCCTTTGTGTTCGTCACCTTCCTGTGTTTTGCTTTCTCTAACCGTAGCATGCAATATGCAATAGCTATGATTTATGACCGTGGTCGATTTTTTCCTCTTATGAAAAATTGGCAGGGCTCAGGCTTCGACTCGTCTTGTGGAGCACCTTCTCAGGTGCAACTGAAATCGTCTTGAAAAATATTTTACAAAAACAACTTAAATGATAATTTTATAATAATTTGTGTCATTGTAAAGAGAAGCTGGGAGTTTTTTTTTTGCTCTGCATAGTAAAAAAAAAACTGGCTCCCACTCCTCCGGGCTCCCTTTTTTAATGACTATTTGGTAGAACTCATTGGAAGAAGCCGCTAAAAGTCAAAACCAAAACCCCACCAAATGTGTTTAAGAATTAAACAACGTCCCTAAAACAACGTGATGTTGCTTATCTAGGCTTAGAGCATCTAAAACAACGTGATGTTGCTTATCTAGGCTTAGAGCATCTAAAACAACGTGATGTTGCTTATCTAGACTTAGAGCATCTTTAATTAAGAGTTTTTTTTAACTTATTTTCTAAATCATCGTTTGAATGAAGAGCTATTTAAATAAAAAAATACTTCCTATATATTTCCACACTCTATCAACAAAAGCTAACCTAAATCGGATGCCGAAAGGCTTCAGTTCCCTGTTTGTTGGTCAGGCATCTACAACACATGCTTCTGAAAAAAAAGGAACAGTACAAAACTAATGTTACTGAGGGCATCTTACGTAAGATCGATGCCTTTGCCCTACGATTTCTTTGTAAGGCCTCGTTTAGTTTCTTCATCTAATCATATCGGATATTTAAACACATGCATAAAGTATTAAATATAGACTAAAAAAATAATTAGTTACACAGATTGCGACTACTTTGCGAGACAATTTTTTAAGCCTAATTAGCTCATTATTTAACAATGTGGTGCTATCGTAAACATGTGCTAATGATAGATTAATTAGGCTTAATAAATTCGTCTCGCGGATTCCTATGGACTTCTGTAATTTATTTTGTTATTACCGAACACTCCGATGTGACATCTCCATGTAATATCCGATGTGACGTCCCTAAACTTTAGCATCGGATTTAAACACCACCGGATAAAAACTGAGGGCCGGCAATTTGTTTGTCTTCTCATATGGTTCCGTCATTCCGTGAGGCGAGCCGCGAGCGTACGCTCCGGGCTCCCGCGTACAGCTAACTGCAGCATTGCAGCTGTACAGCATGTTCGTTTGTTAGTTTCAGCCAGCCTAAATCAATCAGCCAATAATATTTTTCTTTCACAACAAACCAACATCAGCCAGCCCAAATCATTCTAGAAACCAACCAGCGAACGAGCCGGTAACCTGCAATGGAAATGGGCAAACGTGAAACAGAGGCTTGGCGCGATGATACGGAAGAGCAGGTGGGTTCCACACGCAAAACGGCCAAATCCACCTCAACCTTTTGTTCGAAGTCCACCAGACCACCACCGTTCAGGGAGAGCCTTTACTCGCCTACTACTCGGGCCCATGGCCTGAGTACGCAGACTTGCTGACGGCCGTGACACGTTGGGATATTTCTCGTCCGGTTTATAAGCGATATTTTTAGCCAGCGAATGATTTTTTTTCACACACCAAATTTGCGAACGGTAGGCCCTGGGTCGAACGGTGGGCCCTCGGTCCCCGTTGGTACGGACTACGGAGCAGCGCGCCCCTCGTGATTTGTCCGTGCCGTCGTCGCCCGTCGGTGTGCCTGGTATGATGGTGCCAGGGGTGGTTGAAGTGCGGCGGTCGGCGCCTCCGTGGAATGTGACAGGCGGGGGAAAAGTACTCCAACAATTATCTATGTGTATTTATAGTTTGCTTGGTTGTCTTGTCGTTGAGAATCAGACTCACGTTGGACAGGCTACAGTGATACTCCCTCCGTACTAAAAAAAAATAAAGTTGTTTTTGGATAAAACTTAGATCAAACATTGAAAATATAAATCATGAATAATTTTTAAGTTGTTGAGTTCGGAAATAAGAAAGCCATATAAATAGATTTGTCTTGAAAAATACTTTCATAAAAATATACGTATATCACTTTTTGATAAATATTTTTTATAAAAACAAGGAGTCAAAGTAATACCTTGGAGACCGTGTCGCTGTTTAAAACAACTTTATTTTTTTTAGTATGGAGGGAGTACAAGCTATCATTGTTTAGTTGAATAGATCCTAGCTGAGAAGAGATAATATTTGATTGTCCACGTAAAATCATATTATATAAAATAAAAATAGATAAACAAGTAATCTAAACTCTAATAGTTCCTATTTTACTTCTAATATCACTTAATATATATTAATCCCAACACAAATGAAATATGTATTTGATGAGCCAGGTCGTGGGATGCTTTTTGCATCTAGAGAGCCAAGTCTAGACTCCCATGCATGTCACCAAACACGCTGAAGTTACGTCTGCAGATTCTGGTATATGCAGGCAACCAAACAAACTATTAGGGTCTACACTAGGGTAGAGCTCTATTAAAAATAAAATTGCTTATCATTGATAGTTCCAATAAATAACTGGCAATAAAAAACGACGTATCAAATTATTACTAGTACCAAGGTCAGACAATTATTTTAGGATTTGAGCTAATCAGGCCCTTAATGTTGCGGTGTCTTTTCAGTTTTCTTGGCTAACCACGCGCTACCGTAGATGAAAACTCCGTCAATAACGTGTAGCCGCTGGCACGTGCATCACCAGCTCACCCCCTTTCACCCACAATTGCATCGCCCGCTCACTTCTTAAGCTCAAATTGCATCATCAGATCAAATTTATGCCTGTTGAAAACTGCATTCCCTGCTCAAAAATTGGACACGCCTAACATAATTGTGATGCCTTTATACTTTTTTCGCCACTCCACATTGGCAATCACTTTCAAATTCAATATTCATATCCATGTTGGCATGCCCTATATAAGTAGCCAAGGAGGAGAACAATCTCAAAGCAATTCCGATAATCTCTTCCCTCTCTCTATCTGATTCATGTAGAACAAATAGACCCGGAATAGGGTTCGACCTAAATGAAGATCCACCATGTTCATGCCTAAACCAACCCATAGATTGTTCTCATGCATATTTAAAGAAAACAACTCATGTTGACCATCGCTACTTTCTTCTAAGCACTTTGATTTCAGTATACTATAATGTTTGTATTCCTACACTCTGAAAGGGATGCCGTCACCATAGTGAATTAGTGATGGACATATGATTCTTTGTCCGGAGCTAATGCTGTAATCACCTTGCCAAGATAAAAAGCAAGAGTACTGCATCTACTTCAGAAAAAAAATCTAAGAGTTACTAGAAACACCAATATCACATATAAAAGCAAGAAAAAAAAACTTGGTTGACATGTCTTTTTATGCTATTTACAAAATATTTCTACATGTGGTTTTCCTCTCAGTTTTAAGCACTAAATCTATGTATTCAAATATGAAGCGGAGAACTTATTCTTGGACAAGTTGTGACGAGCTGAGACATTAGTGCTAAAGGCTTTACACAATCGAGAAACATTTTGCTGTCTATTAGTAGACCTAATAACGATGAAGAGAGCTAGTGAAAACGATTATGATCTTTGTGACAGGGATATAAGATCAGCTACCCTATCTGTTTCGCGGAAATTTAGCTTATGCTGATTTGTTGTGAGAGAAAAACACTGTTCGTTCGCTGAAAAGTACTGTTGAAACAGTGCTGTAGAAACATGGCCTTGTCTTATTTCAGCACAGAATTATGTTCATATTATTTGCATTTGATACATTTTATATGAAAAGCAATACAATGATATATATGAATTATTTTTATGTTTGATCATTGTTTGAAAGTATTAAATAGTTTGCAGATCATCAAATAGATAACACATTGTACGAATTGTCTTCACTTGACTATGCGTGAAGTGAAAAATTTGTAGACATCAAACTTGACGTGGTTTGTAGATACCTTAGAACAACAAAGCGTGGGAGCGAGCGAGTAACTTGGACGTCGAAACGTCGTGATAACTTCATGTTTCGCAAGAGAAAAAAAACGGCCAACTGAAACTACATTTTGTCACTGGCTTGGGATCACGAATTCAGGATAAGTCAGACGGATGTTAGGCCTTTGTCAATGACAGTGGACCTTTAGATATTGACAGCGGCCGCTCGAGCGTCATTGACAAAGGTTTCGCAAGAGCCCAGCGGCCCCAGCCCGGTAGCGCCGCGGCGCCACCCACCCCCCCCCCCCCCCCCCCCCCCCCCCCCAAACCCACACGGCCCACACCACTCATTTCGTCCCCGAAATTTCGATTTTCGAAACCAAACGAATCCTCTCCAACTCCATCGACCTGCTCCTGCTCGTCTCCTCCCACACCAATCCAGTGATCCACGCAATTCGTCGGGGACCCTAGCGGCGGAAATGGCGAATCCCCTCGCGGGGCTGCAGGACCACCTCAAGCTCGCGCGGGACTACGCGCTCGAGGGCCTCTACGACACCTCCATCATCTTCTTCGACGGCGCCATCGCCCAGATCAACAAGTGAGCTTCCTATAATCCCCTGACCCCGGCGTCCCAGTTGCCCTATTACCCCCTGGATTCGATCGCTATCAGGCCACTACGGCGAATTGGCGATCGGTCGGTGTGAATCGCGACGTCCGGTCTGCGCGGATCTGCGGGTTTGGCCGCACGGCAACGGTTTTCATTTCGGCTGCTGCTTTCAGTTGATTGGCAGTCGTAGTTTTACTCTGTGGCGCTTTCTTCTGAAACGCTGGTTATGTTGTTAGGTCTATCCCTATTTTTAGTTTGCATTTTGTTTAAAGGGAAAAGAGACAAATATAATTGGTTTGTATCCATATATTAGGACAAATGATTCACATTCCTTTTCATTTATATATCAACTACCTATATAGGATAAATGATGGTAATAATTGAATACTGTAGGTGGGAAGATATCTAAAAGCTTAAAAATGTATTTACCTTGTACTTCATGATAATATATGATGGATAAAATGTGCAGGGCATCTGGCTACTTTATTTGATCCTCTGATTCATACAAAATGGATAAAGTGTGAAGCAGCTTTATGCTTTATTTTAGTCTTGCAAATTTCAAAATAGTATGTGGTGTGTTTAAAATAGAACAGTGGAATCATGTCAAAGTTACTGTTAGACAGATAATAGCTTTGAAGCACTGTCCCAAAGGGTGAAATTCGCATTGTTTCTTATTTAATGATAATGATAAAATAACTAGGAAAGACACTTAAAAGCCTAGATAATGTCTTTTCCTTGTGTTCCATGTTATTGAGGTTAATCTTAACCATACAGGCATCTAACTACTTTGGACGATGCTCTGGTTCGTACGAAATGGATGAACTGCAAGAAAGCAATCTCTGAAGAAGTGGAAATTGTGAAACAGTTGGATGCTCAATTAAAGTCCCTTAAAGAAGCTCCTGGGACGAGGCGGTCATCGTCACCTCCTATTCGCTCCAATAAATCATTTGTTTTCCAACCGTTGGACGAGTATCCAACATCTTCACCAGCACCCTTTGATGATCCTGATGTGTGGGCTCCACCAAGGGATACACCAACCCGAAGACCAGCAAGAGGTCAACCTAGTGCAAGAAAATCCTCCCAAGATGGAGCCTGGGCACGTGGTTCATCAAGGACTGGAACACCTAGCCGAAGCGCAAAACCTAATGGGAGTAAAGGAGGCTCTGCGGTTAAATCATCAGCTGCCTCTAACAGTTCTGTAAGGAAAGGAAAACCAAGTTCAAGCAAAGCTGATTCAGCGGTAATTTCTATCAAACAAGTGTTTACATACCTAAATATTTTGTTTCAGAAAATATGATGTGTATTCATTCTAATTTCCATTGTGCACATTGTCATAGGTAAACAATCTGACTCTTACTGATGTACTAGTACCTTGTTTTTTGTTTTCAGAAGTATATCTATGTACTCCCTCCGTTCCAAATTATAAGTCGCTTTGACTTTTTTGGTACATCCATTTTGTTATGCATCTAGATAGATAATATGTCTATATACATAGAAAAATGGATGAACAAAAAAAGTCAAAGCGACTTATAATTTGGAACAGAGGGAGTATCAATCTTCATAGTAGAAAACAATACCTCGATAAAAGCATCTAGAATATGCACTTCTTTTATAATTAGTTCTCATGCGGATATACATTGCAGAATGTGTCTCTACCTTTTAAACTAGTCCCTTCTCAGGGTACACAGAATTTGAGTAAACATATTTCTTTGGGGTATTGCTCAATCAATCGTCTATTGCCACTTAACCCTCTGTGCTTTCTAGAAGGTGGCTAATATATATATATATATTTTAGATGAATATTCAACATCATCGTCATCATCTATCCCTTCTGTACCTGTGTCGAGGGAGGCTGCCAAGTATGCAGTCGTGATTAACAGGTTGTCTTGGTCAGGACCCAGATGCCTAGGCGCTGTGGTGGCAACCTGGGTCAGGGTACTCTAATGATCAAATCTTGAAGACGAGATAACAATTCAATCAAATCACAACTTAAGCAAACATACATGATGAAGTCTCTTATCTATGTTGATATACTCGTATTACCATTTATCTCCTCTGTGCCTGGATTGTCTGGATATCTTGTAGGCATAGTATGGTAGCATACTAGATGAGAATTGACGTTTAGATGGCAAAAGGACATAACATAAAACTATGTTGAAACGGCAGTGCCTATCATTAGGTTCTTAATCAGTACACTGGAATATGTATGTATGTGTGCAATCATAACCCCCCTGTTATCATCCTTCTGTAAGATAGGCAATTGCCAGTTACTTTTTTTTGCAGGCAAATTGCCAGTTACTGACTTCTAATGATAAATTTTTTGAAAAATCTTCTTTTTCCCAATTCCTTTTTCCAGAGTAGTGATGCTGAGGAAGGTAAGTCCAAGAAGGGTCAGTATGAAGGCCCAGATATGGACTTAGCTGCAATGCTTGAAAGGGATGTTCTGGATTCTACTCCAGGAGTAAGATGGGATGATGTTGCCGGACTTAGTGAGGCCAAACGACTCCTCGAGGAAGCAGTCGTGCTTCCTCTCTGGATGCCTGAATATTTTCAGGTAATAGTCTATATTCTGCTATGCTGTCCCTTATTGGTTCAAACTTAGCACTGTAAAGTATCTGAAAGATTTTTATTTATTCTTGGCGCTAACAAATTTTACAGGCGCATAGCGATGGGAATGATCTGGCATTACAACTAGTTTTTTTAGTGCTCTAGCATGGACATTGTCTAGATATGCACAATTACTAGTTTTTTATACCACTCTAGAAAATGTTGCTTGGAACCCTACTATCATTTTGAAATTTTACTCTTTTATGTTTATGGCCGTGAACATGATATGGCATGAAACTGGTGCTTCCTTTATTTGGTGCCATGGATGGTTTCTGGATACTTGTCTTAATGTGATACCAATTTGGATCATGTTGTTCTTGAATGATCATAAACCCAACCAATCTGTTCTCTCTTGTAGCCTTTTTCATCCAGTCTAAACTCTATACATAGTGGCTAATTATGTCCACTCTTCCTTATCAGGGTATTCGTCGACCTTGGAAAGGAGTTCTTATGTTTGGTCCACCAGGCACTGGAAAGACTCTTTTGGCAAAGGCAGTGGCTACAGAATGTGGAACAACGTTCTTTAATGTTTCCTCTGCAACATTGGCCTCTAAATGGCGTGGCGAGAGTGAACGCATGGTCCGTTGTTTATTTGAGCTTGCGAGGGCCTATGCTCCAAGTACAATTTTCATTGATGAAATTGACTCCTTATGCACGTCGCGTGGGTATGTGAAGTTAATTTTGCTAATTGTTGTTCATGTCTTCAAGTCAATGAAAAATCCCTTAATATTTTGCACCATAAGCATGAATGTATCATTCTGCTGGACAACAAAAATTGTACCTATGATTGCTTCTGATGGGTTTCAACTCTAGCCTACCCCGACTTGTTTGGGACTTAAAGGCTTTGTTGTTGTTGTTGTTGTTGTTGTTGTTGTTGATTGCCAGTTAATGTATTATCCATTTTCTTTGTAAATATTAGGGCATCTGGTGAGCATGAGTCGTCAAGAAGGGTGAAGTCTGAACTTCTAGTGCAAATTGATGGTGTAAACAATAGCTCCACCACTGAAGATGGTCAGCCAAAAATTGTTATGGTTCTGGCTGCTACGAATTTTCCATGGGATATTGATGAGGCACTGAGGTTGGCAAACTTATTCTCATATTCACTTCATTTTAGGTGCTACTGCCTACTTATGAATAAGGGTTGATACCTGGAAGATGCATAGGATGGGTCACATAAACCAGTCATACTTTAGCAGTAGAGCTTGATTGCTTGAGTGGTGCTGCTAGTAGTGTTAGATACTGTCGAAGTCAGAGGCAGTTTATTTGATTTCTCAAAACTTTTGACATAATCTTTTTGTCTCATTCATGCTGCATTTGTCACACCACTGACCACTGTTTATTTGGTAAGATAAGAAACTATCATAGTTCATAACTGCAGTATGTGGAAGATTTAATTTACCAGAGACAAATCTGCACCTTGTATAAGACATGTAGCCAACACAGTATGTAAGCAGTTAAGGATGGACATTTCTATGAGGGTTAGAGGTGTTCACGGGTGAGGCTGAAAATAGTGCTAGCCATCCCAAATTCACATTATATCCACCTAGGACAAAAATCATGCACCCACGACAGCAGCCATCTGGCCGATCAAACCAGCCAGTGATGCAGGCATCCACGCTTGAGTGTTAGCCGTGTTTGATCGGAGGCTACTCTGAATGCTGCCATGTGCCATGTCATATAAATACAAGTACGTTGAACTTACCTAATGCGTATCTTCTATCTTGGTGATTTTTTTCTTAGAACCTCAACTCAATTGATTGTTGCATATGTTGTATCCACGACAATGAGCCCACAATGTGTACACAGTTTCCTAGTCTTGGATATCGAGCCCAAGTGATCATGTCACCCAGTCATCCTATGTTGCAGTCCTCTCTTGCTGAGCTCATGGCTCGTCCCTTCCTGGCCTTCTGCAGGCCAGGTTGATCACCAGAGTGCAGAGGACTGGTGGCCGAGGCCAAGGCCACTCAGTCCTGTATTTATGTCATTTATATTTTTCAATGTATCCAGTTACTTTTGTTCTAAACAAAACAAATCCACTAATTGCTCATTCCAGTTCCTTTTGTAATGATTTACAATTCTGTGTCATTGCGTTTATAGTGCCTAATTCTCTTTCAGTTATGTAATTTCCTTCAAGCAAAGCACCCAATTTTGCAAGATGACATAATTGTGTCATTATTTGTCCAAATGATAGGGTTAGAGTTTTTAAATTGGTTCTACAAACTTGCAGAGAATTAATGTGAAACTACAAATTACACTTAACTATTGATGTCAAAATCATTGGCTATTTTACCAGTAAAAAATAAATGGTTATTTTGGTTCAATTATATGTATAGGATACTAGTTTATAATAATAGACATGGCTGCAAATGAAAAGGCTATACACCCACACCCCCCTCCAATTGCCCGGTTTCGCCTCAGATGGTTTTTGTTGAAATTAGGTGGGGAGCTGACATCATGCATAACAGTTTTATGAACATTGGTATCCCTTTTTTTGGGCAACATTCATGTCTGGTAGTTCCCTGCTTTATATAGACACTAGACACTATTTTTTTACTGGTTCAACAGAATTTTGCCTATGCCTAGACTAGCAGCATTTTACCTGCTAGTTATCATTTACTCTAGATATTTATTTTCCACATGAAAACACTATTTTTTGTTTTTTCATTATTACTTTTCACCTAGCTATTCCCATGTATGCTACTTCTATTGCCATTGATACTTCTCTTCTCCATATGCATCTACCACTTCCAATCCAAATTATAGTTCACTTTAACTTTATCCTAAGTCATTTTTTTTAACTTTGACCAAATTTATGGAAAAATGTATCACCATATACAATATCAATTTTATTTTCATAAAATTCTCCATGAAATATTTCTTAATAGTGCATTTATTCGAACTTGTAGATGTTAATATATTTTTCTAAAACTTTGGTCAAAGTTAGAGAAGTCTGATTTAGGAGAAAGCAAAAGCGAAGTATAATTTGGAAGAGGGAATATGTTACTTGTGTTCACATTAATGTGCATTATGTTGACTCTTAAATTGCCCAGGCGGAGGCTGGAGAAGCGCATTTATATTCCACTTCCAGATTTTGAAAGTAGAAAGGCGCTTATCAACATTAATCTTAGAACAGTTCAGGTATGTGTTGTGGAGATATCTTTCTAGATCATCTTGTGATATCTTTATCCCTTTTCCTTTGTTTCATTTGAGTCTTTGTGAACAAATTGATTTTATCAGACATGCCATGATGCACATGTCAAAATTTTTGGCACTTAATTTTCTGAAATCACATGCACATGCCTGCATCATAACCAGTATATATGTTGGCCTGCATTTTTCTTTTTTGAATTTCTCATTTTCCTAATGATATGTAAATGCCCTTGAAAATGGATACTTATCTAAGCACTGCACTGGTGTTTTTTTTTTGTCGAACCAATTTGCTCACTACTCTAATACCGTACATGTGGGTTATCAATTACTGTGTCATATCTTCAGTGGCTTATTGTTATTGCTGTACCTCCTTTTATATCAACAGATAGCTGCGGATGTTGACATCGATGAGGTTGCTCGGAGGACAGAAGGCTATAGTGGAGATGATCTGACAAATGTTTGCCGTGATGCTTCGATGAACGGTATGAGGCGCAAGATAGCAGGCAAGACCCGCGACGAGATCAAGAACATGTCAAAGGACGAGATAGCCAAGGACCCAGTGGCCATGTGCGACTTTGTGGAGGCTCTGGTGAAGGTCCAGAAGAGTGTCTCGCCTGCAGACATAGAAAAGCATGAGAAGTGGATGGCTGAGTTTGGGTCCGCCTGAGACCTCGGTCATCTCCTTAGATCTTCTTCAACACTGTTTTGTGTGGTTGACATGGTTCCGTAGCAATGTATGCTGTTATCCACTGGTGGTCTTGTTGCATAGACCAGAGGCACGAACTATCTTTTCTATTTTCAGTGATGCTAGGATTATTTTCAGTTCAGGATTATTTCAATTCTTGACACGTAACTTTCTGGCTGTGAAATGTGCCTCATCAATTAGCCGTGGCAACCATTGTCAGATGTTGATCGAACGTAACTGCAGCCCCGCCTACATTTCTAGATGCTTCTTCTTTAGGCCCTGTTTGGATTGAAGGAATTTCACAGGAACCCAAATTCTATACTTTGCTGATGTCACGTGGTGTTTGGAATGGATGAATGGAAGTCTCCTTTCGTGTGGAATTCTTGTACAAAATGGTGGAAACAACACATCTACTTCAAGCTCTTGCAAAATTTTCCTGGGTGCGAAGAAAGCGCTAATCACTTTGTCACTGCGCAGTGGTGCCACTGTAGAGCTTTTTTTTCATCTCCAGTGTGTTTTTTGGCCGGTCCTGTGTTTTGCATTCGTCAGTTCCAAAATCCAAACACGCTGTCAACGTGTTGCCATTCACCCGTCATGTTACATAAAAGCACTTCTGCTATCGAACAGTACATTTGCTCGCCCGTTAGTTTCGCTGAAATTTGGCTTACGCTGACATTGATTTGTTGGTAGAGAACGAATACGCTCTGTTCGTTTGGGCTTGTTGGGCTTGTTTTGACTTGTTTTCAGCCAACGAACAATATTTTTCTCTCACACCAAATCAGTCAACAGTACTTTTAGCCATGACTTATAAGCCAAACACGACCAAAGAACATGTGTTTTTCGGTTTTCAGTCGCTGCAGGGGCCTCGAAGCAGCCAACAGCCAAGGCAGCACAAGGCTGGGCAGTGGCCAGTGGGCACTAGGTCGTCTGATCGTCTCTCGTCAAAGAACATGTGTTTTTCGGTTTTCAGTCGCTGCAGGGGCCTCGAAGCAGCCAACAGCCAAGGCAGCACAAGGCTGGGCAGTGGCCAGTGGGCACTAGGTCGTCTGATCGTCTCTCGTCTGGAGCGGTGGCTGCCGGTCTCAGGTCTGCGTCTGCTGATGAAACAGCCAAACAGGGCATGTCGAAAAGGCCAGATGCTGCGGCTTTATTTAATCCTCTGGAATCATGCCATGCGGCTACTTCTGGTACACGTAATCCAGAGGCAGCGTGGATACTGCTACTGTACCAGCTACAGCTAGGACTGACCTTTCGTGTGACTTCTTCTTCTTTTTTTTGATAAAACGTATCTGTATTACTTAGATAAGGAAAACATACACTGACACAGACAAATATAGATACGTGAGAACAGGATACAGCTGTCCCGACCAACTTGCACAAAAGCCCCTAAAGAAAACAAAAATAACAACAACGTCCTTGGCCACTGTGCACACCATCCGCGTCGGAGAACTCCACCGCCGGCCATCACCGGTGCCGAAATCACCCGAAGCCGCCCAGATCTAGAGGAGCCCCATAGCTAAAAAGCTTTGAAGCGAGCCGCTATGGACACCCGTAGACGGGTTGAAGTCGTCGTTGAAAGAACATCGGCCAGGGATGCACCCCGAGCTCCTCCGACCATGGATCGGAGCTTGCCGTCGACTAGCGCCGAGGGTATCTCGAGCTCGATCCACTCTCCATCCTACCGCAACGCCCGAAGCTGTCGCTGCATCCTTGACGAAACGCGTCGCCGGCACCGCCGCATCGAGACGACGAGACACCAGCCGACGTAGACTCCTGTACATGAGCCGGTGAAGCCCGACTCCACCTCCACGCACTCGTCGACGGCGCCGGAGAAGAGCACCACCGAGACGAGGAAAAGCATAGGAGGACCTTATTCCTTGACGCCGCCGCCGCCGCCTCGACCACGTCTCCAGAAACCTAACCCTAGAACTACTAGGGCCCTCACCACCGACCGACAAGAGACCAACGATCTCCACCACCTCGCGAAGCCCCATGGGCCATCGGAGGCGAGGAAGACTGCCGGCCCCGCCGGCGGAGACCGGTGCGCCCGCTTCTGCCTCGCTCAACTGTAGCTGGAAGGATTTTTTTTAATTTTTAACACTTTTTTAAACTATTCTTAATTCTAACACTGTTTGTTTTTCCTTCAAAAGTAACACTTTTGGCCGTTCTTATTTCTAGGGCGCGGCAAAACAACTCTGCCGCGCCATGCATGGTGGCGCGACAGGGGTGCGTACGTGGTAACATCCCGCCCCGCTGGTCGCTGACGTGGCAGGCCTTGCCGCGCCACCGATCAGGGCGTGGCTGTGACGCGCCACCCATCAGGGCGCGACAGAGCCAAATAGAGGCCCGCGGCCCAGTCCCTTTCCTCCCTCTGTTTCACTCCACGCCGCACAGCAGCTGCCTCCGCGCCGTCCAGCCCCCACCGCCGCACCTCCCCCGACGGCTCCCTTTCTCCCTTATCTCCCTCTCTCAGTCCCTCCCTGTCCCTACTGCGCCGCCGCCCCTCCCCGTCGCCGGCGTGGCCGTCGCTTTCCAGTGGTGCGGCCTCCCTCTCTTCCCGTCCTTTCCTCCCCTGCCACCCCCTGTCCTTAACCCCTGTATTTGGGAGAGGAGCTTCGAGCCATACCTTGACCCGACACAGTGGCCACCTTATCATGGTTATGACTACGTGCCGCCTGTAGTAAGCGGCCTCACCTGCATTGCCTTGATCTGTCTGTCGCCTGTAGTAAGCGGCGTCCGCTTCATCTGCGGCCTCTACGGCCTGAGTGAAGAACGCGTTGTCATCCTCCTCCGCCTACAAGCCTGCCTCAGCTAGAATGATGAGATCGCTCAACCTGGCAGTACCGTCCTCATCCTCGTCCCCCTCATCAGACAACACAATCGAATATTGAACGGTGCGACCAGCTCGCATTCTGTGCTCATGTAACTTCTTTTCCTCAAATCTTGCATGGCCCACCTCTACAGCATGGTCCTCGCTACATCTAATCCCTTTATGTATGAAATGCAACAAGTTAGCAACATGATTATATTACATTTAAAAGCAGGCAATGAAAATAACAAGGCTTCCAATGACTCACTGGCACACAATGCAACAACATGGTCATTCAAGACTTGCATATGTACTCTTTCCTCCTCCCTTGCCTCCTTCCTTGCCCTCTTCTTCTCTAACGCCCTCCTTCTCTCCAACCCCCATTTGTCAAGCCTAACATCGACCGAGTTACGAATACTGCGTTGTCTAGCAAACTCACACATCTTGTTTTTGTGATGTTTAATGAATAGGTTGACGTAGTCAGGTCCATATCCCCTCTCTCGTACAATTACTTGTCTCCCCTTCAATTCACCCAAGAACTTAGCTTGACCATCATAACATTCTCACCTGCATTTTCTAGTGCTCTGTTTAAACAAAAAGTTATATCATATGTCTTAGCAAAAGAAACAAAATACGATTTCATGTTTACCACAAAAATAACCAACCTCATCACAGTCAACCATATGACCGCAATAATGGCCTATTCCAAGCTCCGAAGGGACTAGACCATAGTTGGATTTAACACCACATTCACACATGACTGGAGGTGCTTTGTAAATTAACCTTTCTTTTTTTCTTTTCCTTTGGCTTTGGTGGCTTCGACCATTGATTCTTAGGACCGTAGAGCCACTCATTGAAACGTCACTTCGCAAATCCATAACGCTACAAGAGAATACATTAGTACATGCACACATATAGAGATAAACATTTAAATAGATACACTTTCCACTTACTTCGTGCTTGTTCGGATACATAAACTCCAACGTATTCTCAGGGTTTATCATAGCTCGATCTCCACATTCGCACAGAGGAGGTTCCTTGAGTCATCTAACTGTGGCTAGGTGCTTCTCCTTAGCCGTCATTGGTGGGGGGTTAGGGGGGGTCGAACCCATAGCTCAAACCTATCACGTGGATGTCTCCCTCTACACTAATCGTCGGAAAGGAGGTACCTAGGGTCAAACTTATCTGCACCGTCGATCCACTAAAAGAAAAAGCACCTCTCATGGGCCTACACAACAAGATTCCAATAAAATATTAGTAACCTACTTACACAAATAAAGAAAAAAAGACAGTGAAAATAATTACTCACTGTAGGAGTAGGAGTACAAAAATATAGTTATGAATGAATTTTTACATGTTATAAGTAATTTAAATGACTGCATGTGTAGAAGCAACGCATCGCTGTGTCTGGATGTCTCGATTGAAACACGTTGGCCAGGAAACCACAGTCACAGTTAGGGACAGGGAGGTCAGGAGTGCGTCGGGGTATAATTCTCTAGGATGACCCTGTTTTCGCCAAAACTCCTCCCGATACATGTTTTGAATCTAACAAAACGGTTGTAATTTAACAAACAAAAATCAAAACATCACGAATTAATGTCAAAGAGAACCATTTGCATTACAACAAATAAAATATAACCTACACTTTGGTGCAAACTCTATCTTAGATGTAAACATGCAAACTATATAAAAACTATACTTTGGTCACTAAAAATAAAATTTGGTACATTAACAATGTGTCCATATATTTATTCACATATAAAAGTTGAGATGCAAACTGTCGGGGACCTAATGCTGGGGTACCCAATGAGGTGGAACTAATAACCATCAAACGTTGATGCTCCCAAACAGACAAGAACGTAGCTACACTTCTTGCCTGGAGGACTGAAGATTGGCTCCACCGCGTCCGACCCCTGAGGGCAAGACTCCGCCTCACCCGACGTCTGAGGGCTGGCTCCGCCTCGCTCGATGTCTGAGGGCTGGCTTCGCCTCGCCCGACGTCTGAGAGCTGGCTCCGTCTCGCTCGATGGCTGAGGGCTGGCTCCGCCTCGCCCGATGTCTAAGGGCTGGCTCTGCCTTGCTCGATGGCTAAAGGCTAGCTCCACCTCACCCGACAGCTGAGGGCTGGCTCCGCCTCGCCCGCCGTCCTGGGGCAGGCTACGCCTCGCCTGACGTTCCAGGGCTGGCTTCGCCTCGCCCGACGACTACACCCTGCTCCTTCATAATGATAGGCACGGGGTAAGACAGGACATTCGAGTCAACCGTAGTACCGAGGACCATGCCCTGCACGCCTGTAGGAAGATACCGTCAGGATATGACGAGACGGGTGCTCTAAGCCCTTCTAGGCATGACAGAGTCCGAACAGTGTTGTAGGTGCCGACTTTTATCCTATAGTGTTGTGGGCGCCGCCATCAGCCCTCGGATGCGGATCCTGACATAAGCATATGACAACCACTACGATCCAAGAGAGAACTCGCATCATCTACAGTGACAGGCGTATGGTCACTTCCCCATCTACTCCCCGTAGGGTCACAACTCGGTACCCTAGCACGCCGCACCGTCCGCCTGTGTAGGATGGGATATAACCACTTAATGAACGAGGCCAGAGCACGGCCCAATGAGGATTAGCGAACATGCCATCCCTGGCATGGTCTGCCATGTCAGCAGGGCAGGCTCAAGGGAAAAGGAAGACCTGGCTCCTTCGTAGGACTTTCTCAACCTCTGGTTTTTCCTCTTTCTCCCATCTGTAATCTCTGCTCCTCCTTGGTCTATAAAAGGGAGGGCAGGGCACCCCACTAAAGGGATGGATCGATTCCACACACAACACATAGCCAAGCAGCAACCGAGCTCTTGGCATCTTTTTGACCTTTCCATCAGAGACTTGGGACCTATCCCTCTCTCGGTCGTTTGTGCTTCCTACTACGAACCTTTTTCGATACTAATAACATGAGCAACAGCAAATTGGACATAGGGATATTCTGCCCGAATCAGTATAAACCTTGTGTCCTTTATTACACCATCCGAGCCTAACATCCAACAAATATAAATTTACTAGTTGGTGTTTGTTCGAAACACCAATAGTTGGCGCGCCAGGTAGGGGCCTTTGCGCGTTCCAAATTAGGCCTCGGAATGCTAGCCACGCAATCAGCTGGGTCCTAGGCGCACTTGTGCATTTCGGTAATCTGGACTTCATTGTCACGGTGGGAGGAGAGTTGGCGTTGGCCCACGCCGCCATCCAATCTCTCCCCTCCATCGGCTTCAACTATGGGAGGCTTGAGCGCCAGCCCGGCGTCTCCCTTGGACCCTAGCCGTCCAGGGAGGACCCACGCCACCTCACCCTCTCTCTAGAACACTCCACACGGAGCACCTCGATGGCGCTTCCGTTCGGTCTCCGCAATGCTATGGCGACCGTTAGTCACCTTATGGCGCAGCGCACGATCCCATTCCCCGTGAACAATGAGTTCGTGGGGATGATCGAAAGTGTCACGGAATCCCTCCACAGCCTCCTCGTGGAGGAACCAGGGTCGGACTCTGGCTCTGACTCTAGCAGGGGGAGCCATCACCCCTCCCATGAATGTTTCATGGCGGGTACCCCCGAGGGACACGTCGAAAGCAACTCCACGAAGGAGGCTACCCCGACAGGCAACCTCGGCGATGGAACCGAAGGGGGGACAGTGGCCCCACCTCACGTAGGGGTGGAGCAGCTAAGAGCCCAAAAGTGGGAGATCGAGGAAGCTAGGATCCAGCTTGTGCGGGAATGCACGGAGGTCGATCGGGAGATCGAACACCGTGGAGACGGTGGGGGCGCACGCGCCAGGGCCCATGACGTGAACCGAAGGATCATCGCCGATAATGAAGCCCTTCCTCGCTTCGCTCAGGTGAGCCAAAACATCACAGCCGCAACGGCCTTGCTCCATGGCCTTCTAGAGGCCGCGACGCCCGAGGATCGTCAGGCCCACCGTGAGATTCGCACGCTACTCGAGCGTACGGTGGCGCAATAGGCTGAGAGCTCACTGTCTCAACGACGTGAGCTCGATGCCAGCCAGTGTACAACCTCAGTGCGCCCCACCAGGGATGCGTCATTCCATTAGGCACCACAAGGCGGCAGGCAGCGCGCCGCGGTCCCGGTGCATCAACGCCTCGGGCGCAACCGCGATGCACGCAGCACCCTCGACGCCCGCAGATGCACCTATAGTGACCCGAGAGAAGGAGCCCATCGTGGCTATCACCCTCGTCATGGTAGATGCTACGATAGCGGCGAGGACTAGAGCCCGAGTCCTGGCCTGCTAGGCCCTTAGGCCTTCGGCCGACATATCCTCAACACTGCTTTCCCGCCAAGGTACCGACCGCCTACCAATATCCCTAAGTACTCTAGGGAGACAAACCCTAGACTTTGGCTCAAAGATTATCAGCTTTCCTACCAAGCCGGTGGTGTGGATAATGATGACTTCATTATCTGCAACCTTCCACTGTTCTTAGCCGATTCAGCACGAGCATGGTTGGAACACCCACCGTCCAACGCGATCTAGAGTTAGGTGGATCTGAAGGAGATCTTTGTGGGGAACTTCTAGGGCACATACAAGCACCCTAGAAACCCATAGAACCTCAAGAACTGCTGTCAGAAGGCCAGTGAGACCCTCCATGGGTACATCCGGCGCTTCTCCCGGCAGTGCAACGAGCTCTCTAACATCGTCAACGCCGATGTTATAGGAGCCTTCCTGTCTAGGACTACCTATGACTCTTTGGTTCATAAGCTAGGACGTAAGGGCCCACGAACCACCAAGGAGCTCCTAGGCATAACCACCAGCCATGCCTCAGGAGAGGAGGCGGTCGGAGCAATCTTCGATCGTCTTGAGGGCAAGGCAAGGCGGGATGAGGGCGTCGACAAAGGCACCTCCAATCGTTTTGCCAAAAGGAAGAACAAGAAGCAATGACGTGAGGACTTGCTTGTAGCCGCTGCTGACCGCAAGGGTGGCCAAACCACTTTCAAAAATTACTCGAGGGGCCATGCCCGAACCACGCCTTTCCTGTTAAGCATCTGCTTAGGACTACAGCCTCATGCGGCGGTTCTTGTCCGGAGGCTCCAACAAAGGGGAGGAAGTGAAGGACCCTGCCCCCACTGTGGACGATGCTGAGGAGAAGGACGATGGCTTTCCAATGCTAGACAGCTACCTTATGATCTTCGGAGGATCGGTGGCCTACGACTCCAAACACCGCCAGAAGGTCACATGCCGTGAGGTCTATACGACCGAACTGGCCACGCCTACCTTCCTCCGGTGGTCAGAGTCCGCCATAACCTTCAATCAGGCCAACCATCCAAATAGCGTCCCGCACCTAGGGAGATATCCACTCACGGTCGACCCAATCGTCGGCCCAAAGCGGCTCACCAAAGTACTGATGGATGGGGGTAGTGGCCTCAACATCATGTACACAAAGACGCTCGATGAGATGGGCGTCGGCCGAACACGCCTCCACCCAACCCGAGCGCCTTTCCACAGCCTCATGCCTGCGAAGCAAGCCATGCCACTCGGGCAGATCGATCTGCCCGTCACCTTCAGGGATTAGTTCAATTACAGGACTGAGACCCTCACCTTCAAGGTGGTTGGGTTCCCCAGAACTTTCCACGCCATCCTAGGACGTCCATGCTACGTGAAGTTCATGGTCGTTCCCAACTATACATATCTCAAGCTAAAGATGCCAGGTCCCCATGGAGTCATCACCATCGACACCTCCTTCTAGCGGACCTATGAGTGTGAGGTCAAGTGCTGCGGCCATGGTACGGCGATCGTCGCCTCTGGGGAACTCGCCGCCCTCAGGGAGGAGGTCACCAAAGAAGCACCTGACGCCAAGAAGTCAACCAGGTCGTTCAAACCGACAGAGGGCTCTAAGGAAGTCCTCATAGACCCCAACAGCTCCCAAGGCAAAATGGTACACATTGGTACCACGCTTTCCTCCAAATAGGAAAGCGCGCTTGTCGACTTCCTCCGCGACAACAAAGACATCTTTGTGTGGAAACCCTTGGATATGCCAGGCATTCCGAGGGAGGTCGTCGAGCATACCTTGAAGATCCACTCGGGCTCTAGGCTGGTGAAGCAACGCTTGCGTCGCTTTGATGAGGAGAAACGCAGGGCCATCGGTGAGGAGATAGCCAAACTTTCGGTGGCCGGATTCATCAAGGAAGTGTACCACCCAGAGTGGTTAGCTAATCCCATTCTTGTGCAAAAGAAGAGTAGGAAATGGAGGATGTGTGTTGACTATACGGGTCTCAACAAGGCATGCCCAAAGGATCCGTTTCTTTTACCACGCATAGACCAAATAGTCAACTCTACCTCAGGGTGCGAAACCCTCTGCTTCCTTGATGCGTACTCCGGCTACCATCAAATCACAATGAAAGAGTCCGACCAACTCACGACGTCTTTCATCACCCCCTTTGGATCGTTCTGCTATGTTTCAATGCCGTTCGGACTAAAGAACGTTGGGGCTACATACCAGCGTTGTATGCTCAAATGCTTTGGGGACCTCATCGAGCGGACTATTGAGGCCTACATCCACGACATCATAGTTAAGTCCAAATGGGCTGACCACCTTGTTGCTAATCTTAAGCATTCTTTGCAAAACTCCGAGCGAATAGCATCAAACTCAATCCTAAGAAGTGTGTTTTCGGGGTCCCGAGGGGCATGCTGCTTGGCTTCATCGTCTTCGAGCATGGCATCAAAGCCAACCTAGAGAAAATCTCAGCCATCACAAGGATGGGCCCAATTCAGAACATAAAGGGGGTTCAGCGAGTCATAGGGTGCCTCACCACACTTAGTCGGTTCATCTCACGCCTCGGCGAATGAGATCTCCCCCTTTATCAACTCTTGAAGAAAGCCGACCACTTCAAGTGGACATTCAAGGCCCAAGAGGCACTTGACATGGTCAAACTGCTTCTGACAAGGGCCCTGATCCTAGTTCCTCCAAGCAACAGAGAATCCCTCCTGCTATACATAGTGGCCACCACGCAAGTGGTCAGCGCCGCCCTGGTAGTAGAGCGGGAGGAAGAAGGGCATGCCCTCAAGGTGTAGCGCCCTATGTACTTTATCAGCGAGGTACTATCCGACTCTAAGACCCGCTACTCCCAAATCTAGAAGCTCCTATACATCGTCCTCATCACCAAGAGGAAGCTACACCACTACTTTGAGTCACACCCCATGATGGTCGTGACGTCATTCCCCCTCGGTGAGGTCGTCCAGAGCCAGGATGCCATGGGAAGAACCGCAAAGTGGGCACTTGAGTTGATGGATCAAGGCATCACGTATGCCTCCCGAATGGTGATCAAGTCCTAGGTGTCGGCTGACTTCATCATGGAATGGACCGAGGTCCAAACACCATCGACGATCGTCGATCAAGAGTACTGGATGATGTACTTCGACGGGTCGCTGATGAAGAAGGGCATCGATGTGGGGCTGGTCTTCGTATCACCCCTTGGGGTTCGCATGAGGTACATGGTTCATTTCCATTTCCCCTCATCCAATAATGTGGCCGAGTATGAAGCACTCATCAATGGCCTATGCATCGCCATCGAGTTGGGCATCCTATGCCTCGACATTCGAGGCGACTCCTAGCTGGTCATCAACCAAGTCATGAAGGAGTCAAGCTATCATGACGCTAAGATGGTTGCGTACTACCAAGAAGTTCGACAGCTGGAGGACAAATTCGATGGCCTCAAACTTAATCACATCCCAAGGTGCCTCAACGAGGCGTCCGACGTGCTGGCAGAAGCGGTGTTCGGTCGAGAGCCGGTGCCAACGGGTGCCTTCGCCAGCGACTAACACAAACCCTCACCGTGCTATGAAGGGTTGGAATGGGCCAACGATGGCTTGTCTGATCCAGCCTCGAGGGCTAACCAACCAACGGCTCCGTCCGGTCCTGAGGTCATGAAGCTTGAAGAGGATCCAGCGACAGAGCCCGACCCTTTGATCGACTAGAGAACGCTCTACCTCAACTATCTCCTCCGTGACACGCTACCAACGGACAAGATGGAAGCTCGACGGCTCGCACATCATGCCAAATCCTTCGTTCTTGTAGAAGGCAAGCTCTACAAATGAAGCCACACCGGGATCTTGCAGCTCTGCATCCCCATCGAACAAGGGAAGCTTTTGATAAGCGATATCCACGGCGGGATCTGTGGTCACCATGCCGTGCCTAGAACCTTGGATGGGAATGCGTTCTGATAGGGCTTCTACTGGCCCACTATAGTAGCCGACGCTGAGCAGATCATACGCACCAGCGAAGGGTGCCAGTACTACGCTTGGCAAACTCACCTCCTAGCCTAGGCACTCTAGATGATCCCCATCATGTGGCCCTTCATGGTCTGGGGGCTCGATCTAGTTGGGCCTCTCAAGAAGGCACTCAGAGGCTACACCCACTTACTTGTCACCATAGACAAGTTCACAAAATGGATCGAAGCTCGGCCGATCCCCGTGATCAAGTCCGAGCAAGCTGTGCTATTCTTCCTCGACATCATCCATCGCTTTAGAGTACCAAACTCCATCATCATGGATAATGGCACATAGTTCATCGGCAAGAAATTCCTTCGATTCTACGATGAACAACACATCTGGGTCGATTGGTCCATTGTCATGCACCTCCGAACGAATGGGCAGGTCGAGCGCGCAAATGGCATGCTCCTACAGGGCCTCAAGCCTAGGATCTTCAACTGGTTGAATAAGTTTGGCACACGCTAGGTCACCGAGCTCCCTACAGTGCTCTAGAGCATAAGGACAACCCCTAGCCGAGCCACCAGCTACACGCCTTTCTTCATGGTCTATGGTTCAAAGGCAGTCCTCCCAACCGACCTCGACTATGGAGCGCCAACGATCAGAGCATACAACAAACAGGGAGCCGAGGCATCCCACGAAGATCCCATGGACCAGCTAGACGAAGCTCATGATGTCGCCCTCCTCCGCTCAGCCAAGTACCAGCAGGTGCTGCGTTGGTACCACAGCCGACGAGTGCGGGACCGAGCCTTCAATGTCGGGGACCTGGTTCTCCGCCTCGTGCAGAGCAACAAGGACCATCACAAGCTCTCCCTGCCCTGGGAGGGGTTGTATGTCGTCGCGGAAGTACTCCGACCAGGTGCCTACAAGTTAAAAGCCATCGACGATGAGGTCTTCACCAACGCCTGGAACATTGAGTAGCTACATCGTTTTTACCCTTAAATAAACGCATACCTTCTCTCATCAATTTTTGTCATAAAAAATCCCCGATCTTTCGTGACATCCGACCCCTGCAAAGTGCGAGGGGTCAGACCTCACTCAGGGGCTGATATAAGTACGTTTATCTTGCAAACACTCTCTGTGTTATCTTGCAAACATTCTTTGTGTTTTCCATCTTTTCTCATGGTAAGTCCTAAAGTCTAGATTTTGGGAACAAAATCTGAGTATAACTGTTAGGACTGTAGGAAACCCACGCCCCAGTGGCTATGGCCTCCTTGCTCACTAGCATGATCAGAATTGGCTCACCCGCACTTTGAGTTTTTTACGACCTTAACTATGGGAAGGGTCAGAAGGCACTAAACCACTTTTACAAAAAGAGGGAGAAGAGCTGAAAAGCTATTTGCTGTAACAAAATTTAAAAACTTGTTCATTTTTTGCACAAATTCATCGCTTACAAAGTGATTTCATTGCAAAAAGGGACTGATGTATTCATGAGTACAAAAGACTGTTCCCACAGGGGCTCCCCCCATAACTTAAACGATTACACTTTCTGACCAGATCTACTCTAAGTACTACTATGATCGACGCACCACGCTCTCCATCGGCAACGTCCTACCGCTCCGCAGGATCCCTGAGGGTGCCATCGTCTACAACGTCGAGCACCACGTCGGTGACCATGGCTCCTTTGCCGGGGCGTCCAAGGACTACGCCATCATGATCAGCCGCAACCCTAACAACAACACCTAGACAGGGGGCGCTCCCCGCTGAAGAAAGGCCACCATGGCTGATGGATGTCTCTGACATCTCATCAAGCTTCATGAACTGGCCGATCTGAGCAGTTGCATGGGCGCAACCCCCTATCGACGCAGTCCTGAGCAGCTTCAGCACCAACAAGGCTCATCCAGAGAAGATTCGCCGAAAGAAGTCCCCGTATGGCTCCATTCTGACAAAGGCCTCGCGGACGACGACAAAGCCAACGATGCTCAACACCCTCCATTGCGCCTCCTCCTTCAGCAGAAGCAGCTGTATACACCAAAATTTGGAAGAAGAGTCGCAGGGACTCAAAAGCTCCCAAGATCATGTCATCAAGGAATCAATTGCGTGCAGATCGGAACCAGTTGATTCGGATGCAAAAACTGGAATCGACTTTCTTCAGATAGCGCCAGCGGATAACGACAAAGGCTACGTTCGGCGCCAAGACGAAACATGTTGGACTCTACAAAAAGGAAAGATTAGAGTCCAAGTTATCTTAAATTAGGAATGTTTTCTTTAGGGTCAAGAATTGTGATGAGTCGTGCTTAGATAGGAGTCATGCGTAGGTCCCGAATATAAATATCAAGCCTCGACTATTGTAAAAGGACAACAATCAATCCAATATACAAGTCATTTACTTTTCGGCTCCGGCCACCCTTAGGAGTAGGAGTAGAGTAGATCTCGGCGAGTCCTTCAGCAAGTACGGCTGCATCGATTCGGTCGACCTCCACTACTTGTTGTAAGTACCTTCATGGCTTATACCTCTGTTCGTACGGCTACATCAATCCGATCGACCTCCACTGCGACTCTGGTATAAGTTAGTTATCGATTCTTGCCTAGTTCAAGTATGGCTACATCGATTCGGTCGACCCCACTGCGTGAACTAGATCAAGGTCAAGTTATCGGCTCTACCTTAGGATGACAGTTTTTTTTGTAGATTTATTAAGTTACCGATATTGCTTATTGCTTTCATTATTTATCTAATTATAGCAATATCACTCTGCCCGATCGGGATTGATCTAGATCGACCTTATATCTTGTTTAGCCCATCGTTTGCTAATCTAAATTGATCTAATTTATACTTTAAACGATGAGTTATGTTTTATCGGCTATTTTATGTCAATCCTGATCGTGCATAGCGTGCGGTTAAGGCGTGTTGCGTCTTGAGTAGATTTATTAGCTAGCGAAAACCGTTCCATGGTCCATTATCATGGCCTGTGTGATTCTGTCTCACACCCCACTGTTAGCATCATGGAGTGGGGATCGTTATTTGGTAGATCTATTCCCGATAAGGCATGACTTTAACTGTGCGCTATGCCTGAATCGGCTATTTTTAGCCGATATCGAGTGCTTTCATGAACAGTTCGCATCACGAGACCGTTGAAGTAAAGATAGGTTGAAAGATGTGTTAGCCCCATGATCTTATTATTGTATTACGGCCTACATGATTCTGCCTCATACCCCACTGATATTAGTAATGAGTTAGGGTCGTCGAGTCTATTGTTATTTCTACGGCCTGCATGATTCTACCTCATGCCCCACTGGTCATAGCAATAGATGAGATCTAACATGTTCATTAGATTTATCCTTATTAAACGGTAAAATGGTGTTGAATTGTTTCTTTATATAAAAGGGGTTCGGTTACTTGTAATCATTGGCTCAGCATAAACCGATCATTATTGATATCTTATTGCCATTGATTAATATTTGTTCAAATAATGACATTTATCCTGAATGATAACCGATTCTTCTTATACAACCCAATGAGCTTTAACTGATTTATTCTCACGAATATGCTGGAATCGACTGTTTAGTCGATCTCCTTTCATATCGGCTCTTAGAGCCGCACATTCGGGACTGTCTGGCAACACCGACATGTTCCGCCCTTAATTACTGATAAATTTTCTCTCCTTGTCAATTACAGGGTCAAATTGACTGGCACGTCTCGGGAGGATTACGTAGGATCGACCATCCCTGCGCTGAAGCTAGGAGAATCTATAGCTTCATCGAGCAGACCCTTCCAGCTTGCTTCCTGTGTCCTTGGCACAGGACAAAAATTTTGTGTCGACAGCGGCCCCTTCTCGGCAAAGATGACCAGCACCGTCTCATCTACGTTGGATGACCTCTAGCTCGACATCGCACTCTAGATTCATGAACGGATCTGTAAGTTCTCCTCTCCCTCGCATTACCCTCTCTCACTTAGGAACCACCGCGACATGCGAACGCGCTCAGCGAGAAGGAGAAAGGAGGAGAGGTAGTGACTCAGAAATAGGCAAAGGAATAGGATGAGAACTCCCCTCCCTCTCCCTATTTAAGGAAGAGGCGCAACAACTAAAGAAAGGTGAAAGGTTGGGACGAAAAACCCTCTTCCTTTCCCTATTCAATGCAGATGGGAAATCAACACTGACAAGAATTCAAGGGGATGCGTCTGGACCAACGAGACGCGCTCTGCTCAACGAAATGCCGACTAGTCAAAGGGGCATGGCCTGGACATGGCCCACCACTACCGCACGCCGGGTGCGAGAAACAAGGCGCACCCGCATACAGGCGACTCTCCGCTTCCCCAGGTAGGACCTGGAAGGACCTAGCAATGGAACCCCCATCAAGGGGAGCCCAACGAGCCTCCTAGGTTGATCGGATGGCCCAGGTAAACGCCGAACGAATGGCCACCAAAAGATAAGCACCTTTGTTTACTTACTTTGCGTGTTAATTTCACTACCGAGCCTCCAACCCCAACAACGACAGGGGCACGGTCATCGCTCGGGGGCTACCGAGAGTGTCTACTTGTTTAGACATCCTCTTCACCCAACCCCTCCTTATGTTTAAAACCAGATGCATGGTGTGTGGGTATAAAACTTTGAGTAGAACTGGACGAACCGCTAGACCCTACGCCCCAGCGGCTATGGTATTTTTGTTCACCAACATAATCGAAGACACAGTTCCCCACACCCCAAGCTTTAGCATCTGCCTTCTTTTGAAGGTTTCGGAGGGGTCCTCTTACAGAATCTCCTTCAAGGAGAAGCTGTCAGGTCACCTAAATCGATCGAATAGCTCGGATCGCCGCCGAGAGACAGAAACAAAAAATTGCGATGCTCGTGTAGGTCACACCTGACCCATCGCAAACATTGGACCCAAAACCTACATGGACAAGTCCAGTAAGAGCTTCGTGTCGCTCATACCACCAAGGTAACATCACCGACCCCTGCTTTCATTTCAATTAAATCGTACATTAAACCCATACATCCAAACGTTGCATATGCAATCGCTGCATCTCAACGCTTCGTGTCGCGTCATGAAGCGACAGTTGCCTCATTCGATATGAGCAACAACTGACTGAGGTTCAAAGGCCGGCCCGCGAAGGGCTCAAGGCTGCCTCACGTCAAACAGAGCTAGGAGAGAAAAACCAAGATGAGCCCTAGCGTCCTTGCCGGACCCTGCTCAGAAGCGGACAAGGACACATCGACCTTTCTTGTTTGATTCTAACCTTGAGCCAAACCTACAGATTCTCCATCGAGGAGAGGCCAATGGGCCACCTAAGCCTATCGAACAGCTCGGGCATCTACCGAGAGGCGGGTTAAGAAGTAGTGGAATGCCACATGAGGGCTCGGCCGACCCCGTCAGCGAATGATAGACCCGAATTCCACATGAACATCCCATTAGCGAGCTCATTGAGCATGACACTCGAGCCGTCGAGGCAAGTATCATTAGCTCAGCCCTCCAGTTGTGGAAACCGAGGACTGGGTGACGTGTAAAACACGGCCGACCCCTATCAGACCCCAACGGGTTCAGGGGCTCAAGCCTCCCGATCCTAGATTGGGAGACCGAGGTTCGAAGGCTAGCCCGTGATGGGCCTGAGGCCACCTTGCATCGAACAAGAGCCAGGGGAGAAAACATAGATGAGCCTCAGTGGCCTTTGCCCAACCCACATAGAGGCAGATAGGGTCATCTCAACCTTCTAGTTCAATCCAGCCTCTAGCCGAGCCCATAGAATCTCCATTGAGGGGGAATCTGTTGGAAGACGGGTTACGGAACAACGGAATGCCACCCGAGGGCTTTGCCGACCCTATCACAAGCGATGGGACTGGATTCCGTTCAAACATCTCTGTTAGCGAGCTCATCAAGCGCGTCCCTCAAGCCGTGGAGGCAGGCGGCGTCGCCTCAACCCCTCCAGTTGCGAAAACTACGAACGGAGCGACAATCACAAAACGAGCCGACCCTTGACCGAATCCCCGCCATGCGCGGGGCTCGGGAAAGGCTGGGCCAGCAATGAAACAAAATGCATGGTCATGGAACGATCGTTAAAATCCTAAGTAAGGGGTACGTGCGAATACAAGAGCAAATTCGCTACCCTTGTTTTGGTCTCCAGTAACATTCGGCCCCAGCGACCGCAAGGGGTTAGATCTCACTCGGGGGCTGATAAGGGTATAATGTGGCAGAACCTCCTAAATTATAGGGCCCACATGCACCTATCACTGTCCGACGACCTTTGACATTTATGCACATGTTTCCGTTAACTTAAGAAGACTGTTGGGTGTCCTCGGGGAACCCCGAATCATCCACGATTTCCGAGCAGGATCACGTTACAGAGTCATTGCAGTATTACAACATTTATTCAAATATCAATACCAGAGTAAAAACAGCGGAAGTCTGACGATTACTTAGTTTACAAACCAGTTGTTTCAAACCTTACAAACTAAGTTCGATAGTTATTACAAACTGTAGTAGTGGTGGAGTGGCATTATAATATAATACAAAACACACAATGAAACTGCCCTGCCCAAGGGCCACACATTTACTTCTCATCGTCATCACAAGGAACAACTATCATGCAGCACGATCCAAAACAGATCTGCTCATGAGGCTCACCTGCAACAAGGGTCAACGAACCCTGAGTACAAAAGTACTCAACAAGACTTAACCGAAATATTAACTGATAAACTTAGGAATGCAAGCTTAGGGATTCAAGGTATGGCTTTAGTAATACTCAAAGTTCTTTTGCATAAAAGCTTTTTAACAAAAATCTTTATATAGAAAACTTCATAAAATCATATACAAAGCTGGCACGATCCGTGTTGAGATCATGACACTTCATATCCAACACTTTCTCAACCAGCCTCAAGTTCCAGTTATTAATCTACGATGATGAACAGTGAGTTGAGTCTCCATAACCGAGGAGCAACGACCATTTGAACCGATTAAAAACCCAGCTGGGAATTCCAGACCACACGACATATGCAGGTCCCCGACCTACATATACCAACCTACCCTCGAATCCTCTAAACAAGAACGGGTCCGCGCCACCCGAGAACACAGTACTCCACCAATCCAACCCATGGCTACGTGGGTACACACTATTCCCGCCATCTCTCAACTCCCAGTGCGCGAGTAGCCATTCTCATAATAGAATAGCCGAGTAAAGGCTTACCGGAGTATGTGGTTAGTACTACAAATTCTCATCTCATGCAATTCAACAACGGACGTGCCTTAATCGACACAGGCGAAAAGAACCCGCTCACAAGACCTCCATGTCTTGTGGCTCACACACACCGAGTTCGCCTGGTCTAGATTTATTACTCCACATTCCCATATCACATGTTAACATAATTAACCAAAGTTCCATTTAAAGTTCGCAGGTGACAGACAATCACCCGACTTTCGTCGTTCTACGCCTAGCCAAGCAAAACTAGGCATATACGAATTTAAAACTAGTAATAAGGTACATATGGAATAACAAGGGTGGTAATGCACCAATTGGGCTCTTACTTAACTCCTAATCACTTAATGCAGCAACGGAAAGCAAAAGCGAAATTAATTTGTAAAACACAAGGTAGGGTTGTATGCATCCGGGGCTTGCCTTTGTTGACGGAAAAGTCTGGTTCCTGCGACGTTTCACAAGTATTCGATCCGACCTTAACAGATGGATTAACCTCCTCAACAACTTGATTAACTACCACGTGTTCACCTTCGTTCACTACACGTAACAACAATGCCATGTTTAACATGATGCGTAATACGAAACGTGATGCTCGATGATGGATGCAAAAATTAACAATTTGAATACAACTTTCCTTCGCGGTACAGTTGCAAGTCAAACAAACTAAATCTTTTTCGTAACACATACATCAATTGCCAAGGATCATTATCAACAAATGACCCAAGGTCATCAGTCAATCAAAATTTCAAATAAAACCTAAATCATTAAAGGTTACTATTTGCTTTTATGAATTAATTATTTAATTCAAAATTATGAAATAAATCAACTTATTCTGATTGAGCTCAAAATTTTAGTAAATGTTCATTACATAATAAGTAAGTGACAAAACAAATTTCATAATTTTTGGACAATTAAATAAGCCTAGAAAAATCATGGAAATCCATTTATTAATAAATTGAGCAATTTTATCATATTAAAAAATACTGAAAAACATTATTTCATATTTTTCTTAAATACTATACATCACAGAGAAGTCACACAAAAATTTTCATAATTTTTGGAGCTCTAAATAAATCTACACAAAAATAACAAATTACATCACTATTCATTCAAATATGAAAATAGAAAAATCCATTTGAACGCTGAGTCGCTGACACCATGACCCCACATGTCATCTTCAACCTCCGACGTTGGCTACGATGACGACGGCGCTGACCGGCGCAAACTCACCGACGACGAGACCAACTGCGACAGACAAAGCTCTAATACGTTCACGACAATAGGACGCATCGATTGGTGGCAAAATCAAGACCCAACAGCGACTGGACCGAACACAACGCCGGCCATGGCGGACGCGAATGCACGGCGGTGCTATGCCGGCGATAACAGGCTGGTAGTAGTTAAACAAAAGGTCTGGGAAGCATCAGTAGCTTATCCCGAACGGTTTGGAGTCAATTACCGAGCCTAAGGAGCAACAACAAGGTGGTTCGACGATCAGTGCAAGCACGGCAGAGCAAAACATCGTCGGCGATGGTGTACCGATGACTGCAGTGGTAAAAATGAGCAACCAACTATGGATTAAGTACCACAGCATTAAGACGAAATGGAATCAACCAAAACCAAGGACGGAGATGCACCGTGGAGCTCTGGCCGCGGCGAATCATGCTCGACGGAGGGGTTGCCGGCCACGAGGAAGAAGACGATGCAACTCGAGTTCCCGACGAAGACAAGCCGAATTGGTGGGTCGGCTAGATGCGTAAGGAGTAAGCGAAGTTGGAACTAGCTTATCAGCAACGGTGGAGCACAACAACGACGGCGCGGGCTCACCGGAGATGAGCAAGGCGACGGAAAAAACAGAGCAAGGAGAAAGGGCAAAGACGACGGCGGCTCAGGCTATAAAGGGGGCCAAGAAGCTTGAGGAAAGCTGCGCTGTGGCCTTCACCGCGCCAGCGCGACGCCAAAACGGCCACGACCACGCTTGGAACGCCGAAGAAGGAAACGCCGGCAATGTAGCTTCGGCGGTGGGCACTGTTCACAAAAATTACATTTTTGCCATTCGCCAAAATTCCCATATTACTCCCAAATTTTTATAACAACTCAAAAATCTCCAAAAACAAAAGTTGTTCAAAATTCAAAGTTCTACAACTTTGCTTTTATAACCACGCCCAAATTCGGTCTAGATTTTGAAATGAACTTTTAAATTTCGAATGGGGAAATTTAACGAATTACGCCTTTTTTGAATTACTCCAAATTTTACTAAACAACTTGAAAAACTCCAAAAACAAACTTTGTTTAACTTGTCAAGCTCTACACTTTTGCTTTTGGTCTCAACCCCAAAATATTCTTAGATTTTGAAATGAGTTTTCAGGGTAGGATTTAAATATTAAAAATCAGGATTTTCGGAATTTCAAATTAATACAAAGATTTCAAACTTGATTCAAACAATACCAAGCAATACTTATACATAAATATAAACTTGTTTGAGTGAATGCATATCAAAGTTTGCAATATGACCAATGCCTTGCAATGCATATGATGACATGTCCAGTTTTTAATACTTAAACACCTGGGGTGTTACATATAAACACCTTTTTTTTGAAACAATCATTGCGTCAGACCTCTTCCTCACGTTAAGGTTAGCGGCAAGGTTTGTGGGAACAGATAAACGAGCATGCCTAGTAAGACTGCAAAAAACCCACGCTCCGACGGCTATGGTAACTTTGCTCACCAGCATAATCAAAATTTCCCCCTTATACACCTCGGGCCCTACGGTCTTAACGAACAGAAGGGTCAGATCACATAAACCTCTTTTCTCAAATGCAAAAAGGAACAAAACAAGTTCAGACAAACGAAACAAAATTACGAATCTATTTTCGGACACAAAAGTACCGACACTTGTCCATAGATTATAGATAAATGTTTATCAGACTCATTCGACTAACTACCTCCTCGGGGGGAGAACTATGTCTTTCATCCTGTCCACCAGGTTCCGCACAATGGGAGTCATCGCCTTCTCAATCTCATCCAGCTCGGAGGCTTCATAGCCAGGCGTGAAGCTGAGGCTCATTATCTCCAAGTTAATTTCCTGATCATAATGAGAGCGGGCAACAACAAAGGCTTGGGTGATCCCGGCGTGAAAGGCGTTCTTCTCAAGCTGGCACACCCGCGCCGTAATATCTATGACACGAGCCACAAGTGAACCGGTTTCCTCCGGACGCGTCACCCCTAGGTCATCAAAAACCACCCCGATGGCAGCGCGTTGGAGATTGTGCTCATCACTCTCGGCTCGAAGAATCCCCCGCACCTCGGCAAGCTCCGTGCCTAGCCCGACAGAGATGCTCTCGGCCTCCAACCTTCGGGCCACCATAGCTCCAAGATCCGCTCATAGGGAGCTGACCCCCTGACGCACCTCATCGAGCTCTCGAATGGCCTATTCGTGCTCCTCGTGGGCCATGCCATGCTCTGAGCGGAATCTTTCTACAGTCTAGCGCAGCTCGTCTCGCTCCCTACGTAGCCGGTCAACCACCTCAACATCCAGATTCGCCCTCTGCTGCACGGCCGCGGGCCTCTCCTCGGCTTCCAGCTTGAGATCCCGCTCCCTCTCCACCTCAGCCAGGAGGCCAACGACCCGTTGGTGGGCCTCGGCATCCTTCTAGAGCAGCTCGTCCTGCTCCTTTTAGACACTGGCAGCCGCGTCCTCGTCCTACCGCACCCTCACCGTCAGATCCTAGAACATCCCATGGACCTCCTCCGCGTCCCGACACGCTTGGCTTCCTACAGTTGGGCGGCAACAAGCTGGGCGCTCACATCTTCGCACAGCCGGGCCTCCTCGGTGAGGTGGTCCCATTCCACCTTCTGCTCATGGAGGAATCGGGATTTCTCCCGGCTACGAGCAACGAGGGACTGAAAAGAAGACCAGTGTCAAAAACATAAAAAGACATGAAGAAAGAAGAAAGCGAGAGGGAAGATCAAGCAGATACCCAGCCAGTGGGAACGATGACATCACACAAGATGCCCCTGGCCTGGTTCAGGACATCCATCATAGCTAAGATCCCTCCGTCGAGACTCTCCCGCTCTGTGCTCTCGATAGCATCGTTGAGCGAGAAGAGAATAGACATTGGGTCTTGAGGATCCATCCACAGGAGCAGCGACTCACCCCGTGCGGGCGAGCGGCTACCCCCCGACATCAGGGCCAAGGGTGACCCCCCGCTGGTCCTCACCACCATCGCCACGATGCCCGGGGACTCTCTGGCCATGTCCCCCTCCGTCCAGCCCGCCTCGGGCGCCGTTGCCTGGGCCGCCGGTGGCACGGATTGCGCTGCTCCCTCGGACACCACCGTGGCAGCGTCCGGCTGTGCCTAGCTTGTCACGGTCGCGGTCACCTCCGCATGCGATGCTGGGGCCTCGGCTTGTGGCTTCGCACCTACCATACAGGGCGCCACAAGCGCGAGTGGCAGCTCCATCCGCTCCGACGTAGGCGGCAGAATCACCTCCACCGTCGTTTGCTCGGTGACCCCCGAGGGTGCTTCTTCAGCCCCAGCATCTGCTCGATCCACCGAGGGAACGGGCACCACCACAGGCAGTGGCCTGACCGGCCGACGAGGCCACAACATCGGCTCCGCTCCTGCCTAAAACAGGAGCAACGTTAGGCGACGACGCCCGTCCCGTCTGAAGAGCAACGCTCTTCTTGGGTGCCAGTGCCAAAGAACGGCCCCGTCTTAAGACTCTGCAAGAGTTAAAAGGCATAAGGTCACACTGAAAAACAAAAAAACAAAAAAACAGAGGAATCGGTGACTTACGTTGGCGCTGTTGGGCGGTAGGGACGTTTTGGGGATGAACCCCCAGATTCCTGCTCCAATTTGTCTGGGCAGGACCGTTTTGAGCCCGCCCCCTGCTCTCGAGCAGAGGGGCTCGTCTCCCTTGCCTCCGAGGGCACAGTGGTGGAGCCACCCCTCTCTGTCAACACCTCAGGCGCGGCGGCAGATCCACCCGCCCCTATCAGCTCGTGGGGCGCGGTAGTGGAGCCACCCCCTCCATCGACACCCCGGGCGTGGCGGTGGATCCATCCGCTCCCACCGGTCCTGAGGACGGGCCAATGGTCTGGCCTACCTCCTCCGGCCTCATGGCCACGTCTTCCCCCGCGTGGAACGGGAAGGGTCTCTACATTGACGAGTGGGCACCTGTCAGCGCGTCCTCGCCTCGCGGGTCGCGCCCACTCAATGTCGGCAACTACCTCATCATCGTCGTCGTCACTATCTGTCTCCTCTCCTCGCTCCCGTGCTTGCTGCTTCTGTAGCATCTTCTTCCTCTTGAACTCCTTCGACTTCCTATCCCACTCGGTCGCGGTGCGATTCATCGTCACCACAGCGGGTCCTTAGGCAGCGGAGCTGGGCTATCCCAAGGTTAGCATCAAGGGGTTGGGAATTCAAGTAAAAAAGAGGCACAAGGAAAGAGAACTTACGAAGTCGATGAACCCCGGTTTCGGCCGCATTGGGGGATGCCCCGGCACCAGATACACAAAATCAAGGACAACGCCGGCGTTGTCCTTCGAAGGCTCCATCGCCTCCTTGATGTGTTGCGCCACTTTAGAGGTGGGGAACACTTCGTCGACAAGCGCCATCCCTTCGAGCGACGCCCCGGGCACCATCAGGTACAGGGGAAGCGCGCAGCTCATCAGAGGCGCCACCCTCCACGTATGGTAAACGCTGATGATCCTCGATCCCTTCATGCCCCTCTCCTTTAGAATTTGGAGGGCCGTGAGATGGTCCTTAATCTTCTTCTTGGCTTTGTCCGGGACACCCTACTTCCACGACTCTAGGACCTCTTCGATGATGCACCCGGGGAACGCTGGCAAGGGGGCAACAACGTTGTCCTTGACGTAAAACCAATGCGAATGCCACCCCTTGTTGGAGGTCAACAGATGCATCGATGGGTATTCGTTCACCCGGTTGTTGTGGAGATGAATGCCGGCACATCCCATCGGAGCGCTCAGCTCTTGCTTCCCGACCCGCTTCTTTAAAAGGTTGACGGCGAAGAGATACCACCACAGGTCGAAGTGGGGACTAATCCCCAAGAACCCCTCACAAAGGGCGATGAATGCCGCAATGTGCTGGACCCCATTGGGAGTAAGGTGCTGCAACTCCACCTTGTAGTAATCCAGCAGCCCCTGAAGGAACTTGTGGGCGGGGGTGGTGAATCCCCGCTCATGAAAGCGAGCAAAGGACACAACATAACCTTCGGGTGGTGATGATGCATCTTCATTACCGGGCAGCTGCCACTCCTCGGTGGTGGTCCACGGGCAAAGGAGGCCACGGCAAATGAGGCCCTCCAGGCGCTGAAGGGTGATATCGGATCTGCACCATGGCTCCATTGGACAATTAGGAGGGGGGTGGATGCGAGATTAACGGCGGCTGCGATGCAGGTGCAGGAGGCTTAGGCGATTGGCGGCGAAAGTTGTAGATGCGAAGGCGAGAAGGCAAAGTACGAAACCCTGGGGGTGAACCCCTTGGTTTTATAGGGGCGACGGATGCGAGAAGGGCAACCGTCCTCCTAGATCTCCGTGCCTGCCATGATACACCCCCACGTCATGTCGCGGGATATGCACCTGCAATCCCTATCCTTTTCCACCAGAGTCGCGCCGGACGTTTCGCCTTCCCGGGCAGACTAGGATTCTTTTCCCGCAGAGGGGATATGGGTCAAGACCCATTTCTCCGACCCGCCCGGGCCTAGGAGTTCAAGGGCTGGCCCAATAGCTTCGACGGCCGTCCCAACGAGGGATGGGCCCGCAAGCGGCTAGAACTCAGGCACACGAACCTCAAAGGAGTCTCGATCCGCAATCAAGTCTCAACTGGGCTGACCCTAGACGAACCCCCATGAACGGGATACCAGGGTTCCCTTTAAACTATCCAGTTCTCAAAAACCAAATCTCACAGCCAGACCCGGCTCCTTCGAATGACCTTCTCAACCTCTGGTTTTTTCCGCTTTCTTCCATCTGTAATCCCTGCTCCTCTTTGGTCTATAAAAGGGAGGGCAGGGCACCCCACTAAAGGGACAGATCGATTCCACACACAACACACAGCCAAGCAGCAACCGAGCTCTTGGCATCATTTCGACCTTTCCATCAGAGACTTGGGACCTGTCCCTCTCTCGACCGTTTGTACCCACTACTACGAACCTTTTTCGGTACGAATAACACGAGCAACAGCAAACTGGACGTAGGGACATTCTGCCCAAACCAGTGTCCTTTAGTATACCATCCGAGCCTAACGCGCAACAAATATAAATTTACTAGTTGGTGTTTGTTCGAAACACCGACACAAACTCAAACAAGTAAAATTCATATAAAAATTGACCTTAGAATACATGGTAATCATAATTCTAACTAATCAATTAACCTTAATATTGGCAATCCTAATCCTAATCCTTCAATCCAATGTTCTAACGAACTCATATTTTCTTCCGTACCCTAACTAATTCAAATCATTCGATCCACCTTGGAGGTCGAGGAGGAGCTTCATTACCTTGACAAGGCCGAGGAGGAGCTTCGAGAAAGGTAGGGAGAGGACCGACAAGGGAGGGAAAATTGGCGGCCGGCCGTGGGGGAGAGCTGGGAGGCAATGGCGCGGCGGTGCGGACTGGGAGGCGCGGCGACGGGGGCTAGGCGGCGCGGAGTGAAACAGAGAGCGAAGAAAGGGACTGGGCCGCGGGCCTCTATTTGCTCTGCCGCGTCCTGACGGGTGGCGTGTCACAGCCGTGCCCTGATCGGTGGCGCGGTAAAGCCTGCCACGTCAGCGACCAGCGGGGCGGGACATTGCCACGTAAGCACCCCTGTCGCGCCGCCATGCATGGCGCGACAGAGTTGTTTCGCCACGCCCTGAAAATAGGCGCGGCCAAAAGTGTTGCTTAAAAAAATAATGTTAGAATTAAGAATAGTTTAAAAAGAGTGTTAAAAATAAAATAAAAAATCGCTGGAAGAGAGAGTTCGAGAGAGGCCGAGAGGAGACCGTTTCTACTAGCACAGTCCGAGTTTCGTGTGACTTCTCATGGCACAGGCGTACAGCTACTACAGTAGATGGCAAATGGTCCTCTTACTACTATGCTTGCCTGCCTTTGTTAGAAAAATCTTCCGAGCGGAAAAGAACGAGGATAGTATATAAAGCTGGTTAACCAGACACAAGAGTACAAAACACAAGTCACACAAGCATAAAAAAAAAAAATTCACCGTGCACGTTTCATGTTTGCAAGCTTAACAAAACGTAATAATAATAATAATAAAAGCAGTTGTATAAAGCTGGTTGATCAAGACACGAGAGTACTACATAGAAGTCGCGCAAAAAAAAACATAAAAAAAAATTCTACGTGCACGTTTCATGCTTGTATTGTTAACAGAAAAGGACAATAAAAGAAGTTGTTGGTTTAGCTTTAGCGGGAATACTCAACTCTTACTGCAACGACGTTGTTTGATGTGACCTTAATTAATATAATAATGAGGCATATTATTAGTTGGTTATGCCTTATGCGAGTATGTGATCTGTCCGTCTGTGGAAGAAGGTGCGCGCCATGCAACCGGCAACCGGCATATTCCCGTGCGCACGCCGGCCGTGGGTCGGGCCGGGGCATATTCGTGCGCACGCACGCTCCATGTAGTGGACTGCCCATCCCATGGGCGCGCACGCGCGGCCGGTGACTGCAGATGGATGAGTGGCTGGGTGGTGGGGGGCTGCGGGCTGCCGATCCTCAGTGGAGTGCGGAGAGAGCCTGCCGCACACCCCCACCATAAAGCCAGCGAGTGTCGCGTGTCTTGCACGGACGTACTCCGATCTAGAAGGCGACGTACATGTAGTAGATGCATCCAGAATTCCAGATGCAGCGGTCGGCCTCCGGCATCTCTCACGTTTTCCATCTTCTTTCTCAGTCCTGTCCGTCCGTCCGTATTGGCATCGCCAGAACTGACCACTGCGGGCTGCGCCGCCGGCAGCCCGGCACAGTGACGACGCGCGCGGCGCGTTTTGGTCAATGTGCACCCACGCTTGCCAAAGCCGGCGCGGGCGCTGGAACGCGCGCGATGCCTCTGGGCAAGCGAGCAGTCGTGCTTGCGTGCCCAGCCGGGAAACCTGAACACAAAAGGGAGGGGAAGCAGCGGACGATTCAGTGCTTCTTTGACAGAATGAACCTGAATGAATTCAATGACATCACAAAACTACATATAGGGTCAACAAGGGAATTGCTAAAGCACAGGGTGCCTGATTTTTGCCTATTTATTTATTTATTTATTATCAGGCATTCAGGCGATGGACAACAACCGTCCGATCAAAATCTAATCGCCACTGATCATCTTCAGCCTCCCAAGCGAACTTCTTCTCCGTATCCGCTCGTTTCAGGTGTCCCGTGCCCCGTCCTCCTCCGGCCGCGCTCTTTCTTGCCGCCGGAGCCCGCCCCCCTAGCTGTCCCCCGCCGTGCTAACCACTCTATTTTGGACCTTCCCTGCTAGGCTGCTACCAGCATCGCCTACCACTGTCCCCGGCCACCAGCGGCCGATGGCGCCCCGTCTCGAGTCCACCGGGCTCTCGCAAGCCCCTTTTCTAGTTTCTAAAGCCGTAACATACATCCATCCCATCCTAACTGTCGGACGTAGGCGTTATTCTTCCATCGCCTGAATACTTGTCTAATACTATCAGGCATCTGATCTTTAGAAGGTGTGGGTCAAGAAACTGTGGTCGGTACAGATCGAATCTGATAGGGGCCAATCGAGTCAGGCGTATCCAAGGGCAAGCTTGATGTGAGCGTTGCATTATGGAAAGGTATCGTGCGCAGTGAACTCAAAGGCTTCCAACTTCCTGCTGGGTACATATGTCTAGCTGCCTTCGCAGCTTGCTGCTTCGCGTTCAGTAGTTCATCGATTCAGCTAGACAGAGAGACAGTGGCCTGCTGCTCGCCTATCCCTGCAAACTGCACACCCTTCGTGCATTAATGAATACCTTGATCTACCGGTCGCCAGATCCTGTACTACGCTGCCCGATATCATCGTTGCTGCTCCGGGCCTCTTTTCTTTCGAGTGTAATACCTCATCAAATCTGATCCCATCTACCCCATCCTGCTACCGTCTGTTGGCTTTATTTTGAGTCTGAGCAGGCATAGTATATTGAAGCTACGACGTGCCCTGTAGCCAGTTTCCTAGCTTGCATGGCTACTTTGCGTTCTGTCTCCCCGGATATAGGCCTGAATGCCTGATCACGAGCAGAGCGTGCGGCGCGGATTGCACTACTATCAGCGAGCTGTGAGCGGATTTTATTAATGTCAACTCTGGTGCCTGGAAGGTCTTTGCCTCTTTGGCTCTTTGGTCTATAAATAATTGGTTTATAACCGAGCAAATGCTGACGTAGAGGAAAAAAGAGATGAGAGAGAGAGAGAGGAGAGCTTCAGTTTGTGAGTATTACAGACAACACGAAGGCTGGACAGAAGGGAGGCAGAATCCCAGGGATCAAACGCCCATACCTTCCCGGGCCCTAAGCCTATCTGATTCAGATGACTTAGGAAAAGTTTAAGTGGCGAGGACAGTAGTAACAGAGAGCATAGCAAAGTCTACAAAACCAACCCCCAACCGATCGACTAGCTAAACCAACATAACTACCAGAAAAAGAGCTACATCAAACTCTCTGGATTGGAGCTTCCACGAATGACTAGTTTCCCTACCTCTGGTCGACATCCCTAGAATGGTCAGCGTCTTGCAGTCGATTTCCTGGCCGTTGTGCTTGTCCCTTGTTGAGAAGCCCTGTTGCAATCCTGAGCATGGTGGCTCACGCCTTCCACCTGCTTCTTCTTCTCTTCATCAGCATACAGACCAGCACAATATCAATCACGCAACAAATAAGTATTGGCCTTGAAGGATCGGTCTTTCACTTACGGATCGTTCATGAGTTCTACTCGCTCTCTTGCCATGTTTTTTTTTGACTCACAAACTTGTACTCATTCATTCAAACTTTTTTGTTTTGATGATCCTTCTTTCTTTGCTCTCCCTTGCTATTATCTTTAGGGAGGAGCGTTGTCATTCATTCCAATTTTAAAAGAGAGCTAATGCTCAATAGAACGGCCTCAAATTTTGAAACAGTAAACGCCACATGATGAACTGGTGAAAAAACGTGTAAAGAAGCGTTTATGATAGTTATAGTATCTTTTTATAAGAAAAGAAGCATTGGTCACTACCAATTGATCATACCCAACTGATCATACCCAACCTGACCACGACACAGAAATGTGCAATGAAGGCAAGAAAGCAATACTCTTTCTCCAAGAAATATGGTTTACAGTTTTACACATTTGCATCAAAATGAAAAATGTTTTGTGCTTACTATGTAGCAATGTTAAATATTTTTTCATGTCAATCAAATGGCGTTGTAGATCGATGGAACAAGGGAACAAAATGGGTAGAGATTTGGATCGGAGAAGCCGAGGCTTTAGACACTAGGCCAGGTAGAGATTTGGATCGCGTGCTCCTCCGCTGGTAACTACTCCGTATTCTCCTTTGCTGGACGCCTGGACACCGTTCATATGCCTGCCTTTGTACGCAGTGACAGAACACACGCTGTACTGTATCAAGGACAGTAGGAGTACATTTTTCCCCCTTCTCGCGAGAGGTTGTAACTACTTGCAGGTAATCAGCAGTAAACGCGGCAGTTTAAGCTAATAAGACCATATGCGGAATGCGGTAGCAAATCTATTTGGAGAAGTAAATGTTGATATTATTTTTTTTATAAATCTAATTAATTTTAATAAAGTTTGATTCATCTTAAATCTAGAGTTACATTTTTTTAGAGAGAGACCCTGTATATTAGTAGCATAGTATAAGAGTGTGTTTGTTTCCAAGGATAAAAGTTTGGTCCCTGTCACATCGGACGTTCAAAGTTCAAACGCTAATTAGAAAGACTAAACATGAGTTAATTATAAAACTAAGAGTCCATCTAACCGGCTGCCGGCCGGGCTGGCCCAACATTGATGATCGAGCTGAGCCCACGCCGTCGTGTTGTGCGCGCATGGATCGCAGATCCGCCGAACAAGCGCTCGTTTTTGGAGGGGAGGGCGTGAAGCGCGCGTATAGTACATCTCATCTGCGGATGCCGCCGCGCGCTTCCCTCCCGCGCCTCCACATACGTACGCGCGTCGCGCTAGCTGTCTGGCTGGGACGTACACGTACAGCACCAATAGGTACGCGTACGCATACGCAGAGGCAGTATAGGAGGAGTATGTGTGAAAGGTAATTGTTTGCTCGCTGATCGTCCGAAAATCAGGAGGATGGAAATGAACAAAAAATGATGCATATATAGTGGATAGATTGGTGGTAGCTAGCTAGCTGCCTGCCCAATACAGAGCACGCATTTTGTTCATTATTTCTGTCCTTCCGTGTTCCTCAGCAAGCTAGTCAGCAGCAGAAGCTACACGTCAAGAGGCGCAACCCACTTGCACCACACTGTCGGTGTATTCATATCTGGGCACAAAGCCCGAGCCCGTGAGCCCGGCACGGAGCCCGCTATTTAGGCTCGGCCCTAGCCTAGCCCGGCCCGAAGGTCAATGGGCCCGGGCTGGCACGGCACGGGGGTGCAGGCCGTGCTTGGGCCGCACCCTAGGCCCACAGGCCGGCACGGCACGGCCCGTAAAATAACGGCAGGCCCGTAGCGGCCCAACGGCAAGCAGGCCGGCGGCCGCCGGCCCAAGAACTCCCCCCTCCTCCCCATATATAAACCGCGACCCCCCGGCCCCCACCCCCACCCTAACCCTAACCCCATTCCCCTCCCAACCGCCGCCGCACTCGACACCCGCTCGGTCGCTCGTCGCTCTCGCTCGTCGCCACTCGCCTCCTCTCGTCGATCCATCTTCGCCGCCGGTGCGACCGTCGTCCTTGGATCCGGTGATATCGCTGCCGCTCCATCACCTCTCCCTGAGTTCCCTGCTCCCTCAGTCCCTCTCCGTCTTCCTTTTTACTCCTTCTCCTCTGTTTGTCGATGAACATGTGAGTCCGCCTCCCCGTCTCTCTTCCGCCGTCGCTCGCCGTCCTTCTTAATCCCGTCTTGCCCTTGTGTGGCCCTCGTCTTCTCCGGCGCCAGGCTCCGGTTGCGCAGGCAAGTCCATCCCGATTCGTAACCCTAACCCTAGCCCCTAGATCTATACGTTTCTCAGTGTTTTGATTCTATTTTTGGGATCATTTTCTCATCCTTTTCTTCTTTTCGTGTTCTTTTTCTTTGCAGGTCTGCTGCCGATGCCTCGTCGTCAACTAGCCTTGGTGTAGACGGACGACGGGCAATGGCACCGCGGCCAAGCCGTAGCCGCGCACTGTTGAGGAACGGTGCTGGAGTTCAGCCGTCCGCGGCCGAGGGCCCCATGGCGTGTGACCCGCAGGGCGACGATGCCATGTTCCCTGTGACTGGCGACGATGACTTGGTCGCGGCTGGGCTGTCCCCGGAGCACGACGACGACGGCCGTGACCCCTTTGCGGTGTTTGATGACGCCACCCGCGGGACACAGCCGGCGATCGACGTCGATGCCGTCGATGCAGGGGCAACGGGGACAGGGACGGTGGACTCCAACACCCACTCCAACAGCACTGGTGTTAATGGTAATGCTGATGGTAATGGTACTCGTACTCCTTCCTCTGGTGCTGTTTCTGGACTTGGTAAGCGCAAGTCTAAGTGCTGGGGTGACTTTGAGGAGGTTTATGAGAAGATTAATGGTGTCGATGTGCGTGTTAGAGCTATATGTAAGATGTGTAGAACTGTGTTGAGTGCTAGATCTGCTGCTGGTACTGGTCACATTCTTAGGCACCAAAAATCTTGCAAACAGAAACTTGATAATGCTTCTAGGGTTCAGTCTCGACTAGCTTTTAATGCTGATGGGTCTTTGCATAATTGGAACTATGATCCTGCTGTTGCTAGAACTGAACTGTGTAGATTGATTGCTAGGCTTTCTTCCTCTTGGTTTTGGTGACACTGATGCATTTGAGGAATATATTAAAAATTCTCATAACCCAAGATTTGTTAGATCATCTAGAAGAACCACCACTAGAGATCTGGATAAGTTATTTGCTGAACGTCGTGCTATGATTAGGAACTGTGTGCATGCTTCTGCATCTGTTGCTTTGACTTCTGACATATGGTCTGGTAATGCTAAAGAGGATTACATATCTGTTGTTGCTCACTATGTGAATGATGATTGGGAATTGCAAAAGAAGATTGTTGGTCTTAGGTTGATTCAAGTTAAGCATTCTGGTGAAAATATTTCTGCTTCCATTGCATCTGTTGTTGAGGAGTATGGCTTGGTTGATAAAATCTTTTCTATCACTTTAGATAATGCATCTTCTAATGCTAAGGCTATGGAAACTTTGACACCCATGTTTGCTGGTTATCTTGGTTGTGATCCTGCACCTGATGATCCTGCACCTGGTTACAGTCTTGTGCATCAACGCTGTGCTTGTCACATTATTAATCTGATAGTCAAATCTGGACTAAAAAGAATCAAACCTTATATAGAGGATTTTAGAACTGCAATTAATTTCTCGAACTCCTCTAATCAAAGAATTGCTATGTTTAGAAACTACTGTGAAGCTAAAGGTATGAGACCTAGAAAATTTGGCTTAGACATGGATATTAGATGGAATGCTACTTATCTCATGCTAAAACACTTGGTTCCTTACAGTGAAGTATTTTCTGTGTTCATAAATTCAAATTATGGTTCTGCACTGTTGTCTCCAGCCCATTGGCACGTGGCTGGGAAAATATTGGAGTTCCTGGAAGTATTTTATGACTCTACTGTTACACTGTCTGGTGTTTATTATCCTACCAGTCCTCTTGTGCTGCACCATGTTCTGGAGATTGCAACCCATTTGCATGCATGTGAAAGGGATGTTAATCTTAGACCCTTTGTGTACCCTATGCAGCATAAATGTCTTAAGTATTGGAAGGACATTCCTCTCTTATACTCATTTGCATTCATTCTTGACCCTAGAGCTAAGCTTAGAGGTATGCAAAGGGTCCTCCATTTACTTACTGAATATACTGGTACTGATTACACTATTTACTATGCTGATTTGAAAACTGAGTTGCATAAAATGTTTGAGAAATATCTGAGAAAGTTTGGTGCAACCAGGTCACAAAGGGTTGCTGGTCCTACCCCACCCACTGGTAAGAGAAAACAGGCTTGGGGGTAATTTTTGGAGGATCAGGTCTGCCTGGTCCTTCCAGTGGCACTGTCTGTTCTTCTTCTCACTCTACTGCTTCTGAACTTTTAAGCTATTTGGACAGCAACTGCATAACTGCTTATGAGGATGGTTTTGACATTCTTCTGTGGTGGAAGGACCACAAACTAACCTATCCCATCCTGGCTATTATGGTCAGAGATATCATGTCAGTTCCTGTTTCCACTTGTTCTTCAGAGTCTTGTTTCAGCTTAGCAGGGAGGATCCTAAAAGAACGGCGCCGGAGCTTGAAACCAGAACATGTTGAGATGCTGACCTTGTTGAAGGACTAGGAGCTAGGAGAGAAGAGGGAACAACATGAAGCTGCTGATACCAAGGAAATTGAAGATGCATTCGAGAATCTGTTTCTGGATGAACTAGAAGGTGAAGATGATGCATCTGGTGGCTGAGATTGGTATTGGTTGGCTGGGAGCGTTGGAGTACTTTTGTGTGAGTTGAGAGTGGATGTGTCCCTCACTCACTTGCTTAGTTTTTATTTGAACATTTGAACAATGGTCTATAATAACTATGTAAGATTAAGACATTTGGAGCTGGCTGCACTCTTTTTTCCTGCCTAGGGTTTCTCACAAGGGTGAGTTTTACCTAGGTAGGTTTTTAATGAGGCAACATTGCACAAAACAGCTCTTTTTGATATTTAAATCTGTTGTCTTCATCTTGCTGTTGCTGCTGTTTATTGCCTAAGTGTCCTAAATGGCTAAGTGTGAAAAAATTGTGTTGGTCAAAATTCATACTTATGTGTTCATGGTTGAAAAAAATGGATTGAGATGTTTATTTGGAGGCGTTTTAGATTTAACGGGCTGTGGGCTGGCACGGCCTGCTATTTTTGCCGTGCCTCACGGGCCAGCACCGCACGAAAAATGGCCCACAGGCCCGTGCCTGGGCCGAAGGCCAGGCCCGCAGGCCGATGAGGCACGGCCCGCAGGGCACGGCGTGCCTCCTTGGCCCGATAGCCATCGTGCCGTGCCGACCCCACTAGTACAGAGACGGGCTTTACTCCCGGTGGGGAACCCCCTCTAGTCCCGGTTCCCCACCCGGGAGCAAGCATCCGGGACTAAAGGGGGGGTCCTTTAGTCCCGGGTCAGGAACCGGGACTAAAGGAGGACCTTTAGTCCCGGTGGGTAACACCAACCGGGACTAAAGGTGCCTCCTGACATGCCACGATGGCCGGCACCTTTAGTCCCGGTTGGTAATACGAACCGGGACTAAAGGTTTTTTTCTTTTTTCTTTTCTTTTCATTTTTTTGTTTTCTTTTCAAAATAGGTTTTCGAAGTCGTATTGTACGCTGCTAATTATACATTTATACGCGCATATAGTATGTTTCGGTTCAAGCACAATGAACGTATTAAATCACACAATTCAAGCATAGAAATATATATATATATATATATATATATATATATATATATATATATATATATATATATATATATATATATATATGCATGCATGCATCATATATATATTTACATGCATGCATGCATATGTGTATTTTACATTATATTATTTCATGTGCATATATTACAAAAGATTGCATTATAGTTGTTGTGACATAACAAGTTTCTTCTCATCCTCTAGCTTGGCTTCAATGGCAGTGTTGGGTCGAAGTAGAACTCGCCCTTGGAATCGATGACCTGCTCATTAAAAAATCCGGCTATAGACTCTTGAATTGCTTTGATTTGGTCTTGCCGTATGACCTTTTCCTCCAACCATCGAGTCTACAGGTTTGAATTAAAGGAAAATAAATTAATATATGTACATATATATATATAAAGACATAGTAACACAATCAATAATAATAATTAAATGAATATATAGTGTATTTTTAACGTACTTTGAGTCTCTCTGTAGGAGTTCTTTGGGAGACCACCTTGATAAACTTGCAAACATAGTAACCACAGTAGTTGTTCCCCTGTTCCTGCCTCAGACACCACTTTACGAGAAAAAGATTTGTCATCCAATCTGGTGATCCGGTGAAAGCTATATGTTTAATTAATAAAGATGATGCGATTCAGGGGACTTACTTTCAATGGGATTACATTCAGTGGCGCTTTGCATTTTTCCATGTGTTGCTTCTCAATAAAGGTTTTCCAAACACTGCCCAATAAAAAATTTGCCACGTCATCAGATATAGTTAATCATCATGTTTGTGTGTATATATAGTTGCTAGAGATCCCGAAATTACCTCTGGATAATATCTATCATATCTTGGTAGTCTTGTTGTGGTTTTCTCATCGAGTCATAGATTATCAAGTGACTTTTCACCAGATCGATGTCCATCAATATCCAGTGATTGCTGCATGTGTTTATAGGATATAACGCATAACACTCATTAATTAACTAGAATCAACATATGAGCCATTAAGGCTATGATCGACATGATTAACACTCACTTGAAGTTATAGGGAAAGAGTATATCCTTCTTGTGGCGTTGGTTCACTAAGAAGTTCATGAGGTTACTCTCTGACTCAGACTTCCAATTAGTCATTGGAGTAATTGGGTCTTTGAATACTATATGGGGATCAACAAAACCAATTTCATTGCATCCTTCCTTTCTGAGCTCTGTCATTGTAAATCTGCATATATATAGTACTTGTTAGGATAATTTATATGCATATACACACATATGATGAGTTTAATAATAGATCGAAAGAATTATTACTTACAGGCAATAGCAGCTAATGATAACTTTGTCCAGAGAGGTCAGGTGGCATAGTTGATGAAATTCTGCAAAGTCAACATACATAACATCATCGCCACGGAACCAATGTTCGTCTCTAATTCTGACACCAACGCAGAAGTCTCCACTGGTAGACGCCTGCATGTACCACTTGTTTAGCAGGTACATTTGCGTCCCCAGATCAGATAAGGCTTGAGGGTTGTATAGACTCTGGCCTAGTACAAATTTTTTCTTCCAAATATCAACCTCCGCCGCACTCTCAATGTTTCCATCACCAAACATCTGGTAAAGGTCGAGACCAGTCTCATCAAGAAATTCACCAAGGTGATCCAAATCGACATCCGGAGGTATGTTTGCCTGATGCATTAATCCTAAATTCGAACCATATTCATTACCAACAACTAGCGGGGGGATTGATTGGTGCGCTTGTTGTCCGAGTTGGGCAACTCCTTTCCCTGCCCGCTTCTTTTTCTGTGCCGCCTCAATTGACTTGGTGAGAGTGCGGTCATAGTCTGATAACGTTGATTTGGACGGCTTACGAGATTCCCGCTGTTGATGCTGGTAAGAAGTCACTTTTTTTCTTAAAATATCCGGAGCTACGAAGAAGTACGGTTTCTCTGGGTTTCTCCTTGCTTCTTGATTCATTTTAAGTTTGTCATAGAATCTAGACATGTCTTTTTTATATGCATCAGTTCCTTCTTCCTTCTCTTCAGATATTATTTTGGGAATAGCCCTTGGTTTCACGGTGGCTTTCTTTGCAGGCGGGGACTGGTTCTTCGTTTGAGGGGCTGGCCTCTTGCTAGGCTTCTTGGTAGGCGGGGGCGGGGGAGGCGTTGGAGACCTCCTTGGAGGTGTTGGCAGCGGCGTTGGAGACCTCCTTGGAGGTGGCGGCTGCGGCGTTGGAGACCTCCTTGGAGAGGGTGTGGATGCAGCCTCGTCTTCCAACACAATGTCATCGTACAGAGCACTATGATGATCTGGCGATTGAACAATTGGATTTAGGTTGGGGGAGGATCTGCTACAAAAAAAGGAATGACATATTATTATGAGCAGATTGTTAATTATTTAAGCCAATACAAATTAATGATGTAGTGTTTTTATCCGCACGTACCTATGGTGAGGTAGTTCAGGAGGAGGTGGAGCCGACATCCCTGGAATGATGATGTAGCGCTTGCGCCATAGAATGAATGTCTTCTCCGCTTCTCCTAGAGTCTTCTCACCATCACCTCCAGGAATGTCAAGAGGCAAATCACTAAAACCTTTTTCAGCTTTATCTACCGAGATGGTGGCATATCCTTCTTGGATTATATTCCCATGAATCCTTGGTGTCTTGGTTCGGTCGATAGGATTAACAAGACCGATAGCCACCTTGATTGTGGAATTCTCCTTCGGAATGTGTAGCTCACACGTTGTACAAGGTTCAGTGACGTCATCCACAGGGAAGCGCAGTCCTGTGTCCCCTTGATTTGGTATCTCCGTGGAAGCGCAGCTGCTTTTCAACTGAACAGATTGGCTAATGTTGATTCCTGGCTCTGATGCCTGCTTGCTTGCACTCACTGCTATTTGCACTTGCCTTTTGATTTCCTCCTGCATTCTCGCTTCAAGGTTTTTTTCCCGCTCCTGTGCTTCACGCACCGCTTCCTCCAACCTCTGGAGCCGTTGTGCCTCTTCTTCCTTCTTTCTCTGGCGACTTCTGTAGGAAGGTCTGTCCTGAGGGAATCCATGCTCCCACGAGACACTTCCTTTGCCTCTAGTTCGGCCACCATGTTCAATAGTCCCGATGGCGTATGTCAGCTCATCCTTATCTCTGTTGGGCCTGAACGCACCACTAGCAGTAGCTCTCTGAGCATAAAACAATCTTTCTGCTGCTTCTTGCAGTCTTGCGCCATAAACGCACTTCCCTGTCTCCTGGTCTAGTGTTCCCCCATGAGCGAAAAACCAATTCTTTGCACGTTCTCCCCACTCGAGTGATTCTGGTCTGATACCCTTGGCAAGAAGGTCTGCTTCCATTTTGTTCCACTTCTTAATGGCAGTCGGGTAGCCACCTGATCCCAAGGTATGGTGGTATGTCTTCTGTTGGGCATTACGTTGGTTCTTTATCACCCGACTCACACCCTCTTCCGAAGTCTTGTACTGTACAAACTCATCCCAATAGGGCCTCTGCTTTGAGATCGGGCCTGGGACAGTAAAATCTGGTGCTATGTTCTTCTTGACATACGTCGTGTATAGGTGTTTCTTCCAAGTCTGAAACTGGGTGGCCATCTTCTTCATTGCCCAATCCCTAACTCGCTCCTTCAATTCATCACCATCTATTATATCATCATAATCATCTGTTTGGAGCGTGAAATGTACCAAGACATCATTCCAAATTAACGCCTTGTCACGATCGGAGACAAAACTGATATGAGGAGCATTGGTCTTCTTCTTCCATTCACGGGTACTAATCGGGAGCCGGTCCCGTACAAGGTAACCACAGTGGTGCACAAATTTCATTTTATTCGGCCCCCCCGGTTCTCCTGTATCCACATTGAACTCCGAGATGATGAAGCGACCCTCCAATGGCTTTTTGGGACCTCGAACATTTTTACTCTTCGTTGTAGTTGTTGATGTCGATCCAGAGGGCTACAAAACATAAACATTATTTTTAATGTCATGAGCACACATAAGACATATGATAATATATATATATATAGCTAATAATAAAAAATATATACTTGGCCAATATGTTGTTGCTCATTTTGTTCAAGAGCTAAGTACTGACTCCCGTCATCTACATCCTCTTGCACGTTATTTTTAGCACCATCATCGCCGGCAACTTGAGTGCCAGTGTTGATCAAATTCATCATCAACTCCTCCTCATCCATATTTCTCGGGTCGGCCATCTAGCTTCAAAAAACAAAACCAATATATAGTACGTCAAATCTTTGCTTATTACATGCGTAAAATCTACAAACAATATGCATTATTAAATCTTGCCCCTCGATCACGGACGCAATTCGCCACACTAGGACGAACTACGTCGGTACTAGGGCGAATTAGGGCACGAGAAAGGGCGGTGTGACAAGAGTGGCGGTGCTCCACTCCGCCGTATATATGTCTGTACACATGGGTGAACGAGGGCGGCGGTGCTCCGCCGTATACATAGAAACGCATGGACGAAATGCATATGAATACAAATGACGTATATATACGTGTCGACGCGGTGGCCGGTGTGCTGACGACGATGACGTGAGGCGGGCCGGCGTGCTGACGACGACGACGACGTGAGGCGGGCCGGGGCGGTGTCGGTGCGTGATGTTGTGATCCTATGTACCATGTGATCAACCATGTAGTCATTCATCATATGAGAAAATTCTATGTTAATAATATAAGTATAAGTCATTATGAAATGTAAGTATATGTGTCTTATTGCTCATATAACCATTACTATTTCCGAAATGATAAGAATTTATTTTCTTCTTCTACAGGCGATCTCTGATGCTATGATATAAAGTTTGAAGATAGTCTTCCCGGAAAAAAATATGTAATGCTCATATTACTTTAGCAACATTAATATATTATATCTGTATATTCAAAGTTCACAAATGAAGAAACATGTGATATTTTTGATAAACTAAAAAACGCTTAGTTTACAAACTGGGTATCAAAATTGAGTTCCTATTTGACCATTATATATCCTACAACAAATCCTTCAAAAAAAAAGACCCTACATGAATATATTTGGATAAAATTTCGTTAACAAACATTGATCTATGAAGATAGAAAAAATTCTTCTATTGAAACTGCATCTTGAAATAATGGCATATCATATAGTGATGAATATATGGCGGTTGATGGGCTGGATCATTAGCGGATGGTTCGTAGCGTTGTTTCCAAATAATATATAGCGTGTTTATTATACAAGCCATGGATTTACATCGATCTAATTAATTTCTAAAGTAATTTCATTGGTGATCCTAAATTATACTTGTCATTTAGAGTTCCAAATATTCAAAACTTGCCTTAAGATATGTTTTTATTTAAAATCATTTAGAGTTCCAAATATTCATTTTTAGTTTCTAGATTTTGTGATTCAAAATTTGGAATTTTCAATCGACCTCGACCGTTGACATGGCTTACACCAAAGTTGTAGTTTTCGACGTGATCTATAACTCGGCAGTGGAGGGCTCGGACGAATGTACAAAGAGATCGACGAATATATCACCTCGAAGCTCGGCAGTGTACGTACTGGAGGGCCTCGGGCCGGCGCGGTGGGGCAACGCGCGGTGGAGGGCCTCGGGCGCGGAGGAGGGCGCGGTGGAGAGCCACGGGCAAGCGCGGAGGAGGGGCACGGGCGCGCGCGGTGGAGGCCGCACGAGGAAGAAGACGGCGGCGCCGGTGTCACGGAAGGCGAACGGACGCGGCGCGAGGAAGAAGAGGGCGGCGGTGTTCGACGAGGAAGAAGACGAGCGGATCGATCTGCCAGGCGCTGGAGGTTATATAGCAGAGGAGAATTACTCCCGGTGCCAGCCACCAACCGGGAGTAAAAACCCTTTACTCCCGGTGCGTATTACCAACCGGGAGTAAAGGTACCTTTACTCCCGGTGCGTGTTACCAACCGGGAGTAAAGGTATACCTTTACTCCCGGTTGGTAACACGCACCGGGAGTAAAGGCTTTTTTTTGGCGGGCCACGAAACTGCAGCCCACCTTTACTCCCGGGTGGGCTTCCCACCCGGGAGTAAAGGTGGCCTGCAGTTTCGTTTCCCGCCTGTTTTAAGCAATAGGCTTGTTAAATACAATAGAAATGCAATAGTTTTTATTAAATACATAGTAAATTAAATAAAAGGCATAAAATTATTTTGTTAAAAATATGAATTTTATTTTTGTTTATTGCACATAGGAAAAATCGATAACCTAACTTTTTTTATTTTTTGTTAGAATTATAAAACATAATGTAACTAATATTTATTATTTCGTTAATGCAAAAATGTAGTGTTTAATTAAAATTATTAAAATTATTGGTTTTGGACAGGAAATTTGTTTTCACATCATTTTAACGTTAATATTTTAATATTTCATCACTCAGTATCCTAATTTACCTTTTTGAGAGAGAAATCCCACCAAATCAAACATTGATTTAATTTGAAACATGACATAATAAACATCTGAATTCACAATTATTACATAATATCTCAAACACACACTATATTAAATCACTATATCATCAAGTGGGCACAGCAGTGAACTTCTTCTTTACGTATGTCCCTTGGTTATGATCGCTTCGTAACCATGGAGTGTCCTCATCATTTACCAAGATGCTAGGGTCTTTGTTCACTTTGAAGGGCGGAATTCGGTCATCCTTTTCATATTCTTCTGACATGTCCGACTTGTCCTCAATTCCCACGATGACTCTTTTCCCTGAAAGAACTATGTGGCGCTTTGGCTCTTTGGTTGAGTCATTATCGTTTTTCCCTCTTTTTGGTTTGGTAGACATATCATTGACATAGAACACCTGATTCACATCCTTGGCAAGGACGAATGGTTCGTCTTTGTACCCAATATTACTAAGGTCTACTGTTGTCATTCCATACTCGTTGTCTACTGTTACCCCGCCTCCGGTCACCTTGACCCATTGGCACTTGAACAATGGGATCTTCAAAGTAGGTGCATATTCTAGTTCCCATATTTCATCTATGCGTCCATAATATGTCTGCTTATTCCCATTCGGGTCTGTGGCATCTATGCGGACACCACTGTTTTGGTTGGTACTCCTTTTATCTTGGGCTACTGTGTAGAATATGTTCCCATTTATCTCGTACCCTTTGTATGTGACGATATGCCATGATGGTTGCATAGCCAATAAATACAGTTGCTCATGGATGCTCTCATCACCTTGACATTTTTTTCGCAACCAACCGCCGAAAGTTTCCATGTGCTTATGCGTAATCCAAGCTTCAGTCTTCCCTGGAAACTCGGATCGTAAGAGATCCTTGTGTGTCTCAATATACGGATCTACCAAAGAGGAGTTCTGTAGAACTGTGTAGTGCGCTTTATTGAAATAATCATCATCCGTACCAATATATGTTTTCCTCCCTAGTGTCCCCTTTCCGCTTAGTCTCCCCTCATGTCTCGATTCAGGAACACCAATCGAGTCAAGGTCGGGAATAAAGTCAACACAGAACTCAATGACCTCTTCTGTTCCATAGCCCTTGGCGATGCTTCCTTCTGGGCGAGCACGGTTGTGAACATATTTCTTCAGGACTCCCATGAATCTCTCTAAGGGGAACATGTTGTGTAGGAACACAGGACCGAGAGTGAAAATCTCCTTGACTAGGTGAACTAGGAGGTGTGTCATAATATCAAAGAAGGAAGGAGGGAACACTAACTCAAAGCTGACGAGACATTGAACCACATCATTCTGTAGTTTAGCTAGATCAGTTGGATCAATTGCCTTCTGAGAAATTGCATTGAGGAATGCACATAGCTTTACGGTGGCTAGACGTACATTTGGAGGTAGAATTCCTCTTAATGCAACTGGAAGTAATTGCGTCATGAGAACGTGACAGTCATGGGACTTTAAGTTACAGAATTTCTTCTCTGGCACATTTATAATACCCTTTATATTCGAGGAGAATCCAGATGGTACCTTGATGTTGTTTAAGCATTCAAACATGATTTCCTTCTCCTCTTTGCTTAGAGTGTAGCTAGCAGGACGTAAGTAATGGCGTCCATCATCTGTCTTCTCTGGATGCAGGTTGTCTCTTTCTCTCAAACAACGCAGGTCCTGTCGTGCTTCAAATGTGTCCTTAGGCTTTCCATACACACCCATAAAGCCTAGCAGGTTCACACAAAGATTCTTCGTCAGGTGCATCACGTCGATCGAGCTACGGACCTCCAGGACTTGCCAATAGGGTAGGTCCCAAAATATGGACTTTTTCTTCCACATGGGTGCGTGACCGTTAGCGTCTTTCGGAATAGGTTGGCTTCCATGTCCTTTTCCAAAGACGACTTTCACATCATTGACCATATCGAGTACATCCTCACCGGTTCGGTTGCGAGGCTTGGTCAGGTGGTCTGCTTTCCCTTTAAAATGCTTACCTTTCTTTCTTACGGGGTGATTTGCAGGAAGAAATCGACGATGGCCAAGGTACACGACCTTTCGACATTTTTTCAAGAATACACCTCTAATATCACCGAAGCAGTGTGTGCATGCATTATATCCCTTGTTTGACTGTCCTGAAAGATTACTTAGAGCAGGCCAATCATTGATTGTTACGAACAACAATGCTCGCAGATCAAAGTGTTCCTGTTTGTACTCATCCCACACACGTACACCTTCTTTATTCCACAAAATGAGAAGTTCATCAATAAGTGGTCTCAGGTACACATCGATGTCATTGCCAGGTTGCTTCGGGCCTTGGATGAGCACAGGCATCATAATGAACTTCCGCTTCATGCATAACCAAGGAGGAATGTTGTAGATACTTAGAGTAACAGGCCAAGTGCTATGACTACTGTTCTGCTCTCCAAAAGGATTGATACCATCTGTACTTAAAGCAAACCTTAAGTTTCTTGCGTCATTTGCAAACTCCGGGAATTCTCTGTCGATTGCTCTCCACTGGGACCCATCAGCAGGGTGTCTCAACATATTGTCTACCTTACGGTCTTCTTTGTGCCATCGTAACAATTTTGCATGTTCTTTGTTTCTGAACAGACGTTTCAAGCGTGGTATTATAGGAGCATACCACATAACCTTGGCAGGGATTTTCTTACGTGGACGTTCGCCCTCAACATCACCAGGGTCATCTCGCCTGATCTTATACCGCGACGCATGGCATACCGGGCATGCATCCAATTTCTCGTACTCTTTGCCACGGTATAGGATGCAGTCATTAGGACATGCATGTATCTTCTCTATTTCTAGCCCCATAGGACAGACAACTTGTTTTGCTTCGTAGGTAGTGGCGGGCAATTCATTGTACTTCGGAAGCATCTTCTTTTGGATTTTTAGTAACTCTCCAAATCCCTTGTCAGATACACCATTCTTTGCCTTCCATTGCAGCAATTCTAGTGTGGTTCCCAACTTTTTCTGCCCTGCATCACAAGTTGGGTACAACAATTTCTTGTGATCTTCTAGCATCCGCTCGAACTTGATCTTCTCCTTTTCACTTTCACATTCTCTTTGTGCATCACGAATGACCTGACAAAGATCATCAGCCGGCTCATCTTCTGCGGCTACCTCTTCTTCAGCTTCTCCCATTGCAGTATCATTGAAGCACGCACCATCAGGAATAATATCATTGTCGTCCCATTGTTCTTCTTCATCTTCTTCCATTACAACACCGGTTTCTCCGTGCTTTGTCCAACAAATATAGTTTGGCATGAAACCCGACTTGAACAAGTGTGAATGAAGAGTCCTTGAGCAAGGATATTCCACCGTATTCTTACATATGGCACATGGGCAGCACATGAAACCGTCGCGTTTGTTTGTCTCGGCCGCACGTAATAAAGAATGCACGCCGTCAATGAACTCTTGTGAGCGGCGATCAGCATTATACATCCAATGACGGCTCATCTGCATTACATGACATAAATATCATATTAAAACCTAGATCATAATTAATTATTTATACAACATGCGTGCCACCACAAAAGATACAAATTTATGAAAGCATCGCTACAATGTAGACAATCCCAACTACCACTAAAAGAACTAAAGCTAAAATACATTTCAGGAGCACAAGGATTTCGCGACCAATCTCAACTAAAACAGACAGATCCCCCGATTGTGCAACATCTTTGGGCTTCTTCGGCTGGATCACTGCCTCATTAGCCGCCGTATCTGCCTGTTGTGCAAGATATTTTTGCACGAGTTCAACATACTCTTCCTCCCAGTAGAAGCCTGAACATCGTCCACTGCCATCCCACTGAAATTAAAACAAAAAATTAGAACTTTAATCACAACCATCATGAAAATAGGTATAAACTAACCATAATCATTAAATACGATAAAATAACTCACATTGCGATCCGGACACTTGTAGAAGATACGATCCTTGTTGGGACCCTCCTTCTTCACTCGGTACTCCATCACAATCTTCGTCTCATCACGACACTTGCCGCATGGAATGAGAGGAAGGCCCGGCCTAAGTCGCTTTGGAAACCCATGAGAGGCCGATGACCCGGAAGCAGTTGCCATCTACTCTCTATACTCATTTTTTAATACACTATAAATTTCTTCTTTTATAAACAAATAAAATTAACAAACTATAAAATTATCTAGATCTCTAAACAATGATATTTTTAATGGTCATTGTGTTCTCGTCTTTTACTGCGGCAGGTAAGTAATTCATATGATATTTCCGCAAATTAACAGAAGAATGGGAATGTACACACATAACAGACTACTACGACGATATCGGGACGTGTGAATAAATAACCATCCGTACTAGTTGACCTTGCTTACGTGATCATCTCGGCGAGCATTTCTCCACCGGACAGCACCGTACTTGGTCAAGGAAGAGCTCCGATTCTATGAGGAAGGGAACACGGTCTCCCACGACCGTTGTCGCTCTCCCTCGTAGAATCAAAGCTCCTCCTTGATGTCCGTTACCGCTCGACAGAGAACATGCTTGCCGAGCTGAACACGGTCCGCAAGTTCAACTAGTACGGATTTTCTATAATTTTCTAACTATTTTCTAAGTTTTTATTTATATATACTACGTTTAGGTACGGTGATTGACAGACTACTACGACGATATCGGGACATGTGAATAAATAACCATCCGTACTAGTTGACCTTGCTTACGTGATCAGCTCGGCGAGGATTTCTCCACCGGACGGCACCGTACTTGGTCAAGGAAGAGCTCCGATTCTACGAGGAAGGGAACACGGTCTTCCACGACCGTTATCGCTCTCCCTCGTAGAATCAAAGCTCCTCCTTGACGTCCGTTACCGCTCGGCAGAGAACATCCTCGCCGACCTGAACACGGTCCGCAAGTTCAACTAGTAAGGATTTGCTATAATTTTCTAACTATTTTCTAACTTTATATTTATATATACTTTAACCTTCTTTCATGTAAATATGCAAGCTTAAAGTGATTTTGAGCTCAAATTGCTTACAAATGAAAAAAAACCACAATAAAGAACCATAAATATATATAGTGAATAAAATGGCATAAGAAAATGGTAAAAAATGAGAGTATGAGATTGGTAACCTTTACAACTGAAGAATCGACGGAGGAATCGAAGAATGGATGGAGGAACAATGGAGGGAGGGAGGAAGCAAGAACACTACTGCAGTGAGCTTCAAAATGTGCTGAGCTCGGGCTCGGGGAGGAAGGAGGAGACGGCCGATTTATAAAGGAAGAACATTTAGTCCCGGTTGATAGATCCAACCGGGACTAAAGGTAACTTTCCAACCCCGGGCGCAGCCACGGCCCGGGAGTAGACCTTTACTCCCGGTTGGAGCCACCAACCGGGAGTAAAAGTATACCTTTAGTCCCGGTTGGTGGCTCCAACCGGGACTAAAGGTCCCTGCCACCTCTGTCTGGCGCAGTAGCCGTTGGGCAGGGACCTTTAGTCCCGGTTGGAGCCATCAACCGGGACTAAAGGTATTTCTAGTCCCGGGGGCAAAAAATTCCGGGACTAGAGCCCATTTTGGCCGAAGATCAAAGGTCTGTTCTCTACTAGTGCCCGTGACCGTGCCGTGCCGGCCCGGGCCGGCACGATGCCCAGATATAGGTGTATTACTCCATGCCGTATTAGCTTTTAAGTCAAATATTTATATTTTTGGCCATCAACTTTTTAAAAAAAAATCATGACATAAGTTTTTGGTTTTAGATTTACTATGACATGCTGTGAAACTATTAATTTTTTTTAAAGAAATAATCAAAGCTAGTAATATTTGGTTTAGGACAAAGTTAATGTAACATATGAAAAAGATCAGAAATAGTTTACTACCACTCGACTCGCGGTCACAAGTACTAGTAATAGGAACATTATTACGAAGCTATCTGTTATTATGAAAAAATAACATTAATTGGCGTCGCCACATGGTGGTGCACTGCTGGCGCCATGATAGAAAAATTATGTAGCATTAGGTGACCTATTTTGACCGTGTTAATAATAAGCTCGAGGTTATGGCGATTTTTACTAACCGAGTGTTCGGTTGGCATTAAATTGTTACTGTAGCAAATAGAATGCTGAAATTTGGTGAGAGAAAACCACTGCTCCGGCTATGAAAAAATACCAGCCAGCCAGCCAGCCGAAGCTGACCAACCGAACACGCTCTACAAAGTTAGGACTTGTTGCGCATGTATGGTTTTTTCTTAAGTGCCCCTTTGAAGAAGAGGAGCTATAAATTGTAGTTCCTCCTCCAGACCTAAAAAAAAAAGTTCGGCTCCTCTGCTACTCACAGAAAAAGATGTTTGGTCCGATTCCACCATAGAAACCGCTGCCGGAGCCATAGTCGAAGCCTACTTATGTGCACCACCATAAATTCATTTTTAGTTTAGCCCCTGAATAACTGGCCAGCTAGTGCTAATTAATAGCACTAGTACTGCAAAAGTAATGCACAGAAAAGGAAATAAATATGAAATTTAAAAGGCACCAGTCTGCTTGAGTTTTGTTCGATGTATTTCATATATGCATGGAAGCATCTATGAGTTTCATTTACACTGCGTAAGGGCAGCCATCAGTGAGGTACTATTCATACTCATAGTACAACCATGTTACTGTTATGTGGTCACGGTTCACATCTTATTGCACAGTATAGCTGGATTGTCGGCGTCGTAGCATACCACACCTCACTGTGCAATGATGCAATTTATTATAAATGGTCCAGCCAGTGGTAGCAGCCAACAAAAAAGGATTCTCTGGAATGATTAATAATGTCTATATGCTTATCTGCATGCTAATAGCACATGCAAGTAGATCAGCTGCTTCAAGCAACCTTAGGCCCGGTTGGTAGGGCTTCTCCATCAGCTTCAGGAGCCGTTTTCTGCCGAGCGGAGTAAAGTGAAATGACTTCACTAATAAAGTCTCTAAAAACATGCTCTTACAGGAGTTTGAGGTGCGATAAAGCCAAAAATAGTGGCTTCTCCCGACTCCTTCTCCAGGCCCGTGCGCCATTATCCTTGGGATTTGATGAAATTACGCGATCTGCCACTAGGAAAAATGTTCGCGGGTCTATTTCTCTTCCCTCAGTAAGTTCTCGCGAGTTCTTTTGGGTCTTCCCTCGATACTTTTGTTCTTCTTCCCTCCGTAGTCTGCTAATACTTTATGTTATTTTTTAATTTTTATTCTTTTATAATTTATAATTTACAATTTATAAATTTTAATTTTTAATTTTGAAATTTTAGTTTTGAAATTTTAATTTTTGAATTCAAATCTACTCGGATGGAAAAAACATATAGATATTACTATACATGTACGTATATAGGGGTATCATGGACAATTGGCCTCTCTCAGCCATGCATGACAGACAGGTAAAGTCGTTTTGCCAAACGGTTTACCAAAACAGGTTGAGCTCCACCAATGAAACCGTTCGTGGAGCTGAAGCAAAAAAAATTAGCTTCACTACTGAAGTGAAGCCCTATCAAACGGGGCCTTAAACTTGTACATTTGCACAAATATGTAATTCTGGTAGCTAGGATATACTCACTCCGTCTACAAAAAAAATGCAAATATGAAATTTGTGCCTGTCAAATTAGTTTAAGTCTAATCAAGTTTGTAACGAATATTATTAACATTTGTGCCTCTAAGAAAGTTTACTATAAAATATGTTCCATAATTAATGTAATGGTGCTTATTTATTAGTACTCCCTATGTCCGCAAAATGATGCAATTATGGGAACTGTGCCACTCAAATTAGTCTAAGTTTGACCAAATTTATAGCAAATAATATTAATATTTATGTCTTCAAATAAATTTATTATAAAAATATATTCTATAACTAATCTAATGATATTTATTTTGTATCATGAATGTAAGTATTTTTTTATATAGATTTAGTCAAAATTCAAATTGCTTGACTTCTAAAAAAACAAGAATTGTATTGTTTTGTGGACGGAGTGAGTACTGTTTTATATAACTATAGTCGAAGTTGACATTGTTTGACTTATCATAAAGCGAGAATTGTTATGTCATGGACGGAGGGAGTACATGAGTATATTTGATGTACTTCGTTCACATGCATGACACACTTGAGGAACAATTGCGGATCGGATAGACTCGGATCTAGCTAATCACGGGTACGTCCTGCTGCTGTTGCCTTTTTGCCGAATTGCAGTGCAGCACTACTCCAGCACCCATTAATTCTTCTTCAACTGCAAGGTCACTGATCACTCAGGTCACATGCTGAGCGTCACACACACAAGTTTGCAAGAGCAATGCAAGGAAGCTTAGGCCATCCCATCCAAAAACCAAAAATTTTCAAGATTCTCCGTCACATCAAATCTTGCGGCACATGTATGGAGCATTAAATATAGGTAAAAAGAATAACTAATTACACAGTTTGCCTGTAATTGGCGAGACGAATCTTTTAAGCCTAAATAATCCATAATTGAACAATTTTTGCCAAATACAAACGAAAGTGCTACAGTAACCAAAAGCCAAAAATTTTCGTAACTAAACGCGCCCTTACAAGGACGGGAGGGGAGAGAGAGGCAGCTCGTGGAAAGTGGAATGCACATAGTGAGATGCATGCAGTCTATGCAGTCAGATGTAGCCATTGCAATGGCTATGCAAGTTATGCATGCACCCTTTCCTGTACCTCTCCAGCTTGCTTCCATCCTTGGCCGATGGCCCTAGCAGGCCGGTAGCTGATCGAGGCGCAGGGCTGTTGGGGCCAGCAGGCAGCAGCACAGGGTAGGGCAGAGAGTGCTGCCAGTGCCCCCATGCGATGCCAATCGAAAGCAAAGGTATAAAGGCAGCCTCCCAGGTCCATAAATGGGCCACAGTGGCGTTGCATGCATTCGACCCTGCACAGCCGCTGAATATTCCCTGCCACGGAGCATTAACAGCCAGAGAGTGGACAAGCTGCATCCACCGGCCGGCCGGCCCCCAGTACGACTACCACCGCTGCCTGCCTGCCTGTATGTGTGTGTGGTGCACCCCATTCTGCAGGGATGCATTGCATTGCACAGACCACACAGCATCGATCGGCATCCAGGGCCAGCCGGGCAGCCGGCCCAGGCAAGCACTGCATACAGCTGCAGGCTGCAGCAACCAGCAAGCGTGTCCAATGGGACTATCCAAAGCACCAGCCACGCCAGAGTACAGAGGCGCAGCGCTACTACACAAGGCCACAGGGGGAAAATGTCAAACAGTGGTACATGCCTTGAATGCCCCTGACCATCTAGAAAGCAGCATGCAGCAAGAGCTGCCATGGCATGGATGCATGTGTTTGATTTGTGCAAAGCCGGATCCCCCGTCTCATCTCGCTCATCTTATCTTGTTTCTTTCTTCAGTGTGGTACCGCGCCGGCCGGCAGCGGCAGGGCTAGATTTCACTATATTCCTTCTGCTGTGACTGTGAGGGTTTAGAAGGGGAATATCTGTCTCTAATGCCAGTTATTGATCGAGGTGGCGCATTAAACACATCCGCCTACATATGAGGCTGCATCCGGGATGTATATACTCCTACACAGGAGTAGTACAATACATTGAGTGAAGCCGTACGTGGGGACGGAGAATTTGGCATGTAGCAGCATCACTACTCTTTTCTTGTTAATTTGAAAACCCAACACCTGGGAGCTGCAGCTGCTAGGTGAACTACTTGCTGGTGTGCCATGTACGTACATTCAGTAATAATATAATATAGTTATTATACACAAATATATTAATGCTATCTTGGATTCCAAATATATAGGTGTGCACAAGGATTAATATCAGCAGATAGGTGAAGTGTCCATGCTACTTCCATGCATGTTTATATTCTCATGCGTAGTGGAGTACTATACGTATATATTGTGTAACTTCCAGTTTTTCCTTTACAGTGAAAAATTAAGAAAGGACCAAGGTTGGAACAAACGAGCGTTAAAGTTGTATTGGCAGCTAGCATAGATTGCTGGCTTATTATATTTGGAGAATATACTGGAATGTTAAAACAACGTATATAGGCAATCGGAGGTAGAAAACGACATAGTGTTAATTCCCGATATATACTGCTACCTGCTATGAAGGAGGAGCACAAACAGACATACTCCCTCCATCCCAAAACTTGATGTTTTAGGATTCAAAATTTGTCCCAAAAAACTTAATGTCTTAGCTCTTGGGGTGTGAATGTGGTCTGCATGTCTCCATTCATTCCTTTTAATTAGCGGTTTATTTCTTAATTAACATAGAACACCTTCAATGAATAGGCGGGGTACATGAGTGGTTTTTCAATTGAGCACTGATCTATCCTAAAAATCCTAAAACATTATTTTTTTTGGGTCGGAGGGAGTAATAATTAGACACCCAAAAGGCACTAAATTATAAGAGGAAGCAAACATAGATGCACTTTTGAGTTCCAGCTAAACAACAATATATAGTGGACAAGAGTAGAAGTGTGGTAGAGAAATGTAGTAGAATACAAGAAGCAAGGGTGAAAACTGAAAACAGAGAGATTACATGCATACATGACAAAGTGTAACCGATGAATTCCAGGCTTAAGACTTTAGACCTTCCTCAACTGCTTACATATCATATATACTAACATGCATACATGGTGCTCAAGAAGACTGTTGGGATCGATGCCTAACATCACAGAACGAGCTCCACGCCAAGAATGCGTCACTTACAGCTTCTTAATTAATAGTTTAATACCAGAGAAAAGGGCCAGGAAATTTGAAACAAAAACAAGAGAGGAAGGAAATACAAGACAATGTTCCAGGATCGGAGTACTAATAGTAAAGCTAAGAACAATCTAATTAAGATACCTAGCAAGAGACATGTATATATCTCGGACCATGACGCCTCAATTCCCCACGCGCTCACACCTCTCCACACACCTCTGCCTCCATGCTCCGCCCGCGCGCACAGCTCGCAGCAAAGCATGCAGCAGCCAGCAGCATAGTGGTGCGAGAGCTCAATGCGAGCTGCTCGCCGGCGGCCGGCCTCGCCTATCTGTGAGGCTTGTTCGCTCCGGCTGCTCTCTTGGATCCCCAAATACTGGCCAGGTTGCAACTGGAGCAGCAGCGGTAGAACAGGCGACGGCGCTCAGCTCCATTGGGACAGGGAGGAGAGCAAGAAGAAGCATTTTCTTGAGTAGCTGACTGTGTGAGGGTGAGGAGTAGAAGAAGATAATAGAGAAAGGGCTTGGTGTTTTTATACTACGTACACACAAGGAGAGAGAGTGAGATGTTCTACAGGTAGCTAAGGCAAGCCTGACAAAGTCTACACCATTCGGAGCAGGAGCAAATTCAAAGTTCATTCATTCTAGTGTGGCGTTGAACATTGTTACTATTAGGCAAGTCTTAGTGAGAGTTCATAAGAGTTTTATTTGCATTTAATAGCCTGTCACGTATACATTTTTATGACATAACAATGTTTTAATGAAGAAAAAAAAGAAATGAGTTTCACGAGGATGAAACTCTATTGGCACGATTACCAACTCTCTTTGAGTTTTATGTTAGATTTAATGTGTGTATGACCCATATTTTATTTAATAATTAAATCAAATAAAGGCCATATTAGATGCTAGGGGCAATAAAATAATGGATTGAATGTAGTTGATGGCTGAACTTGTAATGGTCATATTTATGACTGCGGTTACTAGTAACTTCCATGGTTATGGTTGTAGTTACTAGTAGCCCCTAAGTTTATGAAGGAGACCATGATGCCTAAGAGGGGAGGTTGAATTAGACAACTTAAAAATATAACTCTAAACTATGGCCTATTTTTATATCCTTAGTAAAACCTATGCAAAAGATAAACTATCTAAATGTGTAACTACAGTTTTGCTAGTGTGTTGCTATCTCTACCGCAAAAAGGAGTAATACAAACAATGTAAATGCGGAAGCTAAAGGGCAAGGTAGAGATATGCAAACTCCCGTCGACGACTCTGATATTTTTACCGAGGTATCTAGAAGCGTGCAAGCTTTCTCCTAGTCCTCGTTGGAGCCCCTCACAAAGGCCAAGCTCCCGGTCAGGTAACTCCGTGGATAGCCCCGGGCCTTCCGCACGTGCAAGTGGGTCTCCGATGTGCCTCTCCTGGACCGCTCCCCGCTGTCTTCACTATCAAGCTTCCAGCCGAACCGCTGCGGGCCTTGTTCCCTTCGGTACACGATGGCGGCCACACCATAAATGCGGTTGGTGTGATCTCGCAAGACTACAAGCCCCTCCGGTGTACAACAATGGTGCGCGCAAGCACCAAGTAGTAAGAGGTTTGCAAACCTCACTAAACACTAGGCCTAAACCTAGAGCAAGCGCATAAGCGGTGGTCTAATCAACCTAAGCACTTCGCAAAGCACCTACGCTAATCACCTAATAAATTACTAAGCACTATACAGGTGGAGATCACTAAAATGGTGTATCAACACCCTTGGTATGTTTTCTCAGCTCCACACATGTCAAATGGCCGGTTGAGGGTCTATTTATAAGCCCCACTGAGAAAGTAGCCGTTGGGGATAAAATCTCGCTTTTCTGCTACTGACCGGACGCTGCTTTCGTCCTGACTGGACGCGTTCGGTCGTCCCGACCGTTAGAGCGCGATCAACTGATCGGACGCTGATGGCGTCCGGTCACATTCCACCGGACGCGTTCGGTCACAACTTCACTGCTCTGGAACCTCTCTGGAGTCGATCGGACGCTGTATTTCGTGCATCCGGTCGTCCACTGTGCTGTGTCCGGTCACGCTAAAAATATTGCCGTGATGATGAATAGTGACACCGGTGCGTCTAGTCACTGCTTCGCTCAACGTCCGGTCACTGCTGCTCAGCGTTCGGTCACTGCTGCTCAGCGTCCGGTCATAGCTGTCGACACCTGGTGTTGCCGAGAACCGGTGCATCCGATCACTCATAGAGCTGCGTCCGGTCACCTCTGTCAGGCTCGTTTCTTCGCGATCTTGCGTCCGGCTTGGTTCCAATCTTCATGCTTGGACTTTGCTTGACCTTGTATGTCTTCTATGCATCTTCACATGTCTTTCTTAAGGTGTTGATCATCGGATCATCACGTCGCCTTCGTCCAAGTCACGTCTTGCATCCTATTGAACTACAAAACAATCTCTTACAAATTCATTAGTTCGATTTGGTTGTGTTGGTCATTAAACACCAAAATCCAAAGTAAATGAGCCTAGGGTCTATTTTCCTTACAATCTCCCCATTTTTGGTGATTGATGACAACACGACCAAAACAAGCAAATAATAAAAATTTTGAAATTTAAAACTATTTACTTGCTAGGATGCAATGCAAAGAGCAAGGTTATATGATGGTAAAAGATACCAATTGTAAGACTAAAAGATACCAATTTAAGATACCAATTGTCGGGTACCACGAGAAGGGGTCCTCTAAGCAACAATCGAAAAAATCGCTTAGACCCCGTCAAAATCAGAGCCAAGAGACAACTTGATGAGTACAGGCCCGATCTTCCGAGAGGTAGCCGGTAAGTTCGATTTGTGGAGATCTCGACGTTGGCGATCCGGCTTCAAATCAGACACGATTCGAACCCTGCAACCGTTACACCACCGCTCCGTTGGTTATCAACCAAGCACAACTTGATTGACCTCGCCAAGAAGGCTTTTCCTGCAAGCGAATCGAAGAGCACAAGCAAGAAGGTAAAACACGCAATCTGAAATTGCAAATATGAATGACGCGAATATCAATAGTGGGTTCAAGAACTCGGTTCTAAAGGACTAATCGACACAGTGGAGGAGATCAAGAACGGGGGCCCTGGATCACTGTAAAAGGATTTGTCACCACAGTTACAATGAACGATTCAGTTTCTCGATGGAAAACTAAACTCTAAACAAAACCCAATTGTGTAGCAGCGGCGGCGGCTGTGTTTATAGTCTAAGACTCGACCTAGGGTTGGGGACGGCCAGGGGTTGGGCGCCCACAACTTGGGCTTAAGGCCCGACACGATACATGGCCAAGTTGGCCCAAATAGGTGATGCAGCACCTTGTCGTGGTCACACAGAATGATCCACGGACCTTCTGGAGCTGGGACCAGATCCAAAACGACGGCGTCGTCGTCCCCTTTCCAACGCTTCCAAGAACGGCCCGTTTCGACGTCGTATGAGGAAGTTATGACCGAAACAGTGACGACATGTCTGCTGAATCCGAGGGTGACGTGGCAGCTGAGTTGGGAACGAATTGCAACTTGGGGAAGACCATGGCATCGGTGTATCCAGCGTGGCGATGTCCTCATCATCCTCCCCTTCTCGAATTGGAGTCGTCCTCGACTCCATCTTGGCGATGTCCTCATCACAACTATTGGCTAAACCCCGGCCATGTTCGAGACCACCTACTCTCCGCCTCCCTAGAGGCCTCGCACGAGAGGCCTCGCACGGCCTACCAAATCTCCGCCTCACTTGGGGCCTCGCACGAGAGGCCTCGGACGATCTACCGATTTTCCGCCTCGCTTGAGGCCTCGCACGAAGGGCCTCGGCCGGGGAACCGATTCTCCGTCCCGCCCGAGGCCCCGCGCGTACAGCCTCGGACGAGACGCCGATTCTCCGCCTCGCTCAAGGCTAGCTCGGCAAAACAACCCCGTCGCCTCCGCCTTGACCAACTTCTCGAACAAGATGTCACGTCCGACCGGCGCGTTCAACCGCTCCCGCGATATCAGCCAAACGACGGATCGACACAGCGGAGTGGCCGATGAGACGCCAGTCACATCGAAGCCATGCCATCCAGGACAGGACAGGGCAGGGGTTACCGACCGCTGTGCTCGGTGCTATGCCCACGACCGGCGCCCATACTGTGCTATGCTACCTAACCCCTGCTCCAGGAACAACGCGGCATGCAGAGTCAAGTCCGGGTTACTATAGCCTCGGAATCAGTGTACAGGACCAACTGCTCCCTCCACGCCTCGGCAATCTACTTCAGGGTCTTAGCAACCTCGGGATTCGCGCCCGCCGAGCCCCCCCATGACGGCTCGGCCTTGGCACCAACTGAGCCTCGACTCTTCACGTGGTCAACGCACAGCAACCAACACGTCGCTTGCCAGGCCCTGCGTCAAGCTATCACTGGAGCTCCCACGTCGCACAGGATCGGATGTGACCAGTGCGTTGCTCCAGCACTTCAAGGGCAGGACCACTCCATCAACCATGCCGCCACAGTAACAGGCTATAGGGCTCGGACATGCCACCTCTGTTCACACGACGCCGCATAGCTAACACATGTATCACCCCTATCCCCCCTTCAACTATAAAAGGGAGGGATCGGGGCCATTTCTAGAGGGCCCCGAGCGCACGAGATAGACGAACACGTATAGGAGGACATACTTACTCTCACTGTGGTAGAACCTCCTAAGTTATAGGGCCCACATGCACCTGTCACTGTTCAACGACCTTTGACATTTATGCATATGTTTCAAATAACTTAAAAAGACTGTCGGGTGTCCCCGACCTACATATACCAACCTACCCTTAGGTCCTCTAAAATAAGAACGGGTCCGCGCCACCCGAGAATATAGTACTCCACCATTCCAGCCCATGGCCACGTGGGTACACGCTATTCCCGCCATCTCTCCACTCCCAGCGCGCGAGTAGCCATTCTCGTAATAGAATTGCCAAGTTCAGGCTTACCGGAGTATATGGTTAGTACTACAAATTCTCACCTCATGCAATTCAACAACGGACGTGCCTTAATGGACACAGGCGGAAAGAACCTACTCACAAGGCCTCCATGTCTTGTGGCTCACACACACCGAGTTCGCCCGGTCTAGATTTATTACTCCACATTCCCATATCACATGCTATCATAATTAACCAATGTTCCATTTAAAACTTGCAGGTGGCAGGTAGTCACCCGACTTTCATCGTTCTACGCATAGCTAAGCAAAACTAGGCATATATGAGTTTAAAACTGGTAATATGGTAAATATGGAATAACAAGGGTGGTAATGCACCAATTAGGCTTTTACGTAACTCCTAATCACTTAATGCAGTAACGGAAAGCAAAAGCGAAATCAATTTATAAAACACAAGGTAGGGTTGTATGCATCCGGGGCTTGCCTTCGTTGACGGAAAAGTCCGATTCCTGCGACGTCACACAAGTATTCGATCCGACCTTAATAGACGGATTAACCTCCTCAACAGCTTGATTAACTACCATGTGTTCACCTTCGTTCACTACACGTAATAATAATGCCATGTTTAACATGATGCGGTATACGAAACATGATGCTTGATGATGGATGCAAAATTAATAATTTGAATACAACTTTCCTTCGCGGTACAGTTGCAAGTCAAACAGATTAAATCTTTTTCGTAACACATACATCAATTGCCAAGGATCATTATCAACTAATGACCTAAGGTCATCACTCAATCCAAAATTTCAAACAAAACCTAAATCATCAAAGGTTACTATTTGCTTTTATGAATTAATTATTTAATTCAAAATTATTAAATAAATCAACTTATTCTAATTGAACTCAAAATTTTAGTACATGTTTATTACATGATAAGTAAGTGGCAAAACAAATTTCATAATTTTTGGACAATTAAATAAGCCTAGAAAAATCATGGAAATCCATTTATTAATAAATTGAGCAATTTTTATCATATTCAAAAAGTACTGAAAAACATTATTTCATATTTTTATTAAATACTTTACATCACAGAGAAGTCACACAAAAATTTTCATAATTTTTGGAGTTCTAAATAAATCTACACAAAAATAACAAAAACAAACACTATTCATTTATTTCAGAAAATAGAAAAATCCATTTTGAACTACACAGTCACTGACATGGTGACCCCACCTGTCATCCCCTTCCTCCCGCTTTGACTACGGCGATGATGGCGCTGACCGGCGATATCTCGACGACGGCGAGATCAACGGCGACGGCGAAGGCACTAACATGATCACTACATCACGGCGCACCGATTTGTGGCACAAACGCGACCAATTACTGCCTGGACCGAGCACTACGCCGGCCATGGCGGCTGCGGTGGCACGGTGACACAACGCCGGTGAAACAAAGCCAAAAACGGGGAAACAGAGGGCATGGGAAGGTCTAGTAGCTCACCACGAACACGTTGGAGCAAAGAACGAGATCGGATAAGCTACGATGACACGGGTCGACGTTGACAGCGGTCACGGCGGAGCGATCTTCGACGACGGCGATGCTCCGGTAGCTGTGGTGGTCAAAATGAGAAATCAATGGGTCACAAAGCACTACATCATTGCGGCGAAGCCGAAGCAAGACTCGGCAAGGGCAGAGACTCACCGTAGCGCGCTGGCCATGGCGACGTGGGCTCGACGGCGGGGCTGCCGGCCATGGAGAAGAAATACGACGAGTGGCGGTTCCTAGCGAAATTAAGCTGAATTGATGGGTTGGCTGAGCATGTAAGGAAAAGGCGGAGCTAATGGATGCTTTGCTGCAACAGCAGAGGCACTGGTTCGACGATGAGGGCTCACCGGAGATGATCGGCAACGTCGGGAAAAACAGAGGGCGAAGGAAGAACAACGACGACGGCGTCGGAGCTTTATAGGGCGGCCAAGGAAGCAAGGAGAAGCCACGGCGACGCCTTTCCCGTGCCAGCGCAAAGCCAAGGCCGCCACGCGCGCGCCTGGAACGCCGAAGACGGTCGCCGACCATGTAGCTTCGGCGGTGAACACTGTTCACAATATTTACAAGTTTGCCATTCGCCAAAATTCACAAATTACTCTCAAATTTTCATAACAACTCAAAAATCTCCAAAAACAAAAGTTGTTCAAAATCAAAAGTTCTACAACTTTGCTTTTATAACCATCTCCTAATTCGGTCTAGATTTTGAAATGATCTTTTAAATTCAAATAGGGAATATTTAACGAATTACGCCTTTTTGAATTACTCCAAATTTTTCTAAACAACTTGAAAAACTCCAAAAATAAACTTTGTATAACTTGTTAAGCTCTACACTTTTACTTTTGGGCCCAACCCCAAAATATGCTTAGATTTTGAAATGGATTTTCAGGGTAGGGTTTAAATACTGAAAAGCGGGGTTTTCTCGAAAAATTCAAAACCCAAACAAACTTTGAACTTAATTCAAACAATACAATTCAACACTCATTACACAAATGTAAACTCGTTTTAGTGAATGCATATCAAAGTTTTCACCAAATGCCAAATGCTTTGCAATGCATATGATGACTTGTCAGATTTTAATATTTAAACACCCGAGGTGTTACAATCCTTCCCCCTAAAAGAAATCTCGCCCCGAGATTCAAAGCCATAGAGTAAGTAATGGAAAAGGAAATGTGTCAGTCCAAAAACATCCAAAACTTGCCTATAAAACAGCTGAGGTTCCTTTACAAAACACAACTTGTAGCAACCGAGCACAACTAATACTACTCGATTCTATATTGACGCTAGAAACTCTGAAAACTTTTCTAACAAGTAATCTTCTGATTCCCAAGTAGCTTCCTCTTCTGAATGTTGATTCCATTGTATTTTATAGAACTTGATTGTTCATCTTCGAGTAACACGATCTTTCTGATCTAACACTCGGATAGGATATTCGGAATAAGTTAAATCCGGTTCTAGTTCCACTCCTTCAACTTCAACATTCTGTTTAGGCACTCGGAGACACTTCTTCAATTGAGAAACATGGAACACATCATGCACAACTGCGAGATGTTCAGGTAACTTCAAGCGATATGCCACTTTTCCATATCTCTCCAAAATTTGATATGGTCCAATATATCGAGGTGCCAACTTTCCTTTAACACCAAAACGGGTAACTCCCTTTATTGGTGATACTTTCAGATATACAAAATCTCCTTTGTTAAATACCAATGGCCTCCGTCTTCTATCCGCATAACTCTTTTGGCGGGACTGAGCTATCTTCAAATTATTCTGTATTTGCCTAACCTTGTCTTCTGTTTCTTTCACAAGGTCAACTCCAAAGAATCTTCTTTCTCTAGGCTCAGACCAACTCAATGATGTTCTGCATCTACGACCATAGAGTGCTTCAAATGGAGCCATTCTAATGCTTTCCTGATAACTATTGTTGTATGAGAACTCGGCCAAAGGTAAGCATTCATCCCACTTAGTGGAATAGTTAAGGACACAACACCTTAACATATCTTCAAGTACTTGATTAACTCTTTCAGTCTGTCCATCAGTCTGTGGATGATAAGCTGTACTATACAGAAGTTTAGTACCCAATGAAGAATGCAATTGTTTCCAAAAATTGGAGACAAACTGTGTACCCCTATCTGACACTATGGTCTTTGGTACACCATGCAAACTCATGATTTTTGCTAAGTACATTTTGGCATATTGGATCGTAGGATATATTGTCTTGACCGGAAGAAAATGTGCTGACTTAGTGAGTCGATCTACAATAACCCATACTGAGTCAAATCCCTTTGATGTCTTGGGTAGACCAACAATAAAATCCATACTTATGTCCTCCCACTTCCAAGATGGAATAGGTAATGGTTGTAATTCACCAGCAGACCTCAAATGTATGCTTTCACCTTTTGACAAGTATCACACTTTGCTATAAATCTAGCAATCTCTATTTTCATTTTAGTCCACCAGAATCTTTGCTTCAAGTCATGGTACATCTTGTTACTTCTCGGATGGATAGATAACCTAGTAGCATGTGCCTCATCTAGAATTGACTGCCGCAACTCAGGAACTTTTGGTACCACCAAGCGATCCTTGAACCACAACACATCTTCATCATCTATGCTAAAGCATTCTACTTTCCCATTCTTGACTCTTTTCTTGATATGGGCTATACCCTTGTTTTCCTTCTGAGCAGTAATAACTTGATCTCAAATAGTGGCTTCTACAATCATGTTGGTCAAACTTCCTTGTTGAATTACTTCTATATTCAACTTTTCCATTTCTTGACATAAAGTCAAACCCATTGTTTTCACTGCCAGACAATTACAATAACTTTTGCGACTGAGAGCATCTGCAACTACATTTGCTTTACCAGGGTGATAATGTACTTCCAAATCATAATCCTTAATCAGTTCTAACCATCTTCTTTGTCGCATGTTCAACTCTGACTGAGTAAAGATATACTTTAAGCTCTTGTGGTCTGTATACATATGGCATGTATTACCAAGCAGGTAATGCCGCCAAATCTTTAGAGCATGAACCACAGCTGCTAACTCCAAGTCATGAGTCAGATAGTGTTCTTCATGTTGCTTAAGTTGCCTGGACGCATAGGCAATGACTCGGCCTTCTTGCATCAACACACATCCAATACCAATACATGAAGCATCGCAGTAGATGTCAAACAACTTCTCGATATCAGGTTGGGCTAATACTGGTGCAGTGGTTAACAGTCTCTTCAAAGTCTAGAAAGCCTCCTCACAATCTGATGACCAGACAAACTTAACTTGGTTCTTCAACAATTCAGTTATGGACTTTGATATTTTTGAGAAATCTGGAATAAACTGACGGTAATACCCCACCAATCCCAGAAAACTCCGAACTTGATGAACTGTGGCTGGCGGTTTCCAATCAAGCACATCCTTCATTTTGCTAGGATCAACTGCAACTCCTTCGGCTGACAAGACATGTCCAAGAAATTGCACTTCCTTAAGCCAAAAATCACACTTGCTGAACTTGGCATATAGTTGATGTTCTCTCAAACGGGTCAGAACAATTCTGAGATGTTCCACATGTTCTTTCTTAGTCTTGGAATATACTAAAATGTCATCAATAAACACTACTACAAACTTGTCTAGCTTAGGCATGAATACTGAGTTCATTAGATACATGAAATGAGCTAGAGCATTTGTCAAACCAAAAGACATTACCAAGTATTCATATAATCCATATCTTGTGGTAAATGTCATTTTGGGAATATCTTCAGGCTTTATCTTGATTTGGTGATATCCTGATCTTAAATCTATCTTGGAGAAAACTTTGGCTCTGGCCAATTGATCAAAAAGCAAATCTATCCGAGGTAATGGATACTTATTCTTGATGGTCACTTCATTCAATGGACGATAGTCAACACATAACCTCAGGGTCTCATCTTTCTTTTTTACAAAAATTGCCGGACATCCCCAAGGTGAGGAACTAGGTTGGATAAACCCTTTCTCAATCAATTCTTGTAACTGAGTCTTCAACCCGGCCAATTCCTTAGGTGGCATCCTATAAGCTCTCCAAGAAATCAGAGCTGTTCCAGGTTGTAACTCTATATTGAACTGTACATCCCTATCAGGTGGTAGACCGGGTAAATCTTCAGGAAACACATCCGGAAATTCACACACTACCGGAATATCTTTAATCTCTTTGACAGCAGTTGCACAAATCTTGCTCACTGATCTTCTTAGGTTTGGAAGTTGGATGAGAAGTTGAGAATTACTAGCAGGCAAACTCACTCTTAAAGTCCTATTCAAAGCATCTATAACAGCCTTATGCTGATACATCCAATTCATTCCCAAGATTACATCTATATCCTGATCCTTAAGGATAATCATGGTAGTGGGAAAAATATGCCCACCCAGGTTTACGGGTACCTGGTATACCATTTCCTTAGTACACAGATGTCCCCCGGGCGACTGTATAAAGAAACTTTCCTTTGTTGCCCCAATTGAAATTTCATGCTTCACGACAAATGTTCTATTGATGAATGAATGCGATGCGCCGGAATCAAAAAGTATAACTGCAGGGTGATTAGCAACAGGAAACATACCCATCATCACTGGCTCCCCTTCTAGAATTTCTCCAGCTTGAATATAGAACACCCGTCCTGTCTTCCTCTCATCTTTGCCCTTCTGAGCATTTTGATTGGGGTTCTTGTTTGGTGCCTGACTCTGTTGTTGATTGGCAGGGGTCTTCTGATAATTTTGATTAGCCTGCCTAGGATATGGACATTCCCTGGAAAAATGACTAGTCCTTCCACTATTGTAGCATGGGTAGTTGTGACCCTGGGATGTTGGAGCATTGCCACCAGAAGCATTGGTTGACTGTGAACTCGAATAGGTTATAGCAGGATGGACATTTGACTATTGCCCAGCTTGGAACTGCGGCGGATGATAAGGAGGACGATTATGATGTACTAGATGATAAATCACCCTCTGCCTCTTCTGATTTCCCCCAAAGGATCCAGACGGCACACTCTTTTTCTTTTTGAGCTCCTTATGCTGCCGATACTTTGACTCTGAAGCAATTGCAATATTTACTGCCTCATGATAAGTGACATTGGTGCAAGTTGTCATCATAGTCTGCAACTTGGTATTCAGGCCTCTCATAAACCACCTCTTCTTCTTTACATCAGTATTGACATATTCTGATGCATATTGTGACAGGTGATTAAATCTTCCCACATACTGCATTACGGTTTGATCTCCTTGCTTCAAAGTAAGGAATTCATCTAACTTCATTGCCATCACTCCTTCAGGGATATAATGGGCTCTAAAGGTAGTACGGAACTCAGCCCAAGTTATTGGAATGCCAGCTGGTTGCATAGCCACTAAGTTTGCCCACCAAGCACTTGCTGCTCCTCTAAGTTGCTGGGCGGCAAACGCAGGTTTCTGATACTCCGTACATGGAATAAGGTCAAATTTCTGTTCCATGGTTCGAAGCCAGTCATCGGCCTCCAATGGTTCATCTGCCTTGGTGAACACCAGAGGTCTTGTGTCTGTGAAATCAACATATGTGGCCTCCTGTCTGTTATGGTGGCGTCCATAGTTTCCGTGCATCTGATTCTGATTACTCTGAGCCATCTCATGAAGCAAACGAGAATTTTCGGCCGTCACATTGACAAGTGCGGTTATAGCATCAGCTAAATTTGTTGGAACTGGTGGCGGATTTGGAATACCATCCTCATCTTGCGAAGTTCCAGGAATATACGAACCCCGCGTACGATGCATCTGCTCATAACAAACCAAACTTTATTCACACGTCTTTATTGAATTGTACCAAAGCTTACTCTAGACACAACGCCGGCGAAACGAAGCCGAAAATGGGGAAACAGAGGGCATGGGAAGGTCCAGTAGCTCACCACGAACACGTTGGAGCAAAGAACGAGACCGGATAAGCTACGATGACACGGGTCGACGTTGACAGCGGTCACGGTGGAGCGATCTTCGACGACGGCGATGCTCCGGTAGCTGTGGTGGTCAAAATGAGAAATCAATGGGTCACAAAGCACTACATCATTGCAGCAAAGCCGAAGCAAGACTCGGCAAGGGCAGAGACTCACCGTAGCGCGCTGGCCACGGCGACGCGGGCTCGACGGCGGGGCTGCCGGCCGTGGAGAAGAAATACGACGAGTGGCGGTTCCCAGTGAAATTAAGCTGAATTGATGGGTTGGCTGAGCGCGTAAGGATAAGGCGGAGCTAATGGATGCTTTGGTGCAACGGTAGAGGCATTGGTTCGACGATGAGGGCTCACCGGAGATGATCGGCAACGTTGGGAAAAACAGAGGGCGAAGGAAGAACAACGACGACGGCGTCGGAGCTTTATAGGGCGGCCAAGGAAGCAAGGAGAAGCCACGGCGACGCCTTTCCCATGCCAGCGTGAAGCCAAGGCCGCCACGCACGTGCCTGGAACGCCGAAGACGGTCGCCGGCCATGTAGCTTCGGCGGTGAACACTGTTCACAATATTTACAAGTTTGCCATTCGCCAAAATTCACAAATTACTCTCAAATTTTCATAACAACTCAAAAATCTCCAAATACAAAAGTTGTTCAAAATCAAAAGTTCTACAACTTTGCTTTTATAACCATCTCCTAATTCAGTCTAGATTTTGAAATGATCTTTTAAATTCAAATAGGGAATATTTAACGAATTACGCCTTTTTGAATTACTCCAAATTTTTCTAAACAACTTGAAAAACTCCAAAAATAAACTTTGTATAACTTGTTAAGCTCTACACTTTTTCTTTTGGGCCCAACCCCAAAATATGCTTAGATTTTGAAATGGATTTTCAGGGTAGGGTTTAAATACTGAAAAGCGGGGTTTTCTCGAAAAATTCAAAACCCAAACAAACTTTGAACTTGAGTCAAACAATACAATTCAACACTCATTACACAAATGTAAACTCGTTTTAGTGAATGCATATCAAAGTTTTCACCAAATGCCAAATGCTTTGCAATGCATATGATGACATGTCAGATTTTAATATTTAAACACCCGAGGTGTTACACTCACGCTCGCACACACCCAGGCATAGATGGCTTCACGAGGTAGACGAACACACGCTCGACACTCTATGATGCGCACGCTTTCCCACCGCCTGAGATCAACATCTCAAGCAATCCACACCGCTCCATGCAGAGACATGGGACTAGCTCCCTCTCTCGCCCTGCTTGTAACCCCCTACTATGAGCATTTCGGTGCAAGGAATACAAGATCGATCTCTCAGACTGGACGTAGGGCACCTATTGCTCGAACCAGTATAAACCTTGTGTCTCTTTGCATCACCATTTGGGATTAGGGGCACGCAGTACATTTTTACTAGTTGGTTGAGGGCCCACCGGTCCAAAACGCCGATAGTTGGCGCGCTAGGTAGGGGCTCTACTGCGTGTCATCTTCGTCAACCTGATAAGTTCCGGATGGCAGACCCCATGCGACCACTGCGTCTTGGCACGATAATCTGGTTCGGGAGCCTAGAGTTCATTTCTCTAGGACATGAGTACGATATGGTACTCCTCTCACCCAGAGTCCCGCTGACCACCGACGACATCATGCCCCAACAGCCCAGGCCACCCCCGTCACGCTCGCCAAGCACGGCACGGGCAGGACCACCCCGACACCATGCAAGCTCGGGGCGACATGCCATGCTCCACCGGTATCCGACGCCCAGCTGTTGGCACAAGGTCCCTGGTTTGGGACCTGTCTAGCCTGAGCCTAGATAAGGGAAAGACGCCGATGGCACACGATGACGCCCCATCATCAAGCTCTGCCCCGCCACCTCTTGAGGGGTAGACTTTGGTGGAGCAAAGCCTAGCGATGGCACCATCGCCGTACCCCTTCGGGTTGAGAAATGCCGCCGCCACCTATGCTTCCGCCTACGCTTTTGCTCACACAGAGCCCTCAGGACGCCACCAACGCTTCACCCTCAACTTCGGCACCACGACTTTGACCCACACCCACGCTGACCCCTTGGATGAGGACAAGGTGTGGGCCAGAGCGGACTTCTCCGGACTTCGTGACCCTGAAGCCATGCGCCGCTTCCTGGCCATGAGCGACTACTGCTTCGGCTACTCCGACTCTGACGACGAAGGCACTTACGACCCCACTTGTGAGTGCTTCCACGTCGGACTCGGGATGCCGAGCACAGGCGATGAGGACGAGGGGGCAGGCAACCATTCCCCACTTCGCCAGGGAGCAGGCGATGCCACACCTTCATGCATTGTCCCACCAGCAGCGTGGAACAAGAACCTTGCCCCCGGACAACTTCGATGCCTGGACCTAGAGTAGCTCCATGAGCTTCAGGCCAAGGTCGAACAAGACCGACTCCTTCTGCAGCAGCTCCGAGACACTCTCGAGTAGGAGCAGCAAGGTCCTGGTGATGGTGGAGGAGCCCGGCGGAGGGCCCACGATGTCCATAACCGCATCAACGACAACGAAGTGGGTGAGCAACCCCCAATCTTCAATCACGCTAGCCAGAATGTCGCGGCTGCGGCGATGCTAGTCCGAACGATGCCTGAGCCCTCTACCACGGAGGGGCGACGGGTCCGCGGCAAGCTCCAGGATCTCCTTGAGACCACCATGGTGCAGCAGGTCGAGAGTTCTACCTCCTGACGACGCGGAGGCCTCAGACCTTCCCATGACACTACCTCGGTAGGATAGGGAGGCCTTGGTTCATCCTGAGCCCGCTCGAGCATCGACAATCAACAGGGTCCCCTTGCTGCATGACCGCCTCAGCAACCGATGCGAGGCGCAGGGCGACCACGAGGTGGTCAGTAGGCGATGGCGCCACGACAATGAGGGGCCTGCCCGGGGCTACCATCCATACCAAGGTGGCCGCTACGACAGCGGAGAGGACCGTAGTCCTTCCCCTGAGCCACTTGGTCCTCGAGTCTTTAGCAGAGCCATCCGCGCTGCTCATTTTCTAGCCCGATTTCGGCAATCGGCCAACCTCATGAAGTACAGCGGCGAAACCAATCCTAAACTTTGGCTGGCTGATTACCGCCTAGCTTGTCAGCTAGGTGGTGCGAACGATGACCTGCTCATCATCCGCAACCTACCGTTGTTCCTATCAGACTCGGCGCAAGCCTGGCTTGAACATCTCCTTCCCTCACAGATCCACGACTGGCGCGACTTGGTAAGGGTCTTCGTCGGGAACTTTTAGGGCACATACGTGCACCCTGGGAACTCCTAGGACCTCAAAAGTTGTCGCCAGGGCCTAGACGAGTCTCTCCGAGACTTCATCCGGTGCTTCTCAAAGAAATGCACTGAGTTGCCAAGCGTTGGCGACTCAGAAATCATCCAGGCTTTCCTCTCTGGCACCACCTGCCGAGACCTAGTCTGAGAATTGGGCCAGAACATGCCAACCTCGGCGGCCACGCTCCTCGACATCGCCACCAACTTCGCCTTGGGCGAAGAGGCCATTGGGGCCATCTTCCCTGACAACGATGCCAAGGGGAAGCGGAGGGACAAGGCCCCCAGGGCCTTAGCCCCCCACCTCTCCAAGAAAAAGAAGAAGGGTCGCCAGGGGAAGCAGGAAGTCCTCGAGGCCAGCCTAGTCGCGGCCGCAGAACGCAAAAATCCTCGAGGCCCCGAGCTCTTCGATGATATGCTTAAGAAACCCTACCCTTACCACCAGGGCCCGGTGAAGCATGCCCTCGAAGAGTCCACCATGCTCCGGCGTTACTACGCCAAGCTCGGGCTCCTCGACGACGATGCCAAGAAGAGGGGCGCCGGCGACAAGGACGACGGATTCCCCGAAGTGCACAACGCCTTTATGATCTTCGGCGGGCCTTCAGCGTGCCTCACGGCACGCCAGCGAAAGAGGGAGCACCGGGAGGTCTTCTCGATAAAGGTGGCTGCTCCCTGGTACCTCAACTGGTCTCAGGAGGTGATCATGTTTGACCGGGACGACCATCCCGATTACGTCCCGAACCCCGGCAGTACCCACTTATTGTCGACCCCATTATCGGCAACACCCAGCTCACTAAGGTATTGATGGATGGAGGCAGCGGCCTCAACATCCTCTACGCTAACACCCTAGAGCTCCTGGAGCTCGACCAGTCATAGCTCCGGGGTGGCGCTGCACCTTTCCACGACATTGTGCCGGGGAAACGCATGCGGCCCCTCGGGCGTGTTGACCTACCCGTCTGCTTTGGTACTCCCTCCAACTACCACAAGGAGGTCCTCACCTTCAAGGTGGTTGGGTTCAAGGGAACTTACCATGCCATCCTGGGGCGGTCATGCTACGCCAAGTTCATGGCGGTCCCCAACTACACGTACCTCAAGCTCAAGATGCTGGGCCCCAACGGCGTCATCACTATCGAGTCCACGTACGAGCATCCATACGACTGTGACATCGAGTGCATCGAGTACGCCGAGGCTATCATAGAGGCCGAGACCCTCATCATCAACCTTGACCAACTCGGTAGCGAGGCGCCCGACTCCAAGCGTCACGCCGAGACTTTCGAGCCCACAGAGGCCATCAAACTCGTCCCGATCAACCCCACCTGCCCCGACGACCAGGAGCTGAGGATCAGTGCCACCCTCGACATCAAATAGGAAGCCGTGCTCGTCGACTTTCTTCGCGCGAATGCCAATATGTTCGCGTGGAGTCCCTCGGACATGCCAGGCATACCGAGGGAGGTCGCCGAGCACGCCTTGGACATCTGAGCCGGCTCCAGGCTGGTGAAGCAGCGCCTGCGCCGATTTGACGAGGTAAAGCGCAGAGCCATCGGCAAAGAGATACAGAAGCTTCTGGCGGCTGGATTCATCAAAGAAGTGTCCCATCCGGAGTGGTTAGCTAATCCCGTATTAGTTAAGAAGAAAAATGGGAAGTGGAGAATGTGTGTAGACTACACCGGTCTAAACAAAGCATGTCCAAAAGTCCCTTTCCCATTGCCCCAAATTGATCAAATCATCGACTCCACTACAGGATGTGAAACCCTATCCTTCCTTGATGCGTATTCCGGTTACCATCAGATCAAGATGAAAGAGTGCGACCAGCTCACGACTTCTTTCATCACACCATTTGGCATGTACTGCTACGTGACTATGCCGTTCGGCCTCAGAAATGTAGGGGCCACATACCAGCGGTGCATGACCCATGTCTTTGGCGAGCACATCGGGAAGACCGTCGAGGCCTATGTGGACGACATCGTGGTCAAGTCTAGGAAGGCTAGTGATCTTGTCAGCGACTTGGAAATAGCCTTCAGATGCCTTAGGGAAAAGGGCATCAAGCTTAACCCTGAAAAGTGTGTCTTCGGGGTCCCCCGAGCCATGCTTTTAGGATTTATAGTCTTGGAACGTGGCATCGAAGCCAACCCGGAGAAGGTCTCGGTCGTGACCAACCTGGGGCCGATCCAAGACCTCAAGGGAGTACAGAGGGTTATGGGATGCCTTGTGGCCCTGAGCCGCTTCATCTCACGCCTTGGCGAAAAAGGCTTGCCTCTGTACCACCTCTTGAGGAAATCAAAACGCTTTTCTTGGACCCCCAAGACCGAAGAAGCCCTCGCCAAACTCAAAGCATTGCTCACCAATCCTCCCATCCTGGTACCACTAGCCAAGGGTGAGGCTCTCTTGCTCTACGTCGCCGCAACGACCCAAGTGGTCAGCGCGGCCATAGTAGTCGAGAGGCAGGAAGAGGGGCATGCTCTACCCATCTAACGACCTATTTACTTCATCAGCGAAGTACTCTCCGAGACCAAAAGATGCTACCCCCACATCTAGAAACTGATCTACGACGTAGTCTTGGCTCAAGGCAAGCTACGTCACTACTTTGAATCCCACCCGGTAACCGTGGTGTCGTCTTTCCCCCTGGGGGAGATAATCCATAACCGAGAGTCCTCGGGTAGGATAGCCAAGTGGGCCGTCGAACTCATGGGGGAGGCTTTGTCCTTTGTGCCTCGGAAAGCAATCAAATCTTAGGTCTTGGCTAATTTCGTGGCAGAATGGACCGACACCCAATTGCCACCTGCCCAAGTCCAGGCGGAATACTGGACCATGTACTTTGATGGGTCCCTAATGAAGACCGGGGTGGGCGCGGGTCTGCTCTTCATCTCACCCCTCGGATTACACATGCGCTACATTATTCGGCTCCACTTCGCCGCCTCCAACAACGCAGCCGAGTATGAAGCCCTCGTCAATGGCTTGTAGATCGCCACCGAACTTGGAGTACGGCGTCTCGACGTACGGGGTGATTCGCAGCTCGTTGTCGATCAAGTGATGAAGGAGTCGAACTACCATGACCCCAAAATGGAGATGTACTACAAGTTGTTACATCGCCTTGAAGACAAGTTCGATGGTCTCGAACTCAACCACATCACGCGTAAATTCAACAAGGCCACGAACGAACTAGCAAAGATGATGTTGGCATGGGCCCCGGTCCCCCCAAACATCTTCACCAGGGACCTCCTCAAACCTTCCATCGACTGTGCCTTGGCAGCGGAAGAGAGCCCCGCGGTCGAGCCCCCCGCAGGGCTTGAGGCCCCCTCTATCGCCGAGACTCCTTCGGCCGAGCCCAAGGTCATGGAAGTCAATGCAGAGCCTCCCGAGTCCAACCAGGGCACAAACTAGCGAGTCGTGTTCCATGATTGCCTCATCCGAGGAGAGCTTCCCACTGACAGGACCGAAGCCTGATGGCTTGCTCGGCGAGCCAAGACTTACGTTCTCAGCAACGGCAAATTATACAGGCAAAGCCCATCTGGCGTCCTCCAACGATGCATCACTACCGTGGCATGTCGAGCCCTACTTTGGGACTTGCACACGGGAGCCTGCGGGCACCATGCGACACCTCGGACGCTCGTCAGAAACGCCTTCCGCCAAGGGTTCTACTGGCCAACAGCGGTTGCTGACGCCACCAAGCTCGTACGAGGGATGCCAGTACTACGCATGGCAGACGCATCTCCCGGCTCAAGCCCTCCAAACTATCCCTATCACATGGCCGTTCGCCGTGTGGGGGCTCGACATGGTTGGGCCTCTGCAGAAGGCCCCCGGGGGCTACACCCATCTGCTAGTAGCAATTGATAAGTTCTCTAAGTGGATCGAGGCTCATCCGATCAATCGAATCAAGTCTGAGCAAGCGGTGCTGTTCTTCACCGATATCATCCACAGGTTCGGGGTTTCGAACGCCATCATCACCGACAATGGGACACAATTCACTGGCCAAAAATTCCTAACGTTCTGCGACGACCACCACATCCGTGTGGCCTGGTCGGCCATAGGACACCCTAGGACAAACGACCAAGTAGAACGTGCCAACGGCATGATCCTACAAGGCCTCAAGCCAAGAATATACAACCGGTTGAAAAAATTTGGCAAGAAATGGCTTGCCAAACTCCCATCAGTCATCTAGAGCCTGAGGAACACCCTGAGCCGAGCCACGGGGTTCACACCGTTCTTCCTAGTCTACGGAGCCGAGGCCATCCTCCCCACTGACTTGGAATACGGTTCCCCGAGGCTACATGCCTACAACGAGCAAAGTAACCGCACCACCCGCGAAGACGCCCTCGACCAACTAGAGGAAGCCCGAGACATTGCGCTTCTACATTCGGCCAAGTACCAGCAAGCCCTGCGATGCTACCAAGCCTGGCGCATTCGAAGTCGAGACCTAAAGGTGGGCGACCTGGTGCTGAGGTTGAGGCAGAGCAGCAAGGGCCACCATAAGCTGACCCCACCGTGGGAAGGACCATACATCGTCGCCCAAGTGCTGAAGCCCAGGACCTACAAGCTAGCCAACGAGAAGGGCAAAATCCTCACCAACGCTTGGAACATAGAACAACTACGTCGCTTTTACCCTTAAAGTTCCAAGCATTGTATATATTGTTTCTCGAAATACAATTAAGAAACGTTCTTTAGTTGTTCTAATCTTTCGAGAAACCCCTAGGCCCATCAAGGGCCTCAGTGATATGATAACTCCATTAGGGAGACATGGCTCTACCTCTATAGAACCAAACCTCCCTCGGGGGCTAGAAGGGGGGACTCCCCCCTAAGTCCCATGCACTATTTTTAGTCGTTTTTCGAAAAAATTTCTACACCAAACTCTCTATCACGGTCTGACAAGTCAATTGTAAAAGACCTAAGGACCAAAAGTCTGTCTTAGGGCCAAAAGGTTGGCCGAGTCGTGAGACGGCCTACGCCTCCGGGCTACGGCACTCCCTCACCACCCTTTCGTCCTAGGGACAACTTAGGCTCTGAGGAAGTCATTTGCAAGTGATATGCTTAGAAACAAGACAGAGGGTAGAGGCTCGGAAATACAATAAAGAAAAACGATTAAGAAGCGTAGACGCATAATTATTTCAAAAAGGCCTTGACAGGCCACCAGCGTTATGATATTGTAACGTAATCCCTAATTTATTTATATGGCCTCTTGGGCCTAGGTCAGGGCTTAGGGTCTCCAGCATCGGTGAACGGCAGGGGAGGGACCACCTCCTCTTCAAAGAGCTTGGCCAGCACTGTGCCGGGGCCCTCAGCTGCCTCCATCAGCTTCGTGACCTCCTCGTCGGCCTCCTCGTCGTCCTCGGGCAAGACATAGCCATCGCTGATGGTCTCGAGGTCGACGCCGGCGTAGTGCGAGGAGATGATGGCCAGGGCATGCTTGACGCCCGCATGCAGCGCCCCCCGAAGTCGCTCGCGCACTTGGCTACTCAACGCGACCAAGCGGCTCTTAAGGGAGTTGCCCGACTAGGCCCCCTCAACCTCTAGGGCCTCGCACACGGTGCGGGCGGCACTCATCAGCGCATCATGCTCCCCGATCTCGGCCTCAAGCACCGCCTGCACTGCGACAGAGGCCTCGGCTGCCCAGGTGACCTCCTTCTCCAACTCTGCTCCAAAGGAAACGGAATGGTGTTGAGCGCAAAGGAAAACAAGCCAAATAGGGGCGGAGGTCTACGGAACTCACCCTCGGCTTTCTCCTCCTAGCGCTGGGCCTCGACTCGGGAGGCCTCGGCTTTCTCCTTCCAGCGTTGGGCCTCGACCTAAGAGGCCTCGGCTTTGTCCTTCCAGCCCTGGACCTCGACCCAAGAAGCCTCGACTGCCCTAGAAGCCTCTCTCTCCAGCTCTGCATCACACCAGGGAGTTAGGGGTCAAACACAAGAAAACAAATAAAACAAGGGGAACATGACTCACCCTCGACCTTTCCCTTCCAGACCATAGCCTCGGACCGGGAGGCCTCGGCCACCTTGAGGGCCTCTGCCAGAGAGCCTTTCGTTAGCAGGTGTGCACCCTACTCCGCTCGAGCTGCCCACCAAAGGCCTTGGCAGAGGCCGTCACTTCTTTAGCCCGAGACCAAAAGGCGTCCCGATCGCTGGCCACCTAGGCCAGCTCCTCCTCCAGCTCCTTGACCCGCGCCGCCAAAGGGGCGACCTGCTCCTGAGCCATGGCCGCCTCGGCCTTCATATCGGCATAGCGGAGGCGGAGGTCCTCTACCTCCACGCTCCATGCTGATAGAACCTCGTTGGCATCAGCGAGCAGGCCCTTCTACCGCTGGAGCTGGTCCTAGACGTCCCTCTCCTGTCGGAGAAACAATGACTTCCTGAGGGACCGGGTCTCGAGCTCCTAGACAAGCAAAATAGGGGTCATTCACTACGAGAAAACTCGGAAAAAGACGAGACCACATGAGAAAGGAAGGCGCGAACCTAGGCGACCCCGGGTAGATCATCGGCCATGACAGACAACGCTGTCCGCAGTGACCGCTCCGCCAGCTGGCGGTATTGCTCGAAGGTGTCCTAACGCCCGCCCTCGGCCGTGTCCTCGAGGGCGAACAGAGGCTCCCCCTCAAGGTTGTCCTGGCTCTGCCACAGGACACGTGGGTGATCCCACCCGCGGGGCTCATGTCGTACCCACATAAGGGCTGAGCTTCCCTCGCCCAAGGTCAGAGCCGGATGCTCCATAGTGCCGGCCACCTCGGTGTCGACCACCTCCTTCGCCCGGGAAGTATCGTCAGAAGAGATCGAATGGACCTCCGCTTCTCGGGCGCTCTCCTGTAATGGCGGCGGGCCTTGGACCGGCGGCGGCATTGAGGCTTGCCCTACCTCTATCTCCACTTCCTGGGCTACCAGCTTTGCTGCACTCATGCCGGCTCCCACCACCCCAGCCTCGACGGTCTTAGGGGCACCGGTCCCCGCCACCCTGGCCTCGGTGGTCTCGGGGGCTTCGGTCGCCGCCACATCGGCCTCGGCGGTCCTGGGTGCCCTGGCCTCCATCACCTTGGCCTCAGAAGTCTAGGGGCCTCTGTCTCACCCTCGGTGGCCTCAGCAACTGGGGGCACCTCGGCCCCATCTGACTCGTGGGCCTCAGCCTCGCGGGGCGTAGGCGTTTCCTCCCCCGCTTGCTCTGTGGCCGCCCTGTAACCTCCCCCTGGGCGACCAGCTCCTTTGGGTCAGCCCTCGCCGACGCCCACCGCACTGTGCGGCGGTCTGCGCCTCCACCACCTGATGAGCGGTGGAGCCCGTGCTCATCTTGAGCGACTTAAGCGGCGCCAGGGCAGGCACCTCCGCCTTACGCTTCTGGCTGAAGGCAAAACACCCACTTGATTAGCATCTGACCATAAAGCGAGCGGGAAATGATGCGAACTCCGCTAAAAAAATGCTCACCTCGTGCGGGGGTGCAACCGCTTCGGCACTGTGACCCGCCTCTACAACGGTGGTGGCAGCGGCGGTGGCACGGCCTCCGTATCCGATAGTGCCAGCCGGCCCTCATCGGACTCCGGCACCCCCTCGGTCCTCTACGGGGGCAGTTGCGTCCCCCCCGCCGCCACCTACTCTACCTGTGCCGTTGAGCCCACCGGGCTGACAGCGTGTTTTCCCAATGCCCACGCCTCGGGCGTGTCGGCCTCGGCCCCGGGGCGAGCGATCACCGGCGCCGAAGCATCCTTTCCTCCTCCTCCTAGGAGCGCTGGGCTGCTCGCCGATGCCCCGGGTGCCGTCTCCCTGACCTTAGGGAGATGGTCCAGGGGACCCTGCCCCCTCTCGCTCTCGTCATCTCCATCCGAAGCATTCGTCGACAGTGACGGCGATGGAAACGACTCCACCGGGAGACCATCCTGCCTCTACTGCCGGCGGCGCTTCTCCAGTCCTTCGCGCACAAGGATCTTCCTCGTACGCTTTGCCTCCTTGGCATCCTTCCACCTCTTCTACGCCTTAGCATGCGCCTGGTTCACCGCCCGCCACGCAGCGTCCTCAGGAATGGGCGATGGGGAGGCTCGCATATCCCTCATCCCCTGTAGGAACAACGAACACGGGTAAGGGAACAGGAAATGGTGAGGAACGGGGAGGCCTCGAGGGCTGCAGCGGCGTGTGACTTACCAGGGAGAGGTACCCCCACGACGGGCGCATCACGATGGGGGTCAGGCCATCGCTCCTCAGCTTCACCTCTACCATCTCCCTCACCCAACGAAGAATCTCCTCGTCGGAGAGGGCGGAGGCGGACATCCGGACGCCCTCGATCGGCTCATCTAGACTGATCTCGAATAGGCGCCGCCGCCGAGCCATCAGCGGCAGCACCCTCCGGTGGTGGAAGGCAGCCACGACCACAGCCGCCGTAAGGTAGTGGCTCCGCAGCCTCTGCAGCCCCTCTAGGAGCGGCTGTAGCTTGGGCTGATCCTCCTTTAGGACGCCATACTTCCACTTCTCTGGATGGCTCTCCATGATCCACCCAGTGTAGGGGGGAAGTCCACCGTTGTCGTTGCAGAGATAGAACCAGCTAGTGTACCAGCGGCGATTGGTTGATGCGAGCTGGGCCGGGATGTAAAGGTGCTGATGGTCCTGGCGCACTTGGAGAGTGCAGCCGCTGGCCCTCACCGCCTTCCTCGTGCCTGACGTGCCCGTCGGGTTGGTGGTATGCCCCACCCAGAAGAGGTGGAGCCATAGCTCCCAATGGGGAGCAATCCCCATATACCCCTCGTAGACGGCAACGAAGATGGCCGCCTACGCGATGGAGTTGGGGTTGAAGTTGTGGAGCTGGCAGGCCAAGGCTGTGCTCATGAAAGGATACGAAGCTCACAACGTAGCCGTCGCGTGGCCTCGGCTTCGGCTCGCCCGACAGAGCAATCCACTTCGGCCTGTTGGGGTCAGTAACCGGACGGAGAAGGCCGTCATCAACGAGCGACTGGAGCGTCTCCACGGATATGTTGGACTAACCCCAAGGGTCTGCCTCAATGATAATGACGCCGACCATGGGTGCAATGGAGAATACGACTACAGCGGTGAGCCTCTCTCGCTCTCTCTACCTCGCCCTTCTCTCTTCTTCTCCGTGGAGCTCTCTATTCCTAGCAATAGCTCGAGGGTGGCATAGGTGAATGCAGGCAATGTAAGGAGGGGAGGGGTGGGGCTCATTGCGTATTTATGCAGGAAGGAAGCAAAATGGGCGGGCGATGAAATCAAGAAAGTTTCCCTCAGATCCGGCATAGTTAATCCAGATCCGATTTAACCGCCCACGCACCCACCTTTTCCTTATTTTACGTGTGAATAGTTATGTCCCATCCACTGACAGGGCGTTGCATCCGACCGTAGCAGCGGCAGGCACCGTTCCGCCTCCCCGAGAAAACCGCCTCAAAAGGTGCGCCTGCCGTTGTCAAACCGATGGGAAGGGGAATATTCCCACCCGATTCCTTTCAGACAAAGGAACTGGGCACCGAACCTGTTACGGTCTAGGGGTTCGAAGGCTAGGCCTCCAAAGGTTTCGATAGCTGCCTCAGGGCAATAGAGTCAGGGACGACTGCGGGCGAGCCCATACGGGGCTGAGGCCCAAGCAAGCGAAACGCTTGGGACACCCCAAGTCATGTCTGAGACCGGCAGGGAGGTCTCCAAATGGGATCCCACCGTAGGGAGGCACCGAGCCATCGGGGCCCATCGAACTGCCCCGACACCCACTAGAGAAGCCCTCTGGTACTCTTGGAGTGCATCTCTAGACCGCTAGCCGACCCCCATCGAATGGGGCATGGGCCTCCACTCAGACTTACCCGATAACAGCTCACCAGAAGTGTCACCGCTCGCGCCCACCGAGGGTAGCCTGGCATATTCCACCCCTCCTTCCGAACGAAAAGGATGCACGAGGGTTGCACAAAAAGCCAGGGGAACCCCTGACGGCCCTCTCGCTCCATGCCAAGGCTAGGGGGCTCTTTCTGCAACATTGTCGAGACCCAGCGACCCAAGCTCGCACTCGAGGGGGCTCGGCAAACAACCCCTCCTTCCGAACGAAAAGGATGCGCGAGGGTCATACAAAAAGCCAGGGGAACCCCTGACGGCCCTCTCGCTCTGTGCAGAGGCTAGGGGGCTCTTTCTGCAACCTTGCTGAGACCCAGCGACCCAGGCTCACACTCGAGGGGGCTCGGCAAACAACCCCTCCTTCCGAACAAAAAGGATGTGCGAGGGTCGCACAAAAAGCCAAGGGAACCCCCAATGGCCCTCTCGCTCTGTGCAGAGGCTAGGGGGCTCTTCCTACAACCTTGCCGAGACCTAGTGACCCAGGCTCGCACTCGAGGGGGCTCGACAAACAACCCCTCTGTCCGAACGAAAAGGATGCGCGAGGGTCGCACAAAAAGCTAGGGGAACCCCTGACCGCCCTCTCACTCCATACGGAGGCTCAAGGGCTCTTCCTACACCTAGGACGAAGACAAGCGACCCAAGCTCGCACTCAAAGGCTCGAAAAAAAACACGATAGAGGGCATCGAGCCCGTTACGGTCCAGGGGTTCGAAGGCTGGGCCCCCGAGGGTTTCGACAGCTGCCCCAGGGTAGTAGAGTCAGGGACAACTATGGGCGAGCCCGCGCAGGGCCAAGGCCTGAGCAAACGATCGCTCGGGACGCCCTAAGTCGTGTCCGAGACCGGCAGGGAGGTCTCCGAATGGGATCCCACCGTAGGAAGGCACCGAGCCACCGAGGCCCATTGAACGACCCCGACACCCACTAGAGAAGCCCTCTGGTACTCTTGGAGTGCGTCTCTGGACCGCTAGCCGACCCTATCAAATGGGGCACGGGCCTCCACTCGGACTTACCCGATAATAGCTCACCAGAGGTGTCACTGCTCGCGCCCATCGAGGGTAGCATGGCGTCCTCCACCCCTCCTTCTAAATGAAAAGGATGCGTGAGGGCCGCACAAAAAAGACAGGGAAACTCCTGATCGACCTCTTGCTCTGCGTAGAGGCTCGGGGGCTCTTCCTACAACTGATTCGAGGCCCAGCGACCCAAACTCGCACTCATGGGCTCGGCAAATGCAATTAACCCCTCGCATGACACAAGAAACAGGAATGCTATACTCCACCCATGTGTTTTTTGTTTTGTTGACACCCAAATTTTCTGTCCGCCGGATGATGAATCGACGTCCGATTTGGTGCCGGTTGCTTTGTGACACTGATTTGCAGGGTCCACTCCGGAGATTACTATTTCAAATTGGGAGTTGCGCCAGTCCGTTCTAGCTCCCTCATTTCCCCGTCGTCTTCTTCCTGCGACGCTCTCCCTAGGTCAAAGAGGCGATTCCATCGGTTTCCAGGTTCGTTGCTTTTGCTTTTGCTTTT